>NC_092138.1:68632852-68932852 GCF_043159975.1 Macaca nemestrina
AAGCAAAATACACATAACAAAACAGATACTACACCTCATTCGGCACCCAATATCAACCTAGCAAGGCTCAAACTGTCTCTCTTTGGTCTCTATCATCTTTGATCCATTCAAGGTGGGGAGGGATGGCATCAATGAGTAGTCTCAGGGCAAGGCGAAGAGCAGACAGTTACCCCTTAACAGTCAGGCCTGTTAAGCTTTTTTTTCAGAGCTCACTGACTGTGACCATACTTACAGAGGGGTCTCTGAGTTAGGCCTGCTGGACTTGCATCAGAAATTCCTTCAGAGATCCCCTCCACATATACAAACACACACACAAAGACAAGACAGACAGAAGGCCTTCCAAACCAGGATCCCTAACCAAAAATTCCAAGAGTATTCCTTCCAAACTATCCTCCTATTCTCTGAGAAATCTCCCCGAAATCCTACTGATTGAAGAGAAGTCCAGAACCAAGACTCTTCCTACTAATTAGGGAGAGCCAACCAAGACCCCTGAAGAAGCTGAACCAATTGGGAGAAGGAAAGGGGTGTTGGCAGCGCCTAGAATACTCACCAAATCAGATACCCATGGCTACAGCTGCAGACACTCCACGACGGGGCTACAAACAGACACTGTGATAAGGTTACAGTTACAGGCACCCCATGGTGGAGCTACAGACAGACACCTCGCCATGGAGCTCTAGTTATGGGACATCTCCCCAGGACAATTTCTCTATTGCAAAGTGTACTCCATACACGTTGGGCTAGTAGTGCCCTGCCGATAGAGATGAAGCCAGAGTCAGCCCCCAGTCCAAAACTAGGCGACCCTTGGGCTGGCCTCTGGATCCATCACCAGACGGGGTGTACAGAACCAGGGGCAGGTAGCACAAGGGCAATCCTGAATGAGCCCCCAAATTTTTACCTGCTCAACTGGTTCGCCATGCCCACTACCTACACAGAGCTGATTTATCAAGATAGGGGAATTGCAATAGAGAGAGTAACTCATGCAGAGCCAGCTGTGCAGGAAACAAGTTTTATTATCACTCAAATAAATTTCCCCTAGCATTCGGGGATCAGAGGTTTTGGGGTTTTTTTGTTTGTTTGTTTTGAGATGGAGTTTTTGCTCTTGTTGCCCAGACTGGAGTGCAATAGCACAATCTCAGCTCACTGCAACCTCCGCCTCCCAGGTTTAAGTGATTCTCCTACCTCAGCCTCCCAAGTAGCTGGGATTATAGGCATGCACCACCATACCTGGCTAATTTTGTATTCTTAGTAGAGACAGAGTTTTACCATGTTGGCCAGGCTGGTCTCGAACTCCTGACCTCAGGTGATCCACCCACCTCAGCCTCCCAAAGTGCTGGGATTACAGGTGTGAGCCACCATGCCCCACCTTGGAGATCAGAGTATTTAAGGATAATTTGGTGGGTTAAGAGAGGCCAGTGTGTCAGGAGTGCTGATTGGTTGTGTTGGAGATAAAATCATAGAAAGGCAAAGCTGTCTTCTTGCACCAAGTCAGTTCCTGGGTGGGGGCCACAAGATCAGATGTACCAGTTTATCAGTCTGGTGGTGCCAGCTGATCCATCAAGTGCAGTGTCTGCAAAATATCTCAAGCACTTATCTTAGGTTTTATAATGGTGATGTTATCCCCAGGAGCAATTTGGGGAGGGTCAGATTCTTGTAGCCTCCAGCTGCATGACTCCTACATTTCTAATCTTGTGGCTAATTTGTTAGTCCTACAAAGGCAGTCTAGTCCCCAGGCAAGAAGGAGGTTTATTTTGGGAAATAACTGTTATCTTCTTTGTTTTATTTTATTTATTTAATTAATTAATTTATTTTTTAGATAGAGTCTTGCAGTGTCACCAGGTTGGAGTGCAGTGGTGTGATCTGGGCTCACTGAAACCTCCACCTCCCGGGTTCAAGCCTCAGTCTCATCAGTAGCTGGGATTACAGGCATGCACCACCACGCCCAGCTAATTTTTTTGTAGTTTTAGCAGAGACGGGGTTTCTCCATATTGGTCAGGCTAGTCTCGAACTCCCGACCTCAGGTGATCTGCCTGCCTTGGCATCCCAAAGTGCTGGGATTATAGGCGTGAGCCACTGCGCCGGGCCAGGTGAGTGAATTTTAAGAGCCCGGGGCTGGGAGGCCCGGGTCCTAGTCCCAGCTCTGCTCTGCCTTTCTGGATGGCTTTGGACAAGCCAGTGCAACTTCTCGAACCTGTTGCCTCTCATATAATAGGAACCTCCGCCACTTCTTGAAAACTTACTACAAGCCAAGGATTGTGATCAGGGGTTTCTATACGTCATCTCACAGTTCTATTTCATTTTTTTTGCTTCAGAGAGAAAGAAAACGCTCAGGAAGACTGAGTAACGTATATATGAGCAGGAGCTGGTGAGTGGCATAGGCTGGACTCGATCCAGTCCCGTGATTCTAACTCTAGCAACCCTGGTTTTTCCATTACACCATAGGGCGCGCTCTCCCCATTCCCCTGAGAGCTGGACATAGACTATGCCCTGCGCAGGCAGCCGTCCGCCTCCTGCAGGGAATGCTTGCTCCTAGGTACACACACGGAACCCGTGACGGTGCGAGACCACGCCCTGGGGCCGCGAGCCTCAAGCCTAGCACAGGAGAGGGGCGCGGAGCTTCCTCGCCCCGCCCCGCCACCCTTCCCGCGGGAGCCCCGCCCCCCTCCCTGATTGGCTGTCGGGAGCGAGGCGGGGCCTAGGGGATTGGCTGAGCGGCGTCCGCGGGCTGACGTGGCGGGCAGGCGTGTGGGTCTTGTAGCGCTGCTCACAGAAGAGTAGAGACGGCGGCGGCGGCGGCCGAACTCAGACTGACAGTGAGGCGCCGCACCCCGAGCCGCCGCAATGCCGCTGGAGCTGGAGCTGTGTCCCGGGCGCTGGGTGGGCGGGCAACACCCGTGCTTCATTATTGCTGAGATCGGCCAGAACCACCAGGGCGACCTGGACGTGGCCAAGCGCATGATCCGCATGGCCAAGGTGAGGCGGGAGCTCCCGGTACCTGGGATCCGGGCGCCGGGCGCCGGGCGGGGCGGGGCGGGGCGGGGCTGCGGGGAGCCAGGGCCACACGGCTTCCCCAGCTGGGTACCCTGGTCCGGCCTCCTCCCGCCTGCCAGTTCCGTTTTCGGAATCCTTCGGATCCCTCTTCCTCACCCCGTCCACCACCCTCCTGACCTTTCTGCTCTACAGCAGCTGCCTCCTAACCCGACCTCTTTCCTCCCCGTTCTGGTTCCAGAATAATCTTTCCAAAACTCAGACTTGATCAGACCATTACCCCTGCCTGGCACCTTCTGTGGCTCCCTCCCGCCCGCTGGTAGAGTGGAAACCCTTTAACGTAGCCTTCAAGATTTTAATTACTGGGCCCCTTCCAGCCCGTCATAATTCTTCTCTGACATTCTTCAGCGGCACAGAGTTACTTTCAGGAATGACAGTTCCTGGAAGTTGCTGTGGTCTCTTCTCACCCGCCATTCCCTGTATGTGGAATATGAAGTGGTTAAAAGCCGGGGCTATGAGTTCAAATCTCGACTCCACCACTAGCTGTGTGAACGTGGGCTGGTTACTTAGCCTCCGTGAACCGTTTCCCCATTTGAAAGCGGGGCTTGATAATAACAGTTCTTTCCGCATGGAGTTGTTATGGGGATCAAATGAGATTCTCAGAGCTCTGAGCCCAGCAGTTGGCACACAGGAGTCGGTAAATGCGAGCTATTCGTGATACGATGTTTATAGCTTTCCGTGCTCCCTCTTCTCTTGGGACTGCCATATTCTTCATTACGACCCCAGCCCCCAGCATAAGGCCTGGCCTGCACTATGATTCTTTGGTTTAGAGGTAGCTCACCCCGTCTTTCCTTTCCCTTCATCAATGCTGCTCAACTGATTTTGTATCATTTGTGACAGGTTCTTTAAATGTTTATTTATTCGTCTATCTTAGAGATAGGGTCTTGCTCTGTCACTCAGGTTTTCTCTTATTGTTCTTTCTTTCTTTTTTGAGACGGGGGTCTCTCTGTATCACCCAGACTGGAGTGCAGTGGCATGATCCCGGCTCCCTGCAACCTCTGCCTCCCGGGCTTAAGTGATTCTCCCACCTCAGCCTCCCGAGTAGCTGGGACTCACAGGCATGAACCACCATGCTGGCCTAATTTTGTTGTAGAGATGGGGTTTGGCCATGTTGCCCAGGCTGGTCTCGAACTCCTGAGCTCAAGCGATCTGCCCGCCTTGGCCTCCCAAAGTGCTGGGATTACAGGTGTGAGCCACCACCCTTGGCCCTTACTGTTCCTTTGGGACTGATTTTATGGAAACCTAACCACTGAATCATAAAAATACTTTACAAAAGTAACACTGCTAACATTTTTTGAGTGCTTACTCTACCAGATACTAAGCTAAATGCTGTACATGCACCATCTCATTTAATTTTTACAACAACCCAATGCCATGATGCTGCCGATTTCATTTTAAAGGCTAAGAGAAAATAAGTGACTTAGGCAAGGGCACACAGCTAGTATGATAAATACAGTAAGGGGTTTTTCAGTTTTTGCTCCTAAGCCACAGGGCTCCAGCCTTTCTTATGCAACATTGTTTTCTAGAGGGAAATTCCCACTCTTAATTTGAAGGAGCAGCCTGTTTCTCCTCTTGGAATGCTAAAGTTGTAAAAATATCTGGAGATACTGAAGAATATCTGGAGATATTGAAGCCATAGAAACAAAGCTATACTGACCAGGTGCAGTGGCTGATTCCTGTAATCCCATCACTTTGGGAGGCTGAGGGAGGCAGACTGCTTGAGCTCAGGAGTTCGAGACCAGCCTGGGCCACATGGCAAGACCTTGTCTCTAATTCCATTGAGCTGGAATCTAGGTGGCTGCAGCCTTTAGGAAAGGGATCTGGTCAGCTTTGCTAGAGACACTGTGCAACTTTAGTCAGGTTAGTCTGGGCCTTGGGATCTTTATCTAGACAATGAGAGCTCTGTTGCCCAAGGTCACTTTCAGTTCTAATGTTCTTCGAACTTTCCAGCATCAAGTCCTGACCTTACCATCTTATGATTTGTCAAAGAGCAAGAATAGTGATCTCAGCACTGACATTTCTGGACCCAAGAAGTTTTTAATAGCATGAATACCTCTGTGTCTACAGAAATGGCAGTGAGATAGGACTTTAGTGGGTTTTAATTATTCTTTTTCTTGAGTAGGTTGTTTTTGTTTGAGACAGAGTCTCACTCTGTTGTTCAGGCTGGAGTGCAGTGGCACCATCATAGCTCATTGCTGCTTCAACCTCTGGGGATGAAGCGATCCTCCTACCTCAGCCTCCTGAGTAGCTGGGACTACAGGCATATGCCACCACGCCTGGCTAATTTTTACATTTTTTGCAGAGACAGGGTCTTACTATGTTGCCCAGGCTGGTGTTGACGTCCTGGGTTCAAGCAATCCTCCCACATTGGCCTCTCATAAAGTGTTTGGATTACAGGCATGGGCCACTATGCCTGACCTCTTGAGTGTTTTGTGTGTGTGTGTGTTTTTTTTAATAGCTTTTATAGTCAAACAATCCAGCTTTTATATTATTGTCTCTGCTCAGTAGAAGTCACCTAGGGGCTGGGGCATTTTTGTTTTTCTGCTTTTCGACATGTAACCTGTTCAAAGAAAATGTCATGGAAAAAAGTGCCAGTGCAAAGCAGCTAAAAGCAGAGTTGCTATTGTTGAAATCAGAGAAAGAGGCACAGGGCACTGTCCCTGGATTTTCTTGTCCCTAAGAGGGCCTCATTAGAACAGTTTACATGTCCTGAAGGTAGCCCAAACTGTTTTTATATAGATGGAGAAACTGAGTCCAGAGCTGGGAAGTGACTTATCTAAGAGTTAGGGTCAAAGTTAAAACAGAATCACCGGGCGCGGTGGCTCACGCCTTGTAATCCCAGTACTTTGGGAGGCCGAGGCGGGTGGATCACCTGAGGTCGGGAGTTCAAGACCAGCCTGACCAACATGGAGAAACCCTGTCTCTACTAAAAATACAAAATTAGCCGGGCATTATGGTGCATACCTGTAATCCCCAGCTGCTCAGGAGGCTGAGGCAGTAAAATGGCTTGAACCCGGGAGGCAGAAGTTGTGCTGAGCCGAGATCACGCCATTGCACTCCAGTCTGGGCAACAAGAGCGAAAACTCCGTCAAAAAAAAAAAAAAGTTAAGCCAGAATCTTTCTTTACTAAATTCTCATCCAGTGCTGATTTTACTATTCTTTGCTGAGTTATATAACTTTAAATCTTCCTTAATTCTTTGATCCAGTATTTTTAATATTTACAATGCAATACAAAGGAAAAAAGCCCCATTTTTTTTCTTTTGGCATGTTAAGAGAAAAAAATAGCGGGGGGGGGGGGTCTCCCATCTCCAAACAACCTTTTCTTCCTTTCAGACTTTCTTGCCTTTTCTGTTTCTCTTCCTTGGAGGTCCTTAAAGTCTCTGTCAATCGATGTTGTTTTTAAAGATGGTGATGTAGGCTGGGCATGGTGGCTCACATCTGTAATCCCAGCACTTTGGGAGGCCAAGGCAGGTGGATCACCTGAGGTCAGGAGTTCAAGACCAGCCTGGCCAACGTGGCAAAACGCTGTCTCTACTAAAAACAACAAAAATTAGCCGGGCATCATGGTGGGCACCTGTAATCCTAGCTACTTGGGAGACTAAGGCAGGAGAATGGCTTGAACCCGGGAGGCACTGGTTGTAGTGAGCGGAGATCACGCCTTCTGCACTCCAGCCTGGGTGAAAGAGTGATACTCTGTCTCTAAATAAATAAATAAATAAATAAAGATGGTGATGTCATAGCAGTTGCCCCAGAATTTTTTTCTTTTTTTGAGAATCTGCGACAGTCACTGAAAGGTGTCCTAATGTGTGTTGTAGGAGTGTGGGGCTGATTGTGCCAAGTTCCAGAAGAGTGAGCTAGAATTCAAGTTTAATCGGAAAGCCTTGGAGAGGCCATACACCTCAAAGCATTCCTGGGGGAAGACGTATGGCGAGCACAAACGACATCTGGAGTTCAACCATGACCAGTACAGGGAGCTGCAGAGGTACGCTGAGGAGGTTGGGATCTTCTTCACTGCCTCTGGCATGGATGAGGTGAGTCCTCTGTTGCTCTGTCATTTGTCACTTTAGCAGACCAAGTGTCAGCAGGCAGCCTGGTGACTTCCGGCTTAGGGCCAGCTCCAGCCCTTGCTCATCTTTTCTGTTCCCAACTATTGGAGAGGCTAGCAGGCGCCAAAGCCCAGTGAGAATCTGTGGGAAGGATGCCATTGTTTTAAAAACAAGTTGTCTCTGGCCAGGCGCAGTGACTCACGCCTGTAATCCCAGCACTTTGGGAGACCGAGGGGGATGGCTCATCTGAGGTCAGGAGTTCGAGACCAGCCTGGCCAACATGGTGAAACCCCGTCTCTACTAAAAATACAAAAATTAGCTGGGCATGGTGGTGCGTGCCTCCCAGTTACTTGGGAGGCTGAGGCAGGAGAATCACTTGAACCTGGGAGGTGAAGGGTGCAGTGAGCCGAGATCACGCCACTGCGCTCCAGCCTGGGCAAGAGAGCAAGACTCCATTTCAAATTAAAAAAAAAAAAAAAAAGCCAGGCGTGGTGTCTCACACCTGTAATCCCAGCACTTTGGGAGGCCGAGGTGGGCAGGTCACGAGGTCAAGAGATCGAGACCATCCTGGCCAACATGGTGAAACCCTTTCTCTACTAAAATACAAAAAATTAGCAGGGTGTGGTGGCGCACGTCTGTAGTCCCAGCTACTTGGGAGGCTGAGGCAGGAGAATTGCTTGAACCTGGGAGGTGAAGGTTTCAGTGAGCCGAGATCACACCACTGCACTCCAGCCTGGTGACAGAGCAAGACTCTGTCTCTAAATAAATAAATAAATAAATAATAACAACAATAACAAGTTGTCTCTGGAAGTAGAGGTCAGCCACACTGAGATCCCAGAGTCCCTCCAAGCTGTAGGGACACCCCCGCTGGGCCAGGTTTCTCCCAGTAGAAAATGGTCTGGAAACCAGGGGCTGGGTGCGGTGGCTGACACCTATAATCCCAGAGCTTTGGGAGGCTGAGCTGGAAGGATTGCTTGAGGCCAGGAGCTCAAGACCAGCGTGGGCAACATAGGGAGACCCTATCTCTACAAAAAATACAAAAATTAGCCAGGCGCGGTGGCCGTACACCTGTAGTCTGGGAGGCTGAGTATTGCTTGATCCCATGTATTTGAGACTGCAGTGAGCCACGATTGGGCCACTGCACGCCAACCTGGATGATAGAGCAAGATCCTGTCTCTTAAAAAAAAAAAAAAATAGAGCAAGGAAACCACAATTCTGGAGTCTGCCCCTTGCTGACTAGCATTGACTGACTTGAGAGGGGGGACACTGGCACTGTCCAGAAGGGAATGGCTTATAGGATGGTCACCGGTGGTTTTTGGCTTGGCCAAAACCAAGCTGGTGCCAGGTCTCGGGTCCCGTCTGCTCTGTGACCTGCCTCCTTAGAATTCCTTCATGTGTTCTTTTAAATGTAAAAAAATTTTAGTTGTAAAAATAATATTACAGAAAGTTTCGAAAACAAGAAAAAGGGGAAAAAACTGACCCATAATCCCTCTGTAGCAGTTCTTTTTACATATTTCCTCCTGAAGCCTTTTTATATGCTTGTTTTGTTGCCTGCTGGTACTATTTAGTGAACATTGAGTTCTGTGCCTGCTTGTTTCAGTTAACATTATAGCACGAACTTTTACCCCACCTTATGCTTAAATATTTTAATAGCAACGTAATACTTCTTTTGCTGCATGTACTATACTGTACCTAATCATTCCTCTACTTTTGGACATGGAAGTTATTTCAGTTTTTTTTTTTTGAGACAGTCTCAAAAAAACTGGGGGAAGAGTATATAGGATTTCTCTGTGTTCTTTCTTACAGCTGCACGTGAATCTACCATTATCTCAAAATCAAAAGTTTAAAATTAAAAAAAGAAAAGTTTCCTCAGTTTAATTTAATTTAATTTTTTTTGAGATGAGTCTCGGTCTGTCACCCAGACTGGAGTGCAATGGCGTGATCTCGGCTCACTGCGACCTCCGCCTACCAGGTTGAAGTGATTCTCCTGTCTCAACCTCCTGAGTAGGCATGCACCACCACACCTGGCTAATTTTTTTTTTTTTTGGTATTTTTAGTGGAGATGGGGTTTCACTGTGTTAGCCAGGCTGATCTCAAACTCCTGACCTCAGGCAATCCACCCATCCCAGCCTCCCAAAGTGCTGGGATTACAGGTGTGAGCTACTGTGCCCAGCCCAGTTTTATTTTTTGTTGTTGTTTGTTTGTTTTGAGACAAAGTCTCACTCTGTCTCCCAGGCTGGAGTGGAGTGGCACGATCTCAGCTCACTGCAACCTCCGCCTCCCAGGTTCAAATGATTCTCATGGCTCCGCCTCCCGAGTAGCTGGGATTACAGGCACCTGCTACCATACTCAGCTAATTTTTGTATTTTTAGTAGAGATGGGGGTTTCACCATGTTGGCCAGGCTGGTCTCGAACTTTGACCTCAGGTTATCCACCCGCCTCAGCCTTCCAATGTGCTGGGAGGCAGCAGATCTGATGCCTAGAGCAGTGTGCTTTCCACAGTCCCTCAGCTGCTGCTGCCTGACTGGCAGCCCAGGCTTCCCAGAGCATAGATTCTCACTGTGAATGCCTGAAAGCTCAACAGAGTCTCTGCATGCACCACGCTCGGTACCGGTTCAAGACTGAAGTTGGCTGGAGAGTCTCTGGGCCCAGGAGCTGCCTTGGGAGTAAGAGGATAGATTTTTTTTTTTTTTTAACCTACATAAAAAACTTACTTAGATATATTGCTGATCTTCCATTAATTATTGCCCTGCAGCCTGGGGCAGAGCCCTCACTCTGCATCCAGTTTCAAATCTGAGACCTGGGTTTGCGCAAATTCAGTTTGAACTGGTGACATAGCAGTCTCCATTCAGAAAGGAATAGGTCTTCTATTGTCTATCAACAACAGAACCAAAGGGACATTGTTGTATTAATTCTTCTGGGCGTACTCATGGCCTGGGGAGAGTTTCTGAGATTGTATGTGGCCTCCTCTAAAGAAACAGGATTGTTTTTCAACAGACTAATCACAATGTTTAGCTTCTGGTTAAATAATATTCTTTTAAAGTATTAGTCACTCCTGGTGCTTTTTTTTTTTTTTTTGAGACGGAGTTTCATTCTTGTTGCCCAGGCTGGAGTGCAATGGTGCAATCAGGTCTCACTGCAACCTCTGCCTCCTGGGTTCAAGCAATTCTGCCTCAGCCTCCCAAGTAGATGGGATTACAGGTGCCCACCACCACGCCCCGCTAATTTTTTTTTTTTTTCGTATTTTTAGTAGAGAGGGGGTTTCACCATGTTGGCCAGGCTGGTCTCAAACTCCTGACCTCAGGTGATCCACCCTCCTTGGCCTCCCAAAGTGTTAGGATTACAGGTGTCAGCCACCGCGTCCAGCTGCTTTTTTTTTTTTTTTTTCCCCCTGGAGACAGGGTGATACGGTTTGGCTGTGTCTCCACCGAAATCTCAACTTGAATTGTATCTCCCAGAATTCCCGCGTGTTGTGGGAGGGACTCAAAGGGAGGTAATTGAATCATGGGGTCTGGTCTTTCCCATGCTATTCTTGTGATAGTGAATAAGTCTCATGAGATCTGATGGTTTTATCAGGGGTCTCTGCTTTTGCTTCTTTCTCATTTTCTCTTGCTGCTGCCATGTAAGAAGTACCTTTTGCCTCCCACCATGATTCTGAGACCTCCCCAACCAGGTGAAACTCTAAGTCCAATTACAGCATACAGCCTTCCCCAGAGTAATCACTTTGAGAAGCACTTTCATTTGGAGGACTAAGTCCTAACCTGTTTTGTTAAAAATAATTAGGCTTAGTAGTTTTGTCATCCCTCCTCCTCCTTAGTTTTTTGTCCTCCCCCAGGACACAGTTTTCCTAAAACTTGACCTTACCTAGTGTTGAATCCATAGTAGGGAGAAATGTTATGTGGGCATTTCATTGCAATGACAATTAAAAACAATAATAACCAATCAGAGTAATGAGAAGCATATGAAGGCGGTTTCCAAAGTGTGGTTCGGGAACCCCTGGGGGATTCATGAGCCCTTTCAGGAGGTCCACAAAGGCAAAACTATTTCCATAATGATACTCAAATGTTATTTGTCCTTTCCATTGTCATTCTCACAAGTATATAGTAGAGTTTTCCAGAGGCTAGGTGATGTGTGATGACATTATTCCTTTGGCAGTGGCTAACCTAATGGAAGGTGTGTTGCGTGTTCTTTTTTTTAAAGAACAGTTTTATTGACACACCATCCAATTCACCCAATTGAGGACACAATTCAGTGGTGTTTAGTAATATTTACAGAGTTGTGCAACCATTAACACAATTACCGTTAGAACATTATCACCCCCAAAAGAAAAGCCACCCATTAGCAGCACTCCTCAGCTGCCCCAATTCTCCCAGGCCTAGGCAATGACTTATCGGGGTTTTTTTTTGTTTTTTTTTTTTGAGACAGTCTCTTGCTCTGTTGCCCAGGCTGGAGTGCAGTGGCGAGATCTTGGCTCACTGCAATCTCCATCTCTCAGGTTCAGGCAATTCTCCTGCCTTAGCCTCCCAAGTAACTGGGATTGCAGGCATGCACCACCCTGCCCAGCTAATTTTTGTATTTTTAGTAGAGACAGGGTTTCACCATGTTGGCCAGGCTGGTCTTGAACTCCTGACCTCAGGTGATCCACTTGCCTTGGCCTCCAAAAGTGCTGGGATTATAGGTGTGAGCCACTGTGTCCGGCCTCAAATTTTTGTCTCTATAAATTTGCCTATTCTGGATATTGCATATAAATAGAATCATACAATATATGAGTCTGACTCATATAACATTTCATATAACTTTCATATAACATTGTGTTTTCATTTATGTTGTAGCATATATCAGTACTTTGTTTCTTTTTTTTGGCTAACTCATAATTCAGTTTTACGGCTATACCACATTTTATTTACCCTTTTGTCAGTTGGTGGACACTTGGGTTGTTTCTACTCTTTGGCTATTATCTTTGGCTATTAAGAATGATGCTGCTATGAGCTTTTATGTACAGGTTTTATATGGACATGTTTTCATTTCTCTTGGGTATTATACATATGAGTGGAATTGCTGGGTTACCTGGTAACTCTGTTTAACTTTTTTGAGGAACTGCCAGACTGTTTGCCAAAGCGGCTGCACCATTCCCAACAGCAGGGTTTGATGGTGCCAGTTGCTTCACATCCTTATCATTTGTTATTACCTCCTGATACTAGCCATCCTAGTGGATGTGACATGGTGTCTCATTGTGGTTGTGATTTGCATTTCTCTGATGCATCTTTTCATATGCCTGTTGGTCATCTGCGTATCTTCTTTGGAAGAATGTTTATTCAGATCCTTTGTCAGTTTTAAAAATTGGATTATTTTTCTTTATATATTCTTTTGAAATTTAATTATTTTTTCATGTATATCCTTCCAGTGAATTGTCTTTATATATTTTAAGTACAAGTCCTCAAGTCCTTTATCAGATAAATGATTGTAAAAAGCTTTAGTCTTTGGGTTGTCTTTTCCACTTTCTTTTCTTTCTTTCCTTTTTTTTTTTTTTTGAGACGGGGTCTTGCTCTGTTGCCCAGGCTGGAGTGCAGAGTGGTGCAATATCGGCTTACTGCAACCCTGGCCTCCTGAGCTCAAGCAATCTTCCCACCTCAGCCTCCTAAGTAGCCAGGACTATAGGCATGTGACAACAGACTCAGCTAATTTTTGTAAGACAAGGTCTCACTATGTTACCCAGGCTGGTCTCAAACTCCTGAGCTCAAGCGAACAGCCTACCTTGGCCTCCCAAAGTGCTGGGATTACAGGCATGAGCCACCATGCCTGGCCCTTTTTCACTTTCTTGATAGTGTCCTCTGAATTACAAACATCTTTAATTTTGATGATGTCCAAATTATCTATTTTTTCTTCTGTGTTTGTCTATTTATGTGGTTTAAAAATTTCTCATTTATTTTTATTTTTGAGACAGGGTTACACTATGTCACCCAGACTAGAGTGCAGTGGTGTAATCTCAGCTCAATGCAACCTCCAACTCCCAGGTTCAAGCGATTCTCATGCCTCAGCCTCCCGAGTAGCTGGGATTACAGGTGCACAACACCATGCCCAGCTAATTTTTTTTTTTTTTGTATCTTTTGGTAGAGATGGAGTGTCACCTTGTTGGCCAGGCTAGTCTTGAACTCCTGACCTCAAGTGATCTGCCTGCCTTGGCCTCCCAAAATGCTAGGATTACAGATGTCAGTCACTTTGCCCAGCCAATTTTAGCTTTTTTTTTTTTTCTTTATTTCTCAGTTTTAAACCACAATGTGATATCACTGCACAGCTATCAGTATGGTTAAAGTAAAAAGTGGTTGGCTGGATGCAGTGGCTCACTCCTGAAATCCCAGTACTTTGGGAAGCTGAGTTAGGAGGATCAGAAATGAAAACTTTGGCCGGGCGCGGTGGCTCAAGCCTGTAATCCCAGCACTTTGGGAGGCCGAGACGGGCGGATCACAAGGTCAGGATCGCTTGAGGCCAGGAGTTCAAGACCAGCCTGGGCAACAATAGCAAGACCCGATCTGTTTAAAAAAATAAATAAATAAAAGCCAGGCATTGTGGTGTGTGCCTGTAGCCTCAGCTACTTGGGAGGCTGAGGCAGGGAGGCAGGAGGCTTCCTTGAACCCAGGAGCTTGAGGCTGTGGTGAGCCATGATTGCACCACTGAACTCCAGACTCCAGCCTTGGCAACAGAGTAAGATCCTGTGTTTAAAAAAAAAAAGTGATAACACCACATGGTGTCAAGGATACAAAGAAAATAGGTCATTCATATATTGCTGATGGGAATGTAGAATGATCCAGTCACTCTAGAAAACAGTACGGCAGTTTCATTCCTTCTTTTTTAAACAGCTTTATTGGGACATAATTCATGTACTGTACAATTCAGCCACTTAGACTGGGAGTTTCTTATAAAGCTAGATAATGTGTTTATCATATGATCCACCAGTTGTCATTTGGTAATTTATCCCTAAAGAAATGAAAACTTTGGCCGGGCGCGGTGGCTCAAGCCTGTAATCCCAGCACTTTGGGAGGCCGAGACAGGCGGATCACAAGGTCAGGAGATCGAGACCATCCTGGCTAACCTGGTGAAACCCCGTCTCTACTAAAAAATACAAAAAACTAGCCAGGCAAGGTGGCGGGCGCCTGTAGTCCCAGTTAGTCGGGAGGCTGAGGCAGGAGAATGGCCTGAACCCGGGAGGCGGAGCTTGTGGTGAGCTGAGATCCGGCCACTGCACTCCAGCCTGGGCGACAGAGCAAGACTCCGTCTAAAAAAAAAAAAAAAAAAAAAGAAATGAAATGAAAACTTAACATTCATACAAAAACCTGTATGTGAGTGTCATTACAACTTTTATTCTTAGTAGCTCAAAACTAGAACAAGCAAAATGTTCTTCAGCGGGCGAATGGTGAAACAAACTGTAGTACATGCGTACCATAGAGTATTACTCAGCAATCAAAAGGAATGAACTATTTTTTCTTTTTTTTTGAGACAGAGTCTCACTCTATCGCCCAGGCTGGAGTGCAGTGGCACAATCTCGGCTCACTGCAACCTCCGCTGCCCAGATTCAAGCGATTGTCCTTCCTCAGCCTCCTGAGTAGCAGGGATTACAGGCACACACCACTGCGCCCAGCTAATTTTTGTATTTTTTGTAGAGATGGAGTTTCACCATCTTGGCCAGGCTGGTCTCAAACTCCTGACCCACATCGGCCTCCCAAAGTGCTGGGATTACAGGCGTGAGCCACCATGCCCAGCCAGGAATGAACTATTGATGCGTGCAGCAGCCTGGATGCATCTCAAGGATATGATGCTGAGTGAGAAAGCAGCATACACAGAAGGGTGCATACTGTACGATTCTGCTTCCATAACATTCTGGAAATAACAGAATTATGAGAATGGAGAACAGATGGGGAAGGGGATGTGGTTATAAAGGGGTGACGTGAAGGATCCTTGTAGCAGTGGCATCATGGTACCTTCTGTATGGTGACCGTGGCAGTGGTCACATGAGTCTGTGCATGGGGTAAAATTGCATAGAATTAAATATAGGCATACATAAATGAATACATGTAGAAATGGTGAAATCTGAATAAGATTGGTGGACTTTGTCAACGTCATTCACCCAGTCATGATATTATACTATAGTTTTGCAAGACATTACCATTGGGGGAAGAGTATATAGGATCTCTCTGTATTCTTTCTTACAGCTGCAAGTGAATCTACCATTATCTCAAAATTCAGTGTTTAAAATTAAGAAAAGATTCCGCAATTTTATTTTATTTTATTTTATTTTTTGAGATGGAGTCTTGCTGTCACCCAGGCTGGAGTGCAGTGGCACAATTGTGGCTCACTGTAACCTTTGCCTCCCAGGCTCAAGCAGTTCTCCTGCTTCAGCCTCCCAAGTTGCTGGGACTTCAGGCATGTGCCACCATGCCCAGCTAATTTTTGCATTTTTAGTAGAGACAGGGTTTCACCATGTTGACCAGGCTGGTCTTGAACTCCTGACCTCAGGTGATCTGCCTGCCTCGGCCTCCCGAAGTGCTGGGATTGCAGGTGTGAGCCACCATGCCCAGCTTTAATTTAAAATGTTTATTTTATTTATTTCACTCTGTTGGCCAGGCTGGAGCGCAATGGCACGATCTTGGCTCACTGCAACTTCTGCCTCCTGGGTTTAAGAGATTCTTGTGCCTCAGCCTCCTGAGTAGCTGGGATTATAGGTGCCCGCCACCACACCCAACTAATTTTTGTATTTTTAGTAGAGATGGGGTTTTACCATTTGGTCAGGCTGGTTTCAAACTCCCGACCTCAGGTGATCCACCCACCTTGTCCTCCCAAAGTACTGGGATTTCAGGCATGAGCCACAATTTTAATTTTTTTAATTTTTAATTCAGTAAATATGAATAAGTAAACCCACATCAAAAAGAAAAAAAAGATCTGTAGACTCTTTAGTAACTTTTTTTCATTTTTTGAGACAGAGTCTTGCTCTGTTGCCCAGGCTGGAGAGTAGTGGCACAGTCATAACTCATGGCTCACTGCAGTCTAGACGGCCCAGGCTCAAGCGATCCTCCCACCTCAGTCTCCTTAGTAGCTGGGACTACAGGTCCACACTACCATGACCAGCTGATTTCTACATTTTTTGTAGAGACAGGGTCTCCCTATGTTGCCCAGGCTGGTCTTAAACTCCAGGCCTCAAACAGTCTCCTACCTCGGCCTCCCAAAGTGCTAGGATTACAGGTGTAAGCCACTGCTTCTGGCCTCCTCAGTAATTTTTAAGAATCTAAAGATGAAAACATTTGGGATCCCATGCTGAATGCTGTTTACACATACCCCAGGTGTGTGGTGTGTACCCTGGCTCTATGATGATGGCACGGCTATATGGTACACACCTCAGCTGTATGGTACATACCCCTGACTGTATGATGCACACCCCAGCTCTATGGTACACACCTCTGCTATGTGGCCCATATGTGGGCTATATGGCCCTGTGGCCAAGTGAATGGACTCTAGGGTCAGATTTTTAAGTTTGAATATGGCTCTGCCTATCATTTCTGGTATATCCATGTGGAGGTTATTTAACCTCTTTGTGCCTGTTTTCTTCAGTTGTAAAGCGGGCTTTGTAGCAGAACCCATCTGGGAGGGAAAGTGAAGATTAAATGTGATGGTTAATATAAAGCATAGTACACAATCAGTATTGAGTGTTAGTCACAATTAAGGAAAGCAACCCGGGCTAAGGGCTGGGACATCTGGGTACCTGGAGGCTGGGACATCTGGGTGCTTGCCCTGACTTTGCCCTTAACTCTCAGTGTGACCTTGGTGAGCCCCTTCCCTGCCTGGGCCTCCATTTCCTTTTCTGTGTGTGACCCAGCTGCCATCCAGCGACTCTCCCTATTCTGATGTCCTGAGTCCGCACAGAACCAGGGAAGATGTCATCAAGGTGACTGGCACCTGGAATGGGGACTTTTCGGCTTCTGTCCACGTTTCCTGGAAACGCAAGCTCCCTGAGCTCCTGGATCCGACCTAGGGGAAAGGTGCCTCCTTGCTCTGTGAGGCTGCCGAGGCGGAGTCACTTATTTAGGCCGTGCCCTGCAGGTGGCATCAGTTGAGAACCTGGAGTGGTTGGGTGATAGGGAGGAGTCAGTCTGGTGTTTGTAGCGGGGCTTCCCTCTTGGTTTTCCTTCCCTCTGCTCCCCAGGCAGCCCATTTGCTTGGTGTCTGGGATGTGTGTTTTAGAGCCAGGCTCTCTGAGCTCAGCTCCTGGTGCTCACACTTTGTGTGGCTTGGGCTCCTCATGTAACCTTGGAGCCACAGTGGCCCCCCATCTGTAAAAACAGGATTGTTAAGATGCTCCTGGGGCTATCTGGGGCTATCTGCAGGATTCAGGGAGTTAAGCCCGTGGGGTGTCAGCACAGGGCCAGGTCTGCACTCACCCAGCGATGGCTGTTCTGTTGCTTAGAACCCTTTGGAGTTTTTCTGCTTCAGTCTATTTGAGCAGGTAGGTTTCTCTGGATGAGAAATGCCATTTGTCCCCAGCTAGTCCCCTGCCTGACCTAGGGCACAGGCAGTGAGGGGAAAGTGCGTTTTTTTTTTTGTTTTTTTTTTTTTTGAGACGGAGTCTCGCTCTGTCGCCCAAGCTGGAGTGCAGTGGCATAATCTCTGCTCACTGTAACCTCCGCTTCCTGGGTTCAAGCAGTTCTCTGCCTCAGCCTCCTGAGTAGCTGGGACTACAGGCGCCCGCCACCACTCCCAGCTAATTTTTGTATTTTTAGTAGAGATGGAGTTTCACCATGTTGGCCAGGGTGGTCTTGAACTCCTGACCTCATGATCCACCCACCTCAGCCTCCCAAAGTGCTGGGATTATAGGCGTGAGCCACCGTGCCCCACAGGAAAGTGCGTTCTTTAAGAGCCTTTACAAGAGTTAATTTACCTTGCCGTCTGTCAAACTGTTGGAGGTAGAATGGTTCCTTGTTCTGCATTTACGTAGCAAGTGGCTCCCAGTGTTTACCTACCCTAACTTCCTCATAGAAACAGGCATTTATTGAGTGCATATTTTCTCCACACTGTATGCTGTTCTAGGGCGTTCTCTGTGTGCTGAGGAAAGGTTAAGGTGTGGCAGAATTTTATTAAGGCCAAGAAAACTGTCAGGGCTTCTGGTTGAAAGTTGCACCAAGCCTGTGGAACTCAGGTGAAACAGCAGAACGTCTTTAGTCTAAAAGGAAAGTTCTTTTGAGAAGGCAAATGGAAGTCATGACCAAAGAGGTGACTCCTGAGGGACATGCTCCCCTCACACACAGTGGCCATCCCAGCAGAGCCGCCCTTCCCTCCAGCACCTGCCTGTGTCCCAGGCACGGTGCCCTCTGACAGGCCGCTGCCCTGAGGCCAGCCCAGCCTATTTGTGGCTACACCCTTCCCCTGACTCCCTGTTCTCCCCAGCTCATCACCGTGGGCTTTTTTTTTTTTTTTTTTTAAGACGGAGTCTTACTCTGTCACCCAGGCTGGACTGCAATGGTGTGATCTTGGCTCACTGCAGCCTCCACCTCCCAGGTTCAAGCAATTGTCCTGCCTTAGCCTCCTGAGTAGCTGGGATTACAGACACATGCCATCACGCCGGCCTAATTTTTGTATTTTTAGTAGAAGCGGGGTTTCATCATGTTGGCCAGGCTGGTCTCAAACTCCTGACCTCGTGATCTGCCCGCCACGGCCTCCCAAAGTGCTGGGATTACAGGCATGAGCTACTGTGCCTTGCCTGGGCTTCTTTTTTATCCTGCAGGGTCCAAAAACTGAGGGGAAATTGGGGGGACTTTAGAAAAATCTCAGCTCTACTCCTCTCTTTCCTTACCCCTGACTCAGATCAGTGGTTCCCAGAGTGTCCCACAGGACACAGTACAGAAAGGGGGTTCTGTGGGCACGTGTTGTCCACCCTCATTCATTAATTTAGAATCAATAAAGGGTTTTTTTGGTTTGTTTTTTGTTTGGTCACCCAGGCTGGAGTGCAGTGACACGACCTCAGCTCAGTGCAGCCTCGATCTCCTGGGTTCAAGCAATCCTCCCACTTCAGCCTCCCAAGTAGCTGGGACTGCAGGCACATGCCACACGCCTGGCTAATTTTTATATTTTTTGTAGAAACGGGATTTTGCCATGTTGCCCAGGCTGGTGTCAAACTCCTGGGCTAAAATGATCCTCCTGCCTTGGCCTCCCACAGTGCTGGGATTACAGGCATGAGCCACTGTGCCTGGCCAGAATTAAAAAAGTTCTGAGTCGGGTAAGTTTGGGAAACACTGGGTTTGGAACTCAGCTAAGTTGATTTACTGGGACCCTCAGAAAGCATTAAGGCAGGGTAGTGTTTCTCCCAAATGAGGCGATCCATGGGACCCATTTCTGCATGTTGAACTCAGCTGGGAGCCAGAGGAGAGTTGTACATGGCTGAGCTCCCTTCAGACTCCCACAGACTTTGTGCTATGGGGCAGGAGGGAGAGAGGAGTGCTGAGGCTGCTGGGCTGCATGGAACCCCAGATAGAGAGGGAACCCGATAGCAGGGTGGGAAGGCTAGGGGAAGTCAAGGAGTCCCTGGAGAGAAAGGGGTCACCAGTTGCTGACCGAGCCTGTAGTAGCCCCTAGGCACAGCGATACTGTCTTAGGGCTGAAAGAATCTTCCAGATTTCTCAGATTCCCTTTGCAGGATGGCTCTGAGTGGCAGTTTTCTAAATGGCCACTGGGTGGCGCTGGCTTCCCAAGAGGTGGCAAAATGAGGCGCCCCTTCCCTTTCCAGCAGGAATTGGCCTTTTTCCTTACCTGAAAATTATAGAATTCCATGCAGATTTTACAGCCTCTGTAGTAAGCTTCTGCAAAGTTTTTTTTTTCCTGCACTTGTCCCCTCTCCTTGCCCCTGATCGCTCTGCCCCTCTCTTGAGGGGGTTCCTGCATCTGTTTATGCCCTGGAGGGCCACACCACACTCCCACAAGGTGAACATTATACAAAAGAAAACTCAGTGGAAGATTCCTTCTTTAAACAGAAAGCAATCTCTTCATCTGCCAAATGGAGTGAGAAGGGTAGGAAAATGAGACTTTATTCAAAAAATATATTTAAAACTGATGTTTTTTCAGTTCTGTCTTAGGGCTAGTTAGCAGTGTTAGGAAACACAAACAGGAAAGAGTGAGGTAGAAAGGTATGGAAGGTACTGGGCATGGTGGCTGAAGCTTATAATCCCAGCGCTGTGGGAGGCCAGTGTGGGACAACTGCTTGAGGCCAGGAGTTTGAGAACAGCCTGGCAACATAGCAAGACCCCATCTCTACAGCGAATTAAAAAAAAAAAATTAGCCACATGTGGTGGCACATGCCTGCGGTCCCAGCTACTTGGGAGACTAAGGCAGGAGGATTGCTTGACCCCAGGAGTTTGAGACCAGTTTGGGCAACATAGCAAGACCCTGTCTCTACCAGAAAAGAAAAGAAAAAGATGGAAGGGGAAAGGAGAAGAGTTAAAAATAAAGCAGAGAGGAAGAGTAGTAAGAACAGTGAAGGAAGGGAGGAAAGGGAGGGAGGGAGGAAGGAAAGAAGGGAGGAAAGGAGGGAGGAAGGGGAGGTAGGTCGGTTGGTCGGTCCTAGACCAATCAGAGTTTGCATTTCATTTTAGCAACATCCCTGGGAGAGGGAAAGATTTGTGTGCACGTGATCAAGTGTGAGAAAGTCATTAAGCCCTAATTTATTTCTGAGTCACAGGCATCATTTTAGAACTAAGATATTTGGAACCATTCAGAGACACTGATTTTTTCGACTTTTGATTTCCAACTTCAATTCAAAACAGAAGGACTCAAGAAAACTTTTGAAGGTGATGCGTATGTTTATTACTCTGTGGTGATGGTAGCAGTAGTGTATACTTAAGTCCAAACTCACCAAATTGCATACATTATGTGCAGCTTTTAGTATATCAATTATACCTTATTGAAGCTGGAAAGAAATAATAAAAGGTTTTTGAGTTCTTATAATTTGACAGCAAACTGAGATTTTACTCTTATAACTTATGATCCACTGATTCCTTCAGCAAGCATTTGCTGACATTTACCAGTTTCCTGAGTCTTGTTGATGAATACTAGAGAAGGATGTTGAAGAGCCCTAAATAGGTAACTTCAGGCAGTGACGTTATATCTGAAAACGTGACTGAGGTTCACTTTTCTGTGGGCAGCGTGCTTTGAGGCCTGAAAGGGCTCGGGCTGAATGGGCCCTGCCAGCCATGGATCCTTGTCTAAAGGCTGGGTGAAAAAATGCTCCATTTTCCCCCTTTCGCCAAGGATTGAAATAGCCCCTTTTCCCACGTTTGGCCGAGTAGAGGGGAAAGCCTTTGAGGCTATTCACGTTTTCCCTGCCTGGTTTTCTGGGTCAGGATTAGGTCATGACTGTTTCTTATTTGTTCATTTGCCCTTGGGCCCCTGGGGCAGGTAGGGTTTGGCCAGGTGAAAGATTCTTTTCCACATTTTTTTTTTTTTTTTGAGAAGGAGTCTCGCTCTGTTGCCCAGGCTGGAGTGCAGTGACACGATCTCAGCTCACTGCAACCTCTGCCTCCCAGGTTCAAGCCATTCTCCTGCCTCAGCCTCCCAAGTAGCTGGGATTACAGGCATGTGCCACCACACCCGGCTAATTTTTGTATTTTTAGTAGAGACGGGGTTTCACCATGTTGGTCAGGCTAGTCTCAAACTGCTGACCTCAGATGATCCATCTGCCTCTACCTCCCAAAGTGCTGGAATTACAGGCGTGAGCCACTGCACTCGGCCCTTTTCCAGATTCTTGTCACCAGCAAAGACCAGCACCAAATGTTGTTTGTTGGACTAATGGATGGGTGGATGAGAATGAATGTTTGCATTTGAATGAAATGACTGAGAACAAATCTTTGCCCGCTTTCAAGTTGTTGAGAGTCCCTCTGCTGCATAAGAGGAGTTTTTCTATTTGTATGTTATTCCTCGCCTGTCATGACAACAGTGTTTTTGAACAATGGTGAAAAGGAGCTCCCTCTTTGATTTTTGTAGATGGCAGTCGAATTCCTGCATGAACTGAATGTTCCATTTTTCAAAGTTGGATCTGGAGACACTAATAATTTTCCTTATCTGGAAAAGACAGCCAAAAAAGGTAAGTGTCTAATTTTTGACATAAAATCCAAGGGAGTCCAAACCTTCATATGTTTACTCCCCTCATGGTGGCCCACTTTGAGGCAGATTTCATGAAGACAAATTTTAGGAGCCTCTTTTCATTTTTTTAAAATAAGAGACAGGGTCTCGCTATGTTGGCCAGGTTGGTCTTGAACTCCTGGCCTGAAGCAATCCTCCCATCGTGGCCTCCCAAAGTGTGAGGATTACAGGCATGAGCCACAGTGCCCTGCCAGAAACCTCTTTTCAATCAGCCTGTACTTTCACTTTTTGTATGCTAAGTTGAAAGAAAATAAATTAAGAATATGACAGTTTTTATAAGACATTTAAAAAATTTTTTAAGAATTTATTTATTATTATTATTTTTTTATAGAGACAAGGTCTGTCTATGTTGCCCAGGTTGGTCTTGAGCTCCTGGATTCAAATGATCCTCCTACTTTGGCCTCCCAAAGAGTTGGGATTATAAGTGTGAGCCACTGCACCTGTCCTAGAAAATTTTTTAATGAAAATGTGTAAGAAGGATATGACAGTATACATAAAACCTAGTATGGTGATGCATACCTGTGGCCCCAGCTACTCTGGAGGCAGAGGTAGGAGGATTGCTTGAGTTTGAGACTGCAGTGGGCAATGATCATGTAAAGTCGTTTTACAACATGAACAATGTCATTTTATCATCATAACACCCCTAGGACTGAAACAGGTCTGATTATGATGCTTGATACTTATTTCATAGGGGAGGCTTTTGAGACTCACAGACAGACAGTGCTTTGCCCAGGCACAGCTACAAGTGGCAGCTCTGCACCTCACACTCACTCACACTCTTGAATCAGCACTCATTGTACTGTACTGCCATGGTATACAACCTGTTAATCAGATGAGACACTCATTTTCCTCTTGAAAGTGTGAAATTCCTCTGCCTCTTTAATTCAGTTCGTTTTGCTCAAGAACACTGTCGGGGGGCAGAGGGGAGCCCACCTTCCCTGTGGCTGAGGGCAGGAACCCAACAAGCTCCTCTCTATTCCCCCACAGTGGCTGGCACAGTGTTTTGAGATGTCTGTGGAGTTCAGTTGAATGATGAGACCAGCAGTTGGGATGTGTTGGGGAGAGTCAGAACCTCTAAAGAGAAAGTGCTGATGGTATTGGTGCTGGATTACTCAGGTCGCCCAATGGTGATCTCCAGCGGGATGCAGTCGATGGACACCATGAAGCAAGTCTATCAGATTGTGAAGCCCCTCAACCCCAACTTCTGCTTCTTGCAGTGTACCAGCGCATACCCACTCCAGCCTGAGGACGTCAACCTGCGGGTCATCTCGGTGAGCAGGAGGGGGGGTTCCCTTCTCCGGCCATTTACTATGGGGAAGACGTAGTCTTTTTTATAACCAAAATTCTAACAAACCATGGCATACTTTATAATTTGAACATCCTTTGACAGTCTTGCTGTTACTAAATCAAATTTGAGCTAAACAGTTGAGGAAGCACATACATTCTAAAGAGTGTGACTATAAATGAAATTTTCTTGGCCAGGTGCGGTGGCTCATGCCTGTAATCCCAGCACTTTGGGAGGTTGAGGTGGGCAGATCACCTGAGGTCAGGAGTTCGAGACTAGCCTGGCCAAAATGGTGAAACCCCTTCTTACTAAAAATACAAAAACTAGCCAGGCATGGTGGCGCATGCCCATGGTCCCAGCTACTCAGAAGGCTGAGGCAGGAGAATGGCTTGAATTCAGGAGGCAGTGAGCCAAGATCGCACCAGTGCACTCCAGCCTGGGTGACAAAGTGAGACTGTCTCAGGAAAAAAAAAAAAAAAATCTGTCAACAGACATTTGGGATGGTTTTACCTTTTGGCTATTGTGAGTGATGCTGCTATGAACACTAGCGTACAGATAAATATTCATCTTTTTTCATACTGAGTTATAGGAGGCCTTCTTGAAACTTATGGCTTTTTCTGCTTTGTTATTTGCTGGCTCTCTTATTTTCTAATTCTTAGCATCCCTGAGGCTCAAACTAATTACAGTGACAGCCTTGAGGGAAATTACTCTCTCCCAGGATTTTGCCTACACAGTCATTTCATAGATGGTGAAGTCTAGTCCCAAGTCGGGAAGCCTGAGATCCCACAGCAGCTTGGTGGCAAAGCTGGAACTAGAACCCGGGCATGTCCCCTTAGGCCTTTGTCTCTTACTGTCTCATGCCATCTCTCTCTCAGTTCCTCCTGTAGCACTGGAAATTTAACTTCATTCAAAAATATGTAATTATCATTAAAACCATTATAGTAACATTAATGGAATTCTGTCTATCCATCCATACATACTTAGAATCCTGATATTGCAGTTGTTTTCCTTTTATATTTTCCTTTCAGCATAGTATTTGATATTGTTTTTCCCATAATATAAGCTTTCTTACATGTTGCTATACAGCCATTAACTTTTAAAAAGTTAGCCTTTTTGAAAACTGACATTGCTCCTTTTACCTAAACTTTCTTTTTTTACCTACACTTTTTTTCTGTTTCTGCTTCACATATAGCTTATCTAAATCATGTTATTTTTAAAGCTTAAAAATGATTTCTGTGAAACATGTAATGTCAAAAGTAAACATCCCCTGCACTCCCATCCCACAGAGATTCCGATAATTAACAGTTTAGTAGACGTGACCCGTTATTTTCCCTTTCAGTGTATCTCTGTCCCCACTCAAGGTGCTGTCATGTCCTCTCTCTTGACACTACACATTGCAGGAGTTATTCTGCCAGCCTATCCCATCTTGGGCCTGCACATAGTACGGCCGTTTGAATTTCCAAACTTAGCAATCCGCACTCCATCACACACCCTTAAGCCTGTTTTTCAAGGCCTTTGCCACCTAACCCTCCTAATCTTTTGTTAAACCCCACCTGAGGCCAGATGATGTGGCTCACGCTGGTAGCACTTTGGGAGGCTGAGGCAGGTGGACTGCTTAAAGCCAGGAGTTCGAGACCAGCCTGGCTAACGTGGCAAAACCCCTTCTCTACTAAAAAATACAAAAATTAGCTGGGCGTGGCGGTGGGCGCCTGTAGTCCCAGCTGCTCGGGAGGCTGAAGCAGGAGAATTGCTTGAACCCAGGAGGCAGAGGTTGCAGTGAGCCGAGATCACACCACTGCACTCCAGCCTTGGCAACAGAGCGAGACTCTTGTTTCAAAAAGAAATAATAAATAACAATAAAATAATAATACACCCTACCTGAGTCTACTGTACTCAGCTTTCTGATCACCCTCACCAACAAGACTCACCCATCTTAAAGTGTCTTTTGTTGCATTCAGTGAATTATAGATAATGGATTATTTATCATTTCTGCCAAAGGATTGTTTTGAGATTGGGCTGTGTATATTATTGTTGATATTTGTGGCACACTTGCTTTCAGCAGCTCAGGCTAATTAAATGTAACAGATGGTTTTTGAATGAGGTTAGACATTAATTTACAGTTCTGTTGTTATTCTCAGTGTATTGTGCAATGTGAAACATTCTTAAAATGCATTCTTTGCAGTAAGAGTAACTGTTGTTTTTAGAGCATTTACAATGTGCTGAGTGCTTCTCATGCATTTACAGCAACACTCAGCAGGTATTATCATCATCCCTAGGAAGGAGAGGCTCAGAGAACCTCAGTATCTTACCCCTGGCTGCACAACTAGTGAGTGGCTAAACCGGGACTCAACCAGATATACTTGACCCTAGAGAATATGCATAAAGCACCATGATATTTAACGTTATTTTTCTTTTTTCATTTTAAAGGAATATCAGAAGCTCTTTCCTGATATTCCCATAGGTTATTCTGGGCATGAAACAGGCATAGCCATATCTGTGGCCGCAGTGGCTCTGGGGGCCAAGGTGTTGGAACGTCACATAACTTTGGACAAGACCTGGAAGGGGAGTGACCACTCAGCCTCACTGGAGCCTGGAGAACTGGCCGAGCTGGTGCGGTCAGTGCGTCTTGTGGAGCGTGCCCTGGGCTCCCCAACCAAGCAGCTGCTGCCCTGTGAGATGGCCTGCAATGAGAAGGTACGTCCTGCTGGACTCCACTCGGCTCTGCTGCCGTGTGCAGAAACAGGATGGGCTGGCCCGAGAGGGATGGTCAGGGCCAGCACTCCCTGAGCCAGGCTAATTAAATGATGAAGGAATGGGCTGCCACCCCTGTCAGCTTCTTCAGGCTCTTCAGTAATGCGTGTCACTCTGGCTGGTAGCAGCAGCGGGAGAAACATGTTATCTAAAGGGAACTTTAGCGGTTTCTCTGGCCACCTAGGGTCACATTAGAGTCTTCCACTAATTATCTGAAGCCCATGGCCCCAGTAACTCCTAGACTCCAGAATATGTAACAGTGATGAGGCCCTGGAATAAGTCAAGTCTGGGCTCCCTTGGAGCAGGTAAACCCTGAGAAACATTTAGGCGAGGTGTTCCCTGAGGTACCAGAAGAGCCTGTGACATTTCCTAAGCCAGGGTGGCACTGGTGGAAAGGGCAGTGAGTTGTTGCAGAGGTGGGTGGGTGAGGATGCAGCTGTTCCTTGTGCAGCACGGACCTTCAGACAGAGGGACTGGTGGGTCTAGAAGCACTGCCTGGCCTGCTGACTGTCACGGCTTCGTGGAAGCCGTGGCCTGGACCTTCTTGCCGTCTGAGTCATAGAGCCAGGCAGGCATCCTGGGACTGCAGGCACGCACACACACCTAACCTGCTGCAGGATGTTGGGGTCAAGGCAAAGACCAAACACCAGGCATGCCTGGTACTGCTGTCATCTTTTATTCTAGTGGGGCCTACCTGCTTCCCCAAATCAAAGATGCATCTATACCAGGAAATTAAAATAAAGTAAAAAGAAATAGTTTCTTTATAGAGGAAACAGGAGAGAATTAGACCAGAAACCAGAGTTAAGTTTTATAACAGTTGAGCACTTAATTTGGCTCTCTGAGCAGACAGTAAAACATAGCAGGATGCATGATTATCACTTGACAGACATTTTTTCCTGGCACCACATTCCAAGCAGAATTGATTCCTTGCACTCTCTTGTGGAGGATATAGAGTAATAAAACACGTAATTTATTTGAAAGTATTTATGGAGAAGACAAACATTGGTCATGAGCTTCAGGTAACCTTCATTTCCTCACCTGCCTGTCCTATCTGCCCCTTCCTCGGGGGCTCCTTTTCTTGCCATCTGCATAACAGCCACATTCACCATCTTATGAGTCCTTCATATTTCTATTTTACCAAACAAAGTGGCGGTAAGGTGTGCACCCTGAAGAACAGTGCGTCAGGAGTTGAGAATCTCATTCCTACGTTTCATCTTGGCTGTCTGCAACCCTGGCCAAGTCACCCACCCTGTATGGGCCTCGGTTTCCCCATGTTTACAATGAGATATTGAGCTGGATGGTGACCAAAGGAATTAGAGTTTGCATGTATTAAGAGCATTCTATGTTCCAGGCACATTCTATAATATCACCAATCCTTACAGTCATCTGACAGGATAGTTTCCATTTGACAGAGAAACTAAAACATGGCCTATATCCCACTGACTGGGATTTGAACCTGGCTCCACCTACACAGCCTGAGCCCTTTCCTTCGCACTTTATTGTAAAGGCCACTCCTCTGAGTCTCTGAATTCAATCTACACTGGTTGAATTCCTGCCATGTATGAGATATTCTGAGCAGCGTAGGTGGCAACAGAGTCCCTGCTCCCAAGGTACTGCCTGGGGAGGACTGATCAGGGACCTGGAATGTAAAGTAGTGTACACTAGTTACTTCTGTGAAGCTGGCACTGAATGTTCATTTTGTTCACAGCTGGGCAAGTCTGTGGTGGCCAAAGTGAAAATTCCGGAAGGCACCATTCTAACAATGGACATGCTCACCGTGAAGGTGGGTGAGCCCAAAGGCTATCCTCCTGAAGACATCTTTAATCTAGTAGGCAAGAAGGTCCTGGTCACTGTTGAAGAAGATGATACCATCATGGAAGAATCGGTAGATAATCATGGCAAAAAAATCAAGTCTTAAAATAAAGTGCCATTCTGTGAATTCTCAGTTCCCTTGCTAGTGCTGTCGGATGTGTCTGAGTGAGGCGGGGGCAGGAATGGCGGTCTCCAGGGACCTGGCCGTCATCCACCTCCACCCGCTCCTTAGACAGCAGACGTTTCTGGGCCAGGCCCTGTGTCAGCCCACTGGAGAGAGAAAAAGATCCAGTGATGCAGTCTCTGCTTCAAGTTGGCCAGCTTAGAAGAGGGGGTGATTCCAAACCACGTCCATATCCTTCAGTTGCTGGGTGGCTGCAGAGAGGGGCGAGAGCTGGCTGCGCAGGTCCTTTCCTTTAAGCCTTCAATCTCACTTCCTTACAGCCCTTTACTTCTCCATTGCCTTTATCCCTTTCCTGCCGTTGGCCTCTGTGTCTAGTTGGCATTGTATAGTAGTCCCTCCACATCAGAGAAAGGATTGGTCAAAGGATCTTGTAGGCAGAAAAATGCTGAAGGTTCTCCTCTCAGAGGAGAGAGGGAAATGGCATGTGTTCCTTCTCTGAACAAATACTAAGGGCCATCTGTGTGCCAGGCACTGCTTTAGGCACAGAGGATATAGCCATGAACAGCCCCAATCCCTTCCTCAGGGAACTTTCATTCAGATGGGGGCAGATGCATAAAAATCAATACACTATGCATATATTGAGAGCATTCTATGTTCTAGGTACATTCTATAATATCACCAATCCTTACAGTCATCTGACAGGATAGTTTACATTTGACAGAGAAACTAAAACAAGGCCTATACCCCACAGTGATTCCGTCACACAATATGTTAGAAGGTGGTATGTAAGCCAGGCATGCTGATGTGAGCCTGTAGTCCCAACTACTTAGGAGGCTGAGGCAGGAGGATCGCTTGAGACCAGGAGTTCAAGCTATAATACTATCTTGGATGGGAACAGGTGGGAGTTGTTTACACGTAAGTGAGAACTTTAGTGAGTTATCTTCAGAAGCAGTGAATGCCCCATCCCTGGAGATAGTTAATCAGGGAGCAGCTGACTACTACCAGAAGGCTGCCTAAGGAATAGGCTATGAGTGAAGGCCCGTCCGGGTCTGGGTGCTAGGGACTTGAAGCAACGTGAACTCCCAGTGAAGACCATGGTTAAAAGGGACATTATTCACATTTTATTAAATCAAATATTAGAAAATTGCTGTCATTTAAAAATATCTGCAAGCAATTTGCCAGATCAATAAAGAAATGTCTACAGATTCAAGTCTGAAAGAGAATAAGTGATCAGTAACCCTTACCAACATGGAAACCAAGGAAGCCTCATTCCCGTGCTGAGAATATTCTAGTAGCTCTTGCTACTGCCACATGGCAGCTGGGAATACCAGTAGTCTCAGCACTCAGTCGGTACAGCGCACGCTCCCTTGGGAATGCTGATAAATCCTGGCATGATACAGCACTATAGTTTTTTGTTTTGTTTTGTTTTGTTTTTTTGAGACAGAGTTTTGCTCTGTTCCCCCAGGCTGGAGTGCAGTGGCACATTCTCGGCTCACTGCAATCTCCGCCTCCTGGGTTCAAGCAATTCTCTTGCCTCAGCCTCCTGAGTAGCTGGGATTACAGGCACGCACCACCACACCCAGCTAATTTTTGTATAGGACTATAGTTTTTAAGGCAAGTTTATAACCTTTGGCTCATTGGAGCCTCACAGCACTGGTAGATAGTGCCATTATCCCCATTTTATAGATGGCACCGAGAAGTAAAAAGTGACTAGCCCTGGTCACACAACTGATTATGGACTGAAACTGCTGCTTTCTGGCTATCATGGGCCTTGACACAGCTAGTTTGTGACCTTTAAGGTCTAGCTCTGTCTCTGCTGCATGAATCCTAAGCTTTTAAATCAAGTTCCCCTCTGGGCCATAAGGCCTCATCTCAGACCCCAAGGAAGGCAGTCCAAAGGTAGACTCAAGTGTCATAGAATCACCGGGCACTAGGAAAGCATCATGGGCAGTAGCTCCATGAGAGGGGCCAGAGCACTAGGCACTGGCCAGAGACCAGCTGCATTCAACCTGAGCAGTAGGGCCTGGTGGCCATGAGCACAGACCTGGAACTCACAGCCTGGGCCCAGACCCCAGCTCCACCACCAGCTGTGCGACCTTGGGCAAGTGACTCTGGGTCTCCATTTTGCCATGTGTAGAATTGGGATAACTTTCTACCCCCTAGGGGTGATGAAAGGATCAGATAAGTTTAGTTGTAAAGCATTAGAACAGTGCATTATAAGCTAGTAAGAGCTGTTATTACTTGGCGCCTGCAGCTGTGGGTCTGGGAAGAGGTCTTGATCATCAGGGATGGACAGAGATGTTGGGGTCAAGTGTATTCATCTTCACTCTGTCAGGAATGCCTTCTGCCTGTCACAATTCAGTTTGGGCCATCTCCTAGTAGAATTAATTTCCCCTTTTTCTCACGATTCCTGCAGCATAGTGCTTTAAAACTCTGTCCAGCCAGAGTTTTAAAGTCTTTGGTTAGAAGTTAAGGCGTTTGCAAGGTTCTGTCTGCCTGGTGTTCTGCTACATTGTCTTATATCAAAAGTGCCATTTTTAACTCAAAAACTATTGAAAATTGTCAGTTTTATATCGTTCAAACTAATGCACTGAGAGTCTGTTTCAATTACGAGGATTCGGCGGCCTTAGCCTCCCACCAAGCACCTACGAAGATGCTTTAACAGAACATAACTTCAGAACCGTCTAGGGAATTGACAAAACAGGACGCGGAACCTTCAGAACAGAGACACAGGCCCTGGGAAGAGGCCTCCCCCTACCTGCTAGAGGAGCTGGCCTCCCTGTGAGAGCCTGCCGTTCTCTATTTCTGTCACTTCGTTCCAGACAGCTGGGTGCTCTTCCCCTTTTTGTCCCAGGACAGTTGGGAAACACCACCCCCTTTGGTTGCTTAGCAACTGTCACCTGCTGATTCCTTCCCAGCATTCCCTGAGAAATGAATAAGCAGGTTGAAAGCTGGGCCTAAGGGCTGGGCCAGGGGACAGGTCAGATGCTTGCTTGGGGGCGGGTGGATGGGGCACACATCTGGCCCCCCCCATATCACCACGGGGTAACTTTACGCAGCTGCTTTCTTTCAGGACCTCAGAGACTCCCCAAATGTACAATGAGATCTGGCTGGGTGACCTGTGACTCAGTGATGGGAACTTGCTGGTTATTGATTCACTGCTTGGGAGGGAAGGGGCTTTCTGAACTTTTCAGGGTGGAGAGAGCATAGGACAAAGCTGCCCTTCCAAAGCCTCCAATTTAGTTGGAAAGATAGGGTCCCAGATTTGTGGCTCTGATAGTGAGATTCTTGTTCCTTGGTTAGACTTCCTGGCGCAGGTAAGCCTGGGGAAGACTGAGACAGGTGAAAAAACTTTTCTGCATGTATGTGCTGGCAGCAAAGAGGTGTGGAGGTGGAGCTATGCGGCATATTTCTGACTGGAGAGTCTCTAAGAAGAGTGGTAGGAGCTAGGTGAGGATAAGTAATTTTGGGCAGACTAGATAAGCCTTGAATGCTAAGGTGAGGCGCTTGTATTTTTTGTTTGTTTTTTCATGGTAACTCCTGGAAGCCTCTTCATAGCTGAGAGGTTAAGTGAAGTTTTAGGAAGATCACTCTAGTTTTAGGGTGGAAGATGAAGACTGGGAGAGGGTTCAGACCAGGAACCGCTAAGAAGCTCTTGCAGCTGTTCTGGAGGGAGCTGTGATGTGGACAAGCTGAAATCGGTGAGGAGGAAGCGGTAGATTCAAGGGACCTCAAGAGACAGAAGAGTCAGGGCTGGATGACTCTCATTCATTCACAAACATTTACTGTGTGCCTACTATGTGCGAGGTTCCTGTGTTGTACGAGGGAGAAGGTTCCCAGGCTGCGGATGATGTATTCAGCATGCTGACGGCTTACCTGTGGGGGTATCACTTTGAAGGAACTGGATTAAAGTAGTGTAAGTGATGGTGGGGTGGGGTGCGGAGGTCTGATGAGAAGGCAGCAGCAGACTTGTTTAGGGCCTGTTTGAAACTAGCCTAGGAGAGGAAACCTTCAAAGCACTGTAGGCGTGATTGGTCGGGGAGAGGTGGGGCAGGGAGTGGGCCCTAAGAAGCAGGCAGTAAGGGGAGCAACCACGCTGATCTAGGTAGATTAGGCGAGACTGGGCAGCTGCGGCGTACCTGGAGGCTGTCACGCCGGTCCTGGCCCCTAGGGCAGCCGGGCGATGCTGATGGCCCCCTCCCAGAGCCGCAGAGCCGGGTAGACCGGCTCCTGGAAGGTGGCGCGGAAGGTGTGCAGGTGGCTCATGCTGCCCGTCACGTCGTAGAAGGCGAGGACGCCGGCCTCGTAGTCCAGGAAGACGCCGAGCCGGTCGAGGTCGTCGCGGGGCCGCAGGCGGCTGCGCTGACCGTCGTGGAAGGCCCAGTACTCGAGGTCGTAGCGCTTGAGGCACCAGGACTGGCGGTTGCAGCCCAGGCGGGCGGCGGCGGAGGCCCCGCGGCGCCGAAGGGAGGCGTAGGCCGCGCCCACCCACCAGCCGGCGCCCGCCTCCTGCACGTCTACCTCCCAGTAGTGGCGGCCGGCGGCGAAGCAGTCGCGAGCCAGCACCTGCCAGAGAGCGTCGAACCGCAGCGCGGGCACGGGCACGGGCCCCAGGCTGCCCAGCAGGCCGCACCGCACAGTCAGCCGGTCTGCCGACAGGCGCAGGCGCGCGTGCATCGTGTCCGGATCCAGCGTGGGCGTGCGCGCGTCTGCAGAGGGCGAGATAAGGGACGCACCTGGTGGGCGGGGCCAGAACGGCGCCCCGCCCCCTGGATTCCACCAAAGCACAAAATGCGAAGCGCGGAAATGGCCCGAGGGAGTGAAAGACCCCTTTAAACCGCGACTGCCCCTGGGGCGCGGGCTTGGGGAAAGGGGAGGCAGAGATCACTCTACTGCACATCCCTTATACTGTCTGTATTTTGTGCCGTGAAATTTGTTGCCAATTAATACAAATTTAATCTAAAATAATCCTATCACTGTTAACATTAGGGTGTGTGTACTTCCTATCTTTCCCCTCCCCTTGCTGCTTTATGGGTTTTCTTTCTTTTCTTTTTTTTTTGAAACGGAGTCTCGCCCTGTAGCCCAGGCTGGAGTGCAGTGGAGCGATTTCGGCTCACTGCAAGCTCCGCCTCCTGGGTTCAGGCCATTCTCCTGCCTCAGCCTCCCGAGTAGCTGGGACTACAGGCGCCCGCCACCACGCCCGGCTAATTTTTATAGCTTTTCTTAATATTGGTGTCACACCATACATGCGTTAGGTAATCTGCTTTTTAAAATTGATTGATCTACTTGTGAGGCATTTTGACACATCAAATAACAGCCTTTCACAAGAGCATTTTAGTGGAGATTCTAAGATTTGGATGTTTGGACACATAACTTAGTCCTATATTTTTTGGAATATTTAGTCTGTTTAAAAACCTTTTGAAACTACTAATACAATTACATTTTTGTGTATCTGATTGCTTCTGTAGGATATATTCCTAAAACAGGAATTGCTGGATCAATGGGTATGATTGTTTTTAAGGCCTTTGATACCTATTGCAAAACTATCCTCCCCGAAGTTTGTAGTGATTTAAACTCCTATTAACATTTCTCTTTGCATTACACCATGTATGCACACATGAAGTTTTTTTTTTGGTCTGGATCACAGGGTATGTGGACGTTCAGCTTTCATAAACAATGCTAAACAGTTTTCCATGGACATTTGGGTTGTTTCGGTGTTGCCTATTGTGACTAATGTTGCTGTAACTGTAAATGTGTAACAGAAAGAGACTGAGTAGTTTTCTAAGAAAAAGAGCATTTTTCTTTCTTTTTTTCCTTTTTTTTTTTTTCTTTTTTTTTTGAGACGGAGTCTTGCTCTGTCTCCCAGGCTGGAGTGCAGTGGCGCGATCTCGGCTCACTGCAAGCTCCGCCTCCTGGGTTCACGCCATTCTCCTGCCTCAGCCTCCCACGTAGCTGGGACTACAGGCGCGCACCACCACGCCCGGCTAATTTTTTGTATTTTTAGTAGAGACGGGGTTTCACCGTGTTAGCCAGGATGGTCTCAATCTCCTGACCTCGTGATCCACCCATCTCGGCCTCCCAAAGTGCTGGGATTGCAGGCGTGAGCCACCGTGCCCAGCCGAAATAGAGCATTTTTCTAAGAGAAAGAAAATGAGTTGTTTTTAAGATTTTTCCCCCTTTCTCTCCTGTCTCCCACTTCCTACTTAGCTATCTATCTATCTATCTATCTGTCTATTTATTTATTTATTTATTTAATTTATTTATTTTTTAAGACGGAGTTTCACTCTTGTTGCCCAGGCTGGAGTGCAGTGGTGCTATCTCGGCTCACTGTAACCTCCGCCTCCCAGGTTCAAGCGATTCTCCTGCCTCAGGCTCCCTAGTAGCTGGGATTATAGGCACCTGCCACCATGCCTGGCTAATTTTTGTATTTTTAGTAGAGAGGAGGTTTCATCATCTTGGCCAGGCTGGTCTCGATCTCCTGACCTCAGGTGATCCGCCTGCCTCAGCCTCCCAAAGTGCTGGGATTACAGGTATGAGCCACTGTGCCCTGCCTCTATTTAGCTCTTTAGAAATGTAATTTTAACCATTACCTTCCCTTCACCAGATACTCCCTACAGGGCAAACTTATCTACCTACTTAGAGGGTCCAGAACCAGAACTTTCTCCCACCAAGAGATTGCCTTAAGAGACAACAGTCAATTTACAACCTAAAGTATGCCTGCGACAGAACTCTTCCACCTGGACAGCATCTCAGGACAACAGCCACATTACAACCTAGTTCTGCCCTCAATGGCATCAGCTCAACCACCTGGTAGAAAAGGCACCAAAATGAGTCATGTAGACCCCCATCTGCTTGCTCCTCCCCTGCATGCCATTCATACAAAGTCCCCATTTAAAACTCTCTGCTTTCTGCCCTAAAAGCGAGGCGGTACCGTTAAGGGCAGGAGGAGCCTGTACCTCTTCCCCTAAGCTAAGCTTTGGAATAAAACCACTTTCTTTATACCAGACCTCGCTCTTGTTAATTGAACTCTGCAAAGTGTTGAGCAACTGAACCTGTGTTTCGGTCACATAACATTCTTGTGCAAGTCTTTTGATTCACATATGTATGCATTTCTGTTGGATGTATACCCACGGTGAGAGAAAATGCTGCTCATTATAACCATTTCTATTCGACAATGTTCTAAATGTAGTAGACAGTAACTCAAGGCACAAAAAAAGAAGTGAAAGGCAAGAATAAAGATTGGGGAAATGAAAGATTATTATTCATAGGTGACGTGCTTATTTACAGAAAATTCCAAATAATCTGTAGATAGCTTAGAAGTACTACGTGAATTTATAACAGCCACTCAATATGTCAGTATACAAAAATGGATAAATCTCATGTTGAGTGAAAGAAGCAAAACACAGAAGGGTATAGTCTGAATGATCTACTGAATGTCAAAAACAGGTAAAACTAACCTATAGTCCTAGAAGTCTGGAGAGTGGATCCCCTTTGGGGATAGTAAACAGGAAGGCACATGAGGAAGACTTCTAGGGAGTGGAAATTTCCATTTCTTGATCTGAAGGTGGTTATGTTTCCTTTTTAAAAAATCATTGAGCTGCACATTTTTTATTTGTGCACTTTTCTTTATTCTCTTTGTTTTCTTTCTTTCTTTCTTTTTCTTTCCTTCCTTCCTTCCTCCCTCCCTCCCTCCCTCCCTCCCTTCTTTCCTTCCTTTGTGACGGAGTCTTGCTCTGTTGCCAGGCTGGAGTGCAGTAGTGCGATATTGGCTCACTGCAACCTCCGCCTCCCAGGTTCAAACAATTCTCCTGCCTCAGTCTCCTGAGTAGCTAGGACTACAGGTGCATGCCACCATGCCCAGCTAATTTTTGTATTTTTAGTAGAGATGGGGTTTCACCATGTTGGCCAGGATGGTCTTGATCTCAGGAGATCCACCCACCTCAGCCTCCCAAAGTGCTGGGATTACAGGCGTGAGCCACCGTGACTGGCAGTTTGTGCACTTTTCTTTACGCATGTTATATTTCAACTAAAGTTTACTTGAAAAATTCATGTCCAGTGTAAAAAGAAAATAAAATTTCAGGACTTTCCTAATTAATTATGCCCAGGGGAAAAGTTAAGCCCTGGAAACTAAGTCACATAATGTGGCTGTTTTTCTTCTCTGGTGCATGACCATTACTTCCTGACTTTTGTGTGGAGATGTAATACATTAACCAGACTCCCTATTCTTCATTCAAACCTACACTAAATGGCATTGGAGATAGAGACCCTTTAGATTGTTACCTGTTTTCAATAGGATGTTAACCCGTTAGGGTGTAATCAATAGTAGAGAATCAAATCTTAAGTCAGTATGTTATTTATTTATTTATTTTTGAGACGGGGTCTTACTCTGTCACCCAGGCTGGAGTGCAGTGGTGTGATCTCAGCTCACTGCAACCTCCACCTCCAGGTTCAAGCGATTCTCCTGCCTCAGCCTCCTGAGCAGGTGTGATTATAGGCACCTGCCACCAAGCCCAGCTAATTTTTGTATTTTTAGTAGAAACAGGGTTTTGCCATGTTGTACAGGGTGGTCTCGAACTGCTGACATCAAGTGACCCACCTGCCTTGGGCTCCCAAAGTGCTGGGATTACAGGCATGAGCCACAGTGCCTGGCCTTTAAATCAGTATGTTAGCCTTTGTATGGAAAATGTAAATCTACTCAGTGCCTCCGTTTTGATATTCACTGTCCCCCTCCCAACGCCAGGAGCACTGATCAGCATTCCTTGGTTTCCCTCTGTCTCCTGATGGTTACTTTGCACTTGAATAAACTCTGCTAACTGGATACTGAACCTTCTTTAGATTGAGTCTTCTTTAGGTTGATACCCAGTAATTCCACTTTGAGAAATTACTCCTAAAAAAAAATCTAAAAATGAGGTGTGGTGTGTTCATTCTCTCATTCATTAATTCAACAAATGTGTACAAGAATGGATGTTTATTACAGCATTGTTTTAGAAATGAAAATGTAAACATCCAACATTATGAGATTGGCTAAATATGACACATCCATTCAATGCAATGGTCATGCAACCTCTAAAAATAATGATAAAAATAAAAAATTAGCTGGGCATGGTGGCACATGGTGCTCCCACATAGCACCAGCTATGAGGGAGGCTGAGGTGGGAAAATCACTTAAGCCCAAGAGGTCGAGGCTGCAGCAAGCCATAACTGCACCACTGCACTCCAGAGTAAGACTCTGTCACACACATACACACAGTGATAGTATTAGCTGGGCACAGTGGCTCATGTCTGTAATCCCAAAATTTGAGAGGTTGAGGTGGGAGGATCACTTAAGCCCAGGAGTTCAAGACTAGCACGGGCAACATGGGAGACCTCCGTCTCTACAAAAAATTTAAAAGTTAGCCAGGCTTGGTGGCAAACATCCGTGTTCCCAGCTATGTGGGAGGCTGAGGTGGAAGGATCACTAGAGTTCCGGAGGTCGAGGCTGCAGGGAGCCATAGTTGTGCCACCACACTCCAGCCTAGGTGACAGAGTGAGACCCTGCCTCAAAAAACAAAGTTATATATTTATTGATATAGAAAATTGTCACATCAGTGTAGGGTGGGAAATTTTAAAAATTGTTCAAGCTATACTGTTAATTAAAAAATTACAAAGAATATCTATAATACGGTCCCATTAAAAAAATCTGCACACATATCTGAAAGAATATATGTTAAAATATTAACAGCGTTCTTTGGGAGGGGCCATTGTTTTTACATATTTGTAATTGCTGATTTTCTACAATAAGCATGTATTACCTGTATAATTTTTTTTTTTCAATTGAGACAGGGTCTCACTCTGCCACCCAGGCTGGAATGCAGTAGCATGCTCACCGCAACCTCTGCCTCCAGGGCTCAAGTGATCCTCCCACCTCAGCCTCCTAAGTAGCTGGGACTACAGGAGCACATCGCCATGCCCAACTAATTTTTGTATTTTTTGTAGAGAAAGAGTTTCCTCATGTTGCCCAGGCTGGTCTCAAACTTCTGGGCTCAAGCTGTCTGCCTGCCTTGGCCTCTCAAAGTGCTGGGATTACAGGTGTGAGCCACCAGGCCTGGCCCTACCTGTACAATTTTTTAAGAGAATAAAAATGTTCATAATATATTAGTAAATGAAAACAGATGACAAAACAGAATGTATAGTATGACACCACGTTTGTAAAATAAAAAGATATATTCAATCTATCATTATATGCATATTATATGTGCTAAAGAAAGCTAAAAGGACAAATAATAACAGCAGTTATTCACAGAAGAGGGATTATGAGTAATTTTTTCTTTTCTTTTCTCATTTTTCTACAATGAACATGTATTATTTTACTTTAATAATAAACATTTTTTAAAAAAACAAATTCTTAAAAAAAAAAACAAATTCTAATGAGAAAAAAAGAGGGACCTCCATTTCCATGATCCTTCTCCACCCAACATCCCACCATCTCCACCATCTCCACCCTATCCCCACTCCCGGGGGTCTTACATTTTAGGAAGAGTGATCGCTCTGGTGAGGGGCTGGTTTTCAACAAGGTACCTGGCTTGGTGCTGGAAGGGTCCAAGAGCCGGCAGTTCATGCCTGTAAGGAATTGTTGAGAAATGAGCGCCTGGAGCTCTTGCAAGCAGACAAATAAGACATGCTAAAAATACCACACAACTGGAGATTCGCATAATCTCGCCCAAGAGCCACACAGATTTAAGGGATTTATGTAAATTTACAGGGACAGGAAAACCCCAGGATGAGGAGGCTGGTGTGGGAGAGCCCTAAACAGGAGGAGGAGCTGAGAAGCGAACAACTACTGGATCCAGCACTCAAGGATGGGCGGCGACTCAGGGAAGACGTGCAAATTCCAGGGTAAAGATGGAAAACAAGAGAGTAGAGCTGAGTCCTCAGGAAGGTCTGAGTGCTCAGAAAGAAGGAAGGAGGGGAGGCTATCCCAACAAGCAGGCATAGCAGGGGCACCCAGGGCCCTTGGCACTTGCTGTGCCCTCTGCCTGGACAGCACCCCCCACACCCTTCCCCCCTTGTCCAGGTTGCCTCCTTCTCAGCTGTTGGGGCTGGAGCTCACTCAGCACCTCCCCAGAAGTGCCTTCTGCCCCCATCACTCCCAGCGCTCATCACAGGGGCCTGGAGACAGCAGGGAAGCCCACCTGCAGGCTGCTTAAATCAAGTTTGCCTAAAGCTCCTCCTTACTACATCTTTTAAGTTCGGCCTGAAGATTTTTCTGTACATCGTGAACAATAACAAGTGGAGGTGTAAACAGACCGTAGCCTGCACTTGTGCCAATCACCAAGTTTTGGCCAATCAGATGTAGCCAACTGTTCAAATTATGTTCAAATTAGGCGAACGCCGAGCTGTAAACAATCCAGCTGTTTCTGTACCTCACTTCTGTTTTCTGTACGTCGCTTTCCTTTTTCTGTCCCTAAATCTTCCACCATGTGGCTGTGCTGGAGTCTGAGCGCACTGTGGCTCAGAAGGCAGCCGGATTCATGAATCGTTCATTGCTCATTTAAACTCCTTTAAATTTAATTTGGCTGAAGTTGTTCTTTCATCAAGGCAAAAGCCTCTCCCCTCTCCCCCGAACTCTAGAATCATAGGTCCTACTGCCTAGGCGATACCACCACCTGGGAGTCCAACTTCTCAAATCTCACAGGTTCAAATACTTCATTCCCTCCAGTCCTAAATGCTCTTTCTCACTTCAGAAAATGAGTTTCCTTCTGCGAGTGGCCCACGTCAAAATCCTTGGATTCTGATCTCTTTCCTCTCTCCCCTGTGACCCCACATCCGCTCTCGTTGTCCCCATTGTCTCCATTGCTGCTCCTTCGATATGACCAGCTCACTCCCATCACACCTCAGGACCTCCACCCTTGCTTTTCCCTCTGTCTAGAATGCCTCCCCCACATGTAACAGCAGCAACAATCACAATCGCCAAGACGTACATGGTGCTTATTACGCCTGAGCGCTACATGTGTAAGAGCTCATTTAATCCTCACAGTGGCCCAGGAAGGCGACTGCATTATGGTCTCCACTTTACAGATGCAGAAACAGAGGCATGGAAAAGGAAGGTGCCGTGTCTAAGGTGGCAGGGTTCATTAGGGTTCCATGTGGTAGACCTGGGATAGGAACCCAGGAGGCCGAGCTCCAGAGGCCGTGCCTATGACCACTGTGCTCTCTGGCCCTTCAGAGCCACAGAACCTGCAGAATGAACGCTTCCTTTGGGCCACTTTGAGTGTCCCCTTCTCAGAGGCCTTCCCAACTGCTTATATAAAACAGCTCCTCCTCCTTGTCACTTTCCTGTCTTGCATCCTGCCCTGGTTTATTATTATTATTATTATTTTCGAGACGGAGTCTTGCTCTGTCACCCAGGTTGATTTGCAGTGGCATGATCTCAGTTCTTTGCAACCTCTGCCTCCCGGGTTCAAGCAGTTCTCCTGCCTCAGCTTCCGGAGTAGCTGGGATTACAGGTGCACGCCACCACGCCTGTCTAATTTTTGTATTTGTAGTAGAGATGGGGTTTCACCATGTTGGCCAGGCTGGTCTCGAACTCCTGATCTCATGATCCACCCACCTCAGCCTCCCAAAGTGCTGGGATTACAGGCGTGAGCCACCACACCCAGTCTTTATTATTCTTTATAGCAGTTCCTGTCACCTGACATGTTTGTGTACTGTCTGTCTTCCCCTACAAAGACTGTGAGCACCAAAAGATGACAAGGAGCTTTGTGTTGTGCCCTGCTATGCCTGGCACATAAGAGTGGCTTGATAAATGTTCTGAATGAATCATGACAGCAGAGGTGAATGAATGAATGAATGAATGAATGAATGAATAAATGAATGAACGAACACATAAATGAATCAAAGAACAGATATTTTTGAGCACATGGTTTGTGCCAGGCCCTGCGGGGACCTCCGAGTTGGACCTAAAGCTGGTTCCTACCCTTCACGTGCTTACAAGGGGCAAGGAGGGGTCCATGTGTCCACTTCATGAGCACCCTCCAGCAGGACATGGGCAGGCCCTGGAGCAGGAAGGGAGAGGTGAGATGGCCAAAGAAGGGAGTGAGTCAGGGCTGGGCTGGCAGGAAAGGGCTTCCCAGGTGGGCGCAGCTGTGCCAGTCTGCCTTGAAGGGATGCCAGGCCTTGGCCCCAGCCAGAGGAAGAGGAGGAAGAAGAGTTGGTCATTCCAGCTGGGAGCCCAGAGCAAGGCTGAGATGTGGCAGGCTCCCAGGAGCGATCTGAGGGGCAGAAGCAGGGCAGTGTGACTGGAGAAGGGCAGGTCTCGGTCTCAGGAAGGGTTGGAGGTGAAGTGGTGAGGGTGGGTTAGGCACCAGGCCCAGGAGCCCCTGACCGCCCAGCCAAGGGCCTCAGTGTCGGAGAGACAGGATGTAGGGAGATGATCTTTGCATTTGCCTCTGGGCTAAAGGGCACTAGGGGAGTTAAGGACACAAAGTTGGTCACTCGGTGACTTACTTTCCTTAAGGCGAATGTCCAATGGCGTCTGTAATGTACTCTGCACGGCTTCCACGAGGCCCTTAAAGAAGCTCTTGACGGGCTCAAAGGAGAGGGGCACAGGGTGGCACAGCTCCCCAAGGCTCATCTGCCGCTGCATCTCCTGCTTGGTGGCTGTGTATGCCTGTGTGGGCACACGGGGGTGAGGGTGGCTCTGGGAGATGCAGGCAGCATCCCAGCCTCCTGTGCTGCACCCAGGAACAAACCCACACCACCATGCCCAGGCTCCACCTTGGCCTGGCACCTGTGGTCAGCCCAGGCCATGCCCCCAGGAGCAGAGCCCTGGAGAGACCACACAGCATCCCTGAGGTGGGAGCCATGCGGAGGTGTGGTTTCTCAGGGCTGGCACTGGGGAGTCCTCCCTCTCCCTCCCTCCCTCCTTTCCTTCCTTCCTTCCGTGTTCATTGAGGCCTACTCTGTGCCAGCTATGTGGGCAGAGGGCGGGGTCAGGCTGACATGGGGCCCTTCCCAGAGAGGCTTCAGCCTCACACACACTGCACCACGGGTCTGCCTCGGGTACAAAAAGAGTGAGAGGTCAGTCTCCCTGGGGAAGGAGCCCCTGGAGCTTATTCAAAGGTGGAGCAGGAAACCATGTTCTAAGAATGACGCCAAAGACCAGCAAGGTTCAGCTGCAGTGCTGACTGAGGGGGTGTGGCCACTGCAAGGGACATGTGTCCTGTTTTGGGTCTGGACAGCCCCTCTTCAATACCTTCCTGTGGTGTGTGGCTTCACTAAGGAGAAGCTAGAAACGCCCCCCCCAGCTGCCTTTGCACCTGTGCTGTAGGAGTGTGACCAGACGCCTCCAAGCCAAAGCGTGGATTTGGAAATGAGGGTGAAGGTAGTGATGGTGGCATGAGGCGCTCAGGGACAGCAGTGGTGGGGGTTCTGGTCAGTGGTGTGAGTGGTGATGTCTTGCCCAGCAGAGGTGCTGTGGGGCCTATACTGGCAACAACCCCTGGACTTCATTCCTGCTGCCCATCTTCCATCCCGACACTCTGACCCTCCTGGAGATCCTATGGGCTACCTCGTACTCTTCCATAAACTCCTTTCTTGCTTAAAACCGTTCCAGTGGATTCTCATGTTTGCAGGTAAGAACCATGGCTGCACTTTCTGAAGGGCTGTCCTGGCCAGGAGTTGGAAGGAAGCTGACTGCCTCAGGTGATCAGGCTTGGCTGGCAGTGGCAGTGCTGCCCATCCGAGAAGGGGTGGACAGACGGGGGCCTCAGGAGGGAGGGAGGGTGGCCTAGCACTCAGCTGTTGGGCAGGGGCAGGCCCCACCTGGCAGCATGCTGTACATTGGGAGGAGGCTGTGAGATGGCCTCCAAGCCCCATTCAGCCTAGGAGGCCAGGAGTCGAGAGTCCAACCTCATTTTGGTGGGGAACCAGGCCTAACATCACACCCAGAGAGCTGGAATGAAGCTGGCCGGGGGAGACCGAGCACTAGCAGGAAGTCCAGGGTGGGCAGGGAGCAGCTCTGAGGAGGTGAGAGGGGGCTCAGAGGGCAGATGAGTAGGGTAGGATGAGGGGTCGATAGAGGACACATGGCACCACCTGGTAACCCCAAACTCCAGTGGCTAGCACCAGGCCTGACACACAGGTTCTCAAAACATATGTATGATGGAATAAATAAATGCATGAAACCGAGCACAGCTACATTTTGCCTTTGCAGACTCAGAGAACAGAAACCCCAGCCCTTCATCTCTCAGGCCAGAAACCCAGGCATCATCTCAGGATTCCCCCTACTCATTCTCCAATTCCAATCTCCATTCCTGTGGCATCTCTTGACCTGCCTGTTTCTCCCCATCCCCACTGCCCCTGTCTTGGTCCAGGCCACCATCATCTCTCTCCTGGACATTGTGGCCTCCTCCCAAGTTTCCTTCCAGTCTCCCATCCTGGCCTCCCCTGTCCATCTTCCACTCTGTCTCTAAAGTGACTTTTCTTTTTTTTTTTTTTGAGACGGAGTCTCACGCTGTTGCCCAGGCCGGAGTGCAGTGGCGCGATCTCGGCTCACTGCAAGCTCCGCCTCCTGGGTTCACGCCATTCTCCTGCCTCAGCCTCCTGAGTAGCTAGGACTACAGGCACCCGCCACCGCGCCCGGCTAATTTTTTGTATTTTTAGTAGAGACGGGGTTTCACTGTGGTCTCGATCTCCTGACCTTGTGATCCGCCCGCCTCGGCCTCCCAAAGTGCTGGGATTACAGGCTTGAGCCACCGCGCCCGGCTAAAGTGACTTTTCTAAAGCACTAATCTGACCATGTGAACGCTTTCATCCCTCAGTGCAAAACACTCCCCTGGGTTGGGCGTGGGCGGCTCACGCCTGTAAACCCAGCACTTTGGGAGGCCAAGGTGGGTGGATCACTTGAGGTCAAGAGTTTGAGACCAGCCTGGCCAACATGGTGAAACCCCATCTCTATTAAAAATACAAAAATTAGCCGGGCATGGTGGCACATGCCTATAGTCCCAGCTCTTCAAGGGGCAGAGGCAGGAGAATTCCTTGAACCTGGGAGGCAAATGTTGCAGTGAGCTGAGAATGAGCCACTGTATTCTAGCCTGGGCAACAGAGTGAGACCCTGTCTCAAAAACAAACAAACAAACAAACAAACAAACAAACAAACACACATTCCCGTCTGCTATCTCATTACAGGACAAAGTCTGAACTCTATGGCACATAAGGCCTTCATGAACTAACTATGGCCTATGGATCCAGCTGTGTCTCTCAATCCACCCACCCCTCCTCAAGCCAGGCTGCACCCCAACTGGTTCCCCAGCCTGTCAAGCTCTCACATGTACACTGTTCCTGTCTGTCCTCTCTCCATCCTCTCTATATACAGTGTGCTCCTACTCATTGTCCAGCACCCAGCCCTACCATCACCTCTTCCTAGAAGTCCTCCCAGACTGCATCCTTCTCCCAGCTAGAGAGTGTCAGACATTTCTTGGACATAATTTTGCTGGCTTCATATTTACAAAATTGTTTAAGCTGTATTGTAAATAACTGTTTCTGAGCAAGTCTCCCCACCCAACTGTGAGCTCCTAACGTCCTGGCTCAGTACGTATTGATGAATAAACGAATCAACACATAGAAGGTAGGAATGGTGAATGATTAAAATCAGTAGCTTTGGCACAAGAAAATTTGAAAAAAAAAAAGATGACAAAGCCCTGAAACCGTTTTCTGATGTGAGAATAGCATGCTTCCCCATGGAAGGATTCCTTTGTATTCCAAAGCCTTAAAAACGACCATTATTTTAAAAAAGACAATTAAATGTATCACTTTGTGCATCTAGCCCCTCTTAAAGCACAATACCCATTATGCCTAGGAAAGCACCTCGTATAGAGTTTGGCTGAAACAGCCGACAATGAGACACAGGCCGAACCGACTGAGGCCACATAAAGACACAAGAGTGGAAATCCCCACCTGGGGACTGGCTTGGCTGGTTTTGTTGACTAGCTTATTTCTCTGTCTGATTTTCCAGCCAGAGCCCATACCAATCTGTGGTTAGAGTCGGTGCAACTTTTTAGCCTTGTCCCACAGCCTTTAAAGTGTCTTGCAAAGGTCCTCTAATAAGGCAAGATTTTTCTTTAAAGTGATAAAAAAATGAAGCAAAGAGAAAATTAGACACAAAGTGTTTGCCATGAAGCCTTAGTCTGGTTAGTCAAGGCAGATTTGGCTCTGAACTTTCCAAGGCAAAGAAGAGAACAGGAGGAGCTCTATTAGTGGAAAAGCAATTCTAGTGCAGAAGTGACTGCACAGGGATATTGACACCAGACAAGAGTTTCTTCCATGTTTCCCTAGACAGGAACACCATCCTCAACAACATGCTTTCCCTAAATGTAGCAATGAGTATAGCAGGGGCTAGCACTTTGAGAGGCCGAGGTGGGCAGATCACCTGAGTTCAGGAGTTCAAGACCAGCCTGACCAACATGGTGAAACCCCGTCTCTACTAAAAATACAAAATTAGCCAGGCATGGTGGCACATGCCTGTAATCCCAGCTACTTGGGAGGCTAGCCAGGAAAACTGCTTGAACCCAGGAGGCGGAGGTTGTGGTGAGCCGAGATCGCACCATTGCACTCTGGCCTGGGCAACAAGAGAGAAACTCCATCTCAAAAAAAAAAAAAAAAAAGACTACATAGGCAGAGGGCCAGTCAAGGTGCCTTGTGGGATTAGCGTCAGACAGACCTAGACAGACAGCCAGACCTGATACCAGCTCTGCCACCTACCAGCTGTGTGAGACCGGGTGAGTTACGTCAATGAGCCTCAATATTTTGTTTATAAAATGGGTGGGCCCACTTTGCAGAGTTCTGGTGAATATTAGTGCTAAGCTACACAGTGCTCAGAACACAGAGGCCTCTGAAATTGGTGGCTGTTAACATTATTTAATTAGCCCAAGATGTGTATTCTCTTCCTAACAATGTATATTCTCTTGACCACTTGTGTGGGGGCAAGACAGTCTACATGGTGACAAGACAGTATTCCGTGTACTTGCTTAGTGTGTCAATACTGTGCTCAATGCCACAATACCTGAGATGAAGTGTGGGTGGCAGGTGGCCACTGTAAGAGCAGTGACCCCAGCATTACCTGAAGCCTCTGGACAGGATCAGGCTCCTGGCTGATACTCCAGACCCTGTTGGAGAGATCGTTCACGACGTCAAGTTGCTCTCTGCAAGAGTCAGCTTGTTCCCCGTACACCTGGAGGGCAAGCTGCGTGTTTTTATCAATGAATTTCTTGGCCAGAGCTTCCTCTTCATCAAGTAGTAATCTGAGTTCAGTGAATTTCCCCTTCAGCCAGGTTTTACTTGATTCTGCATTAACCTGAAAACAGAAAAACCAGTTGCAGATGACATGTCTGCCAACCAGGAAATCCAGAATAATCAACACGAAAAAAATTATAACGTCTGAAATGTGAATTCAGCAAAGTGGCCAGATACAAGATCAACTTATAAAAACCAAAGCTTTCCTAAGCACCAGCCATCACCAACAGTAAAATGCACGGAGAAATAAAGATCCTTTTGTAAATGAGAGAAAAAATAGCAAAATTTGTAGAAATAAACCTAATACAAACCCACATTCGTGACTGGGAGGGTTCATTACTATAAAGTCATTATTTGTCTCTAAATTAGTCTATAAATTTGATGAAATTCCAATCAAAATCTTAACATGCTGATTAAATATTATTAAATCATTAGGAGACACAATAAGCATAAGAAAAGCCAACATTGCTTTAAAAAAATCAATAAAGAGAAACCTGATAACAGGTTATCTGCCGTATCTTATAACAAAACAAATGATAAATCTACAGGATCTAAAACCATGTGGCTCAAGCATAGATAAGAGGTCAAAAGCACAAAATAAAGAGCTTTTAAAAGAACTCAAATTATATATGGAAATGTGTGTATGTATGTGTGGTGTAACAGTGGCATTTTAGAATAAATTTTTGCATTTTTTGTACTAAAAATATAAAAATAAAAACAATTAAAATAATATGAGATTTTCCACAATAAAAGGTTAAGGAAAACAAACAAAAAGAGAAGGTCCAGTTAAACTAAAACACTGTACATAGAGCCCAAAGAATAAATCAATTAGATGAAATACAAAACAATTTTTATTTATTTATTTATTTATTTTTATTTTTTGAGAAGGAGTTTCACTCTTGTCTAGGCTGGAGTGCAGTGGCGCGATCTTGGCTCACAGCAACCTCTGCCTCCCAGGTTCAAGTGATTCTCCTGCCTCAGCCTCCTGAGTAGCTGGGATTACAAGCACGTACCACCACACATGGGTAATTTTTTATTTTTAGTAGAGACGGAATTTCACTATGTTGGTCAGGCTGGTCTCGAACTTCTGACCTCAGGTGATCCACCTTCCTGACTCCCAAAGTGCTGGGATTACAGGCATGAGCCACCATGCCCAGCCCAGAAAATAGTTTTTGATCATTAGATTGGAAGACTTTTAAAAGATTGAAATACAGTCTGTAAGGGTATGTGAAGTAGGGCATTTATATAAACTGTGGGTGGTAGGGTCTATTGGTACTTTGCTTTTAGAGGGCAATATGACAATAGGTATCAATTTTTTTTTTTTTTTTTTTTTTTGAGATGATGTTTTGCTCTTGTCGCCCACGCTGGAGTGCAATGGCAAGATCTCGGCTCACTGCAACCTCCGCTTCCCGGGTACAAGCGATTCTCCTGCCTCAGCCGTGTAGCTGGGACTGCAGGTGGCTATCACCATGCCCAGCTAATTTTTGTATTTTTAGCAGAGACAGAGAGTCACTGTTGGCCAGGCTGGGTCTTGAACTCCTGACCTCAGGTGATCTGCCTGCCTTGGCCTCCCAACGTGCTGGAATTATAGGCATGAGCCCCTGCGCCTGGCCTCAAAGTTTTAAATACATTTATTCTTTCATGCAGCAATTCCTCTTACTTTACTTGTATCCTAGAAAGTTCTTTCACATGTGCATGAAGATCTGTGTTCCAAGATTCTCTGTATATAGCTTCTGCACATAGAGAATAGAGAATAGAATTAGCTGGGTGTGGTAGTGGGTGTCTGTAATCCCAGCTACTTGGGAGGCTGAGGCTTGAGAATCACTTAAACTGGGGAGGTGGAGGTTGCGGTTGCAGTGAGCTGAGATCGAGTCACTGCACTCCAGCCTGGGCGACAAAACAAGACTCTGACTCAAAAAAAAAAAAAAAAAAAAAAAAAATTGAAAAATGGGCTTCACTAGCAGAAACAGAAACAACAGTAGTGGGGAGTGAATGTTCTAAGAAATAGGGTCAACCACAAACAGCTCACTAGCACTCAAGCATCCTGTTACAAGCACTCAGCTCACAGTCCACCTGCACCCAGGCATCCTGTCTGCAAGCATTCAGCTCAAGCAGCACAACCTTAGAAACCTCTGCCTCCAGCCCCTGCCTCTTTGCAGACAGCCTTCTTTCTGCCATCTGGCCCGTTGCTCCCTTTCAATGAATGGTTTCACACCATCCCCTTAGAGCTGTCCTCTTGGTGGTGAGTGAATTCTCACAAGATGTGGCTGTTTAGAAGTGTGTGGCTCCTCCCCCATCTCTTGCTCTTGCTCTTGCCATGTGAAGTGCCTGCTCTTGCTTCATCTTCACCATGAGTAAAAGCCTCCTGGGGCCTCCTCAGAAGCTGAGCAGATGCCAGCACCATACTTCCTGTACAGCTGCGGAACTGTGAGCCAATTCAATCACTTTTCTTTATAAATTACCCAGCCTCAGGTATTTCTTTATAGCAATGCAAGAATGGCCTAATACAGAGACTCTCTGCAGGGCCCCAAGGTGGCACAGGGCATCATCGCATGGTGAGGGGACTGAGCACTCTAACATGCTAGCTCCAGTCTCTCTTCTGCTCCTTATAAAACACTGGCCCCACTCCAGTGATAACCCTTTCATCCATTAATCCATGAATGGATTGGTCCATTCATGAGGGCAGAACCCTCATGACCCAATCAAGACTCTTTAAGACCTTTTTATTGGGTGATGAGGTATAAGGTCACCTCTTCAATCGCCTCTCAACATTGCCACACTGGGGATTAAGTTTCAATATGGAGCTTTAGAAGGAACAAACATTTAAACCATGACACCACCTGGGATGGCATGATGGGAGAGGTAATCAGCCTATGAACGAGGATATAAGAGAAAATCACTTAATGGGTGTCAGCTGGGAATTAATGGCCAAGTCCTTAATTGTTCTCTGGAAGCAACTGGTTGGGCCTGGTCATTGGCTTCTGAACAACAGACTTTGGACCATGTATACATTTTATTGATTTTAATGGGTTTATAGACCTGTTTTATGGATTAATTTGTAGGCAAATGAATGGAATTTCCCCTAGTATTGCCTCTATGTAAATAAGAACTGAGCCACACAGTTGCCCCAGACCTCTCTGCCACAAAGTACGCCTGCCACAATTCAACAGAAGGCATTGGGATACTTATTGTAAATGCATCACTTCTAGGATTGTGTCCTGAAGGAAATAAACCACGGTGCCCAAAATAATTACCAAACTGTCTGAAAATTAGGTAACTACCTTAATGAATCACAGGAGATTCATATATGGAATACACAGCCTCTAATACTGACATTGAAAAAGAACTTTTAATGACATAGAAAAGTGTTATGATCCTGAACAAAAACAACAAAAATCCATATATAAAAGCAACATACAGTTTTGGTTAATAAGGGAGGAGCTGACATGGAAAATCCCCCTTTCTACTTCAAACACAGAGAAATGCTGATAAAAATGAGCAAATTTTAAAATTATATCACCAAGTGCCAAATAAAACAAACACAGCATTTTGGGAGGCCAAGTTGGGCAGATCACTTGATGTCAGGAGTTCGAGACCAGCCTGGCCAACATAGTGAAACCCCCATCTCTACTAAAAATGCAAAAATTAGCCAGGCATGGTGGTGGGCACCGGTAGTCCCAGCAATTCAGGAGGCTGAGGCAGGATAATCGCTTGAACCCAAGAGGCGGAGGTTGCAGTGAGCTGAGATCATGCCACCATGCTCCAGCCTTGGCGACAGTTCGAGACTCCGTCTCAAAAAACAAACAAAAACAAAATAAAACAAACAAACAAAGGAAATTCACTGGTGCCAAAACCAAAAAGGAAACACAGTGTGAGTGACCTGGCAGGAGCTGAAGCTAAGCGACCTGGAAGGAGTGGAGCCAGAGGTGCATGCATGCAGATGAAAGCCACACCACAATGGGGCCTGGCCATCCAGGGGGAGCACAGGGTACCTGGCCACATTCCAGCTGAGAGTGGAAATGAGTGACCTGGATCAAGTCAGATCCACAAATAGCTGCTCCATCCATCAACTAGGCAACAGAAAAACTCCACCCACTGGCCCATGGAAAAGAAAAGGAATCTAGTCATCCATCCAGGGTCACAGGTGAAAAGAAAATCACCAGCAAAACAAATAAAACAACAGGTTTGCATTAAGCGGGGCTGTAGTCCAAATTCATGGAAACTCAAAACTGAAAAATAATATGAAATGAGTCTGGAGCTACTGAAACTCATAGCATCCCCTGAAGATGCTCATGTCACAGTGCTCTGAAGGGGCACACTCACAATCCATGGTGTATTGGACATCTATGGCAAATACGTACTAGAGACAAGACGATAATACATGTGACAAACCACACAAGAAAATGAACCACCATGCCTCACCTCCAGATTGGGGATATATTATAATTGTATGTACAATATGATTCAAGCTACATTAAAAACATATGCATATACAGGAAAAAAAATCTCAAAATGTGAATAACGGTTGGCCTGAAGTGGCAGGATGCAGGATTATGGATGAATTTTTAAAAATCTGTTTATTTATCAGGAATTGAAATATAAATGTTCACAAGAGCCACGTTGTTAACACTGAAGAAAGTGGGCAGGGTGGAGCTGGGAGATCCCATGCCATGGGAGTAGCCATTGCTCAGCTCCATCTGCCCCCACATGAGAGTGCAAGCATAGGGTGGCAATATCTTTCTAATTTCCTAAATATAAATTTTTATACAAATATGTCTCAGGTTTAAAATGCTGACTACTAATTCCATTTTTATTACTACCTTATGAAGGCCACTTAGGTATAAGTCTAACAAAACATGCAGAATTTGTATGCTGAAAATTATAAAATGGTGATGAAAGAAAACAAAGATCTAAATAAATGGAAAGATATACCATGTTCATGGATTGGAAGAAAACATAGTAAAAATGTCAATTCTCCCCAAATTGATAAACAGGTTTAACATAATTCCTATCAAAATCCCAACAAACTCTTTTTCTTTTCTTTCTTTCCTCTTCCAGGGTCTTGCTCTGTCACCCAGGCTGGTGTGTAGTGGCATGGTCATAGCTCACTGCAACTTCAACCTACTGGGCTCAAGCGATCCTCCCACCTCAGCCTCCTGAGTAGCTGGGACTACAGGCATGTGCCACTACATCTGGATGATTTTTTAATTTTTTTGTAGAGATGGCAAACAAGCAATGAATAGATACTCAACATCACTAGCCACCAGGGGAATGCAAATTAAGACCATGATAAGGTATCACTACACACAGGTTATGCAGGTTAAGATAAAAACTTGTGACAATACCAAATGTTGTCAAAGATGCAGAAAAACACTCTTTCATGCATTGCTGATGGGAATGTAAAATGGCACAACTACTCTAGAAAAGCATTTGGCAGTTTCTTAAAAAAAAAAACAGGCAAGTGCCATATGACCCAGCAACAGCACTCCTGGGCATCTAACACAGAGAAATGAAAACTTACATCCACACAGAAACCTGGACACAACTGCTTAAAGAAGCTTTATTTGTAATAGCCCTAGACTGTACCAGACGGCCTACAATATGTAAATGGTTAAAAAAAAACCTCTATGGTACATCCATACTACCCGATTAATGGAATATTACTACTCAGCAATACATGGGAATGAACTAGTGGTTGTCACAACAACTTGGGTGGATCCCAAGGGCATTCTGCTGAGTGAAAAATACCTCAAAAAGTCATTTTCCATTTTTTATGACATTTTCAAATGCCACAATTATCAAATTAATAACTGCCAGGGGTTAGGGATTGCCTTGGGGGAGACAGTGGGTAGGGAAGTGACCATAAAGGTGTAGAAGAAGGTAGATTTTTTTTTTTTTTTTTTAGATGGAGTCTTGCTCTGTCTTCCAGGCTGGAGTACAGAGGCGTGATCTTGGCTCACTGCAATCTCCACCTCCTGGGTTCAAGTGATCCTCCCACCTCCGCCTTCTGAGTAGCTTGGATTATAGGCAACACCATTCCTGGCTATTTTTTTTAGTGGAGATGGGATTTCATCATGTTGGCCAGGCTGGTCTTGAACTCCTGACCTCAAATGATCTGCCTGCCTCAGCCTCCCAAAGTGCTGGGATTATAGGCGTGAGCCACCTTGCTTGGCCTAGAAGAAGGTAGAACTTGGCTGTGATGGAATGGCCTGCATTTTGATTGCAGCAGTAGTTATGCAAATCTATACATGTGATAAGTTGATGTAAAACTATATACACATACCATCCATTTTTTTATTTGGACAGTGTGCTATAGTTATGTAACAAGTAACCCTTGGGGAAAACTAGGTCAAGGTACACAAAACTCTACTATTTTCGCAACTTCCTCTAAATCTATAAAAAGTTAAAAAGTTAGTTGGGGGAAAGGGTCAAGAGAAAGAGAACCATTCTTTAGATTAAGCTGAAACCTACCCCACGCCATCCCTCAGGCCAAGCTTGGACAGCTCTGAATGTGGGAACAAATTTGTAAACTTTCTTAAAATATCATGAGTTTTCTGGGGATTTTTTTTTTTTTTTTTTTTTTTTTTTTTTTTTTTTAGCTCATCAGCTATCGTTAATGTTAGTGTATTTTACGTGTGGCCCAAGACAATTCTTCCAGTGTGGCCCAGGGAAACCTTAGACCCTCCACATGGGTCCTAATTCTTTTCTTGGGGGCCCTCAAACCATATCTGCTCAGGCATTTGCAGACAAGGAGCCTGATCTTCAGGCCTCCCCACAGCCCCTCCAACGTGACAGCTTTCACTTTCTAAATCCTTTGGTACTGTTTATCTCCAAGCCCAGAGTTCTGCTCGTGAAGACATGAGGGACACTATTAATGATTAAGCTGGGGCCACAGGTGTGAACCACAAACGTCCTCAGGGTACCGGCAAACTGTCATGAAGACACCTAACAGAGAATGGGTTTTAGGTAAATGTGGGAGCCAATTCCGTGGCCTGGCCTGGTCACAGGAGAAACTGGGTACCAGCTTCTCCCATGGTCAGAGCCACTCCTCCTCTTGTGTGAATCAGTCAGGGGTTCCTTTTTTTTTTTTTTTTTTTGATAGGATCTTGCTCTGTTGCTCAGGCTGGAGCGCAGTGATGTGATCCTAGGTCACTATAGCCTCAAGCTTCAGGGCTCAAGTGATCTTCCCACCTCAGCCTCTCAAACAGCTGGGACTGCAGGCGTGCACCACCATGCCTGGCTATTTTATTTTCAGTAGAGATGGGGGTCTCATTATCTTGCCTAGGCTGGTCTCGAACTCCTGGGCTCAAGTGATCCTCCAGCCTCGGCCTCCCAAAGTGCAGAGCAGGGGTTCTTCCAGCTCTCAGTGGGACAGGCCCCAGGAGGGCCTCCCACCCCAGCCCTCACTGCGAGGAGGGAGCAACAGAGGATGCAAGGGGAAGGGACCAGCCCCTGAGGCCTAAAAACACAACTTTGTCACGGTCAAAATGGTTACTTAGAATAACGTCAGTCTCAACTTTCTATTCAAAATCCACAGAGAATCCAAACATCATTATGAAAGGAGAGTGAAGAAAGTACCTATTTGTGGAACAGATCTACACCCTACTTGCTTTCTTTCAGCATGGCAGTGGAATTAAAGAGATACCTGCATATTCCTTAAGCTGTGTTTTGCTTTGTTTAAGGCAATTTGGGATAATGGGCTAGTTACTTCAAGAGAGTGGCAGATGACACTAAGGAGCCAGAGATTTGCCACAAAGCAAAGGAAACCGGAGCTCAGGGACCCTCACTTGCAGGGCCCGATCATGGTCTTGCACCTAATTTTGTCTGTAATTTTGTGTTCTTTTTCTAAAGAACCCTGAATTATAGAAGCTCCAGGCCCCACCAAACCCGATCTGCCCCTTCGCAGTTGGTTTTTATTTTTCACTGGCTCCATATTGGGGGTGCCTTGTGTCTGGGGGGAAATGTGGGTCTTTCCATGGGAATGAGGAAGAAATGTCCACTTGCCTTGAGCTTCTCGGTGGCATCTTCTATCTGGGTTATGTTGTCAACGTGCTGCTGCTTCTTGATTGCCAGCTGCTTTAAACATTCTTGGCTGAGTTTCTGTACAGGAGGGAGTTAGGAAAAAAGTCATAATACTGTCACTTTCCAAATAACAGGCCCCCTGCAGGGGTCACCTCCTCTTACCCTTGTATTCTTTTCCAGTGGAGGCATCTGAAGGTGAGGTGACTTGCCCAAAGTCATGTGGCAAGTTAGTGGATGAGCTGGGACTAGGACCTCTCTGATCCTTGGAGGTCCGCATCAGGTATGCCTCAAATCTTGATTTGCACCCCCTCCTCACACTTTACTTTATCTAGGACAAGTCTTGCTTGTGACTTGCTTTCCCAGTCTTTCAAATAGGACTTTAAGGCAAACAGCTTGGGGTCTGGGAAAGAGCATCTACTTATTATTAACTGAGCACCTATTATGTGCTGGGCCCTGTTCCAGGTGCTGCCCTCATGAAACATACATTCCAGGGAGTCTGTGACCCTCTGGCCCTGGACTACATGAGAGGTCAGTGGGGTTCATGCTTCCTGCTCTTCCCACCTTCCATATCTCTGCTTTTGGAAATTGCTGTTTTCCCCAAAGTCTGTTCTGCACTCCCCTTCCCTAAGGGTGTGATCTCATCTCCATCTTAGCCTTTCTTACAGCTGGCCTTACACTCAGCTGCTGGGCCCAGATCTGGCCGCCCCATTGACTGGGAGCTTCTTGAGGGCAGGCTTGCTTCATTCCCACTCCCCACAGGGACCAGGGGGTGACACAGAAGTGTTTGCTGAATTGAACAGAATTATCAGGGGCTGGTCAGTCATGATGGCTCATGTCTGTAATCCCAACACTTTGGGAGGCTGAGGTAGGAGGATCACTTGAGCCCAAGGAGTTTGAGACCAGCCTGGGCAACACAGTGAGACTCTGCCTCTACTGCAAATAAATAAATAAATAAATAAATAAATAAATAAATAAAATTAGCTGGGCGTGGTGGCATGCACCTGTAGTCCTAGCTACTTGGGAGGATGAGGTCAGGGGCGGGTCACCTGAGCCCAGGAGGTTGCAGTGAGCCACGATCATGCCACTACGCCATTGCACTCCAGCCTGGGCAACAGAGTGAGACCCTATTTCCAAAAAAAAAAAAAGAATTTATCGTTGGGAGCTGCCAGCTTTTCCCCCAACCAGCCAGGGAACTCTTCCAGGTCAGGGAAGGATCTGATCTATTCCTTGACTCATGGCCCAAAATGTATGCTGAATAGATGTTTGGTGAATGATGGATGGATGAATGAATAATGGGTGAATGGATAGGAAACTGGGTATGTGGACGCAAAGTAAGTATTCACAGTGTCAACCTTACATAATGAGATTCAAAAGCTGAGCATGGTGGCTTGCATCTGTAATCCCAGCTACTCAGGAGGCTGAGGTGGGAGGATCACTTAAGTCCAGGAGTTTGAGACCAGCCTGGGAAACATAGGAAGACCCCATCTCTACCAAAAATCAACAAACAAAACAAAACAAAACAAAAAACCTGGCTGGGCATGGTGGAGAATGCCTCAAGTCCCAGCTGCTTGGGAGGATGACATTCACAGGCTACAGAAATGATTAGCAAAGAAATAAATTGATGGTGGCTAGCTTTGTTTAATGAACTATTCAGGCAAAATAGTTAAGAATGAAAAAATAAAATAAATGTAAATGGGATAAAAGTTTATAAATGAACATTTCATAGTTTTAAAAATTGTTTTCAGGCTGGGCACGGTGGCTAACGCCTGTAATCCCAGCACTTTGGGAGGCCAAGGTGGGCAGATCACCTGAAGTCAGGAGTTCGAAACCAGTCTGACCAACATGGAGAAACCCCATCTCTACTAAAAATACAAAATTAGTCAGGCGTGGTGATGCATGCCTGTAATCCCAGCTACTCGGGAGGTTGAGGCAAGAGAATCGCTTGAACCCAGGTGGTGGAGGTTGCAGTGAGCCAAGATCGCACCATTGCACTCCAACCAGGGCAACAAGAGTGAAATTCCGTCTCAAAAACAAACAAACAAACAAAAATTGTTTTCAGTAACTTAATATCACGTTATGTTAAATTAAGTAATAGGTCATCATAAAATGTCTGAATCATTTATATGGTATAGAAAAGCTAAATATAAGGCCGGGCGCGGTGGCTCAAGCCTGTAATCCCAGCACTTTGGGAGGCCGAGGCGGGCGGATCACAAGGTCAGGAGATCGAGACCATCCTGGCTAACACCGTGAAACCCCATCTCTACTAAAAAAATACAAAAAAAACTAGCAGGGCGTGGTGGTGGGCGCCTGTAGTCCCAGCTACTTGGGAGGCTGAGGCAGGAGAATGGCGTGAACCCGGGGGGCGGAGCTTGCAGTGAGCCGAGATTGCGCCACTGCACTCCAGCCTGGGGCACAGAGCAAGACTCCGTCTCAAAAAAAAAAAAAAAAAAAAAAAAAAAGCTAAATATATTTCAATCTGTTAACAAAAAAAATTTAGGAGCCATCTTTCTAGAAATTATGAAATTATTTTAATCTACAAATGCTGGTAGAAAACAGCTAAAAATTACTTACTTCCTAGGTTTTTCACTGGAAATTTGAGTTACTAAGAGTGAAAATTATAGTTAATATATGTGATTAAAACTACTTGATATAAAAGAAACAATTCTATTTACAGAGGGTATAGAGAAAGTCAGATGTGTTTTTGGTAAAGACTGTTGAAAGAGTAATTTTTCTTTTGCATGAGACAGAACTTTGTGTAGTCAAAATGATAACGGGAAAAGGGAAGTAAATTTTTGTCCTAACATAGAATGCCAAAATAAAGAGGAAGTATAGGACAAAACTGAAGATTTAAGTAAATTCTAGAAGGTCTGTGGAAGATTAATCTCATAAAAGTCATTTTGTATGTGATCAAATTGGTTAAAATAAGAAGGAAATGGCTGGGTGCAGTGGCTCATGCCTATAAGCCCAGAACTTTGGGAGGCCGAGGCAGACAGATCACAAGGTCAGGAGTTTGAGACCAGCCTGACCAACATGGATAAATCCCATCTCTACTAAAAATACAAAAATTAGCTAGGTGTGGTGGCACGCGCCTATAATCACAGCTACTCAGGAGACTGAGGCAGGAGAATCACTTGAATCTGGGAGGTGGAGGTTGTAGTGAGCAGAGATCACGCCACTGCACTCCAGCCTGAGTGACAGAGCAAGACTCCATCTCCAAAAAAAAAAAATCAGAAGGAAATGGCTGGTGCGGTGGCTCATGGCTGTAATCCCACCACTTTGGGAGGCCGAGGCAGGTGGATCACCTGAGGTCAGGAGTTTGAGACCAGCCTGGCCAACATAGTGAAACCCAAAATTCCTTATGAAAGTGCAGTGGCAGTGAGACAGTTCATGCCACTGCACTCCAGCCTCGGCAACAGCAGCGAAACTCTATCACAAAAAAAAAAAAAAAAAAAAGAAGGAAATTTTTAATAAGTTTTTCTAAAACTTAAGTATTAATATCAAAAGTACACTCATGTAAGGCCAGAATCTGGGCTCCTGTGTTGGAACAACCACTGGGTTTTATCAGAGCATTGATCTGCTCTTTAATAGAAAATGGTGAGAGATTATTGAAGGTTTATGGAAATCTTACCTTGTGTAGTCAAAACTGACTGAGATTGGATAATTGATAATATACTAATACATAAGTAATTTTTTTCTTTTTTTTGAGGCAGAGTCTCACTTTGTCACCCAAGATGAAGTTCAGTGGTGCAATCTTGGCTCACTGCAGCCTCGACCTCCCAGGCTCAAGCAATCCTCCTGCCTCAACCCCCCAGGTAGCTGGGACTATAGGCACATGCCACCACACCCAACTAATTTTTGTATCTTTTGTAGAGACAGGGTTTCACCATGTTGCTCAGGCTGGTCTTGAACTCCCGAGCTCAAGTGATCTGCCTGCCTTGGCCTCCCAAAGGGCTGGGATTATAGGCATGAACCACTGTGCCTGGCCTAAAAGTAAAACTTGTTTTTCTCCTTTGAATAAAAATGTAATGTAGTATTAATAAGAGACAGTGAAAGATGTATTTGCTTTTGCATAGATGGCAAAGAAAAGGTAACAGGGGAGAGTTTGTCCCATGCTGTCTTTTGTAGGTCTCTTGATTGAGAACTGAATCTCCTTTATCAGAGTGATTGTTGCTTTTTGAAATCTTTGAATTATCATTTTGGCTAAATCAGTTACCATTATTTTGTAGTGACCTGTGATTCTATTTTGATCATGTATTTTAAACCTTTCTTATTTTTATATCAAGTGTTTTAAACCTTTAATATTTGAGATACTTTCCAAAATTAAATTTTAAATTCAAAAATTAAGTCTTTTTGACCCAAGCTAACTTGGGCGTAACCAGAACCCCTGGAAGTCCAAAAGAGACACATTAGGCTTATTTGGGATGTCAAAGTCATATGGGAAATATTGTCAAATAAGAAATGCTGTTTCTTTGAGTTATATTTATAAAAGTGTATTACTAATGTGTTCCAAAATTGTATGAGATTCCTAAAAGTCTGATATGTCTTGGTATATGTTATCAGTATGTCATTATCATAATTATTATGATAAAATGTTGTATGCCACACAAATAACCAAATATCCTAGTCAATTTCATCTTTGACCGTGGCTATTCTAAGCCTTTTATCATCCATAGACAATTTTTATTTTACTTTGATTCTTTTTAAAAAAAGTCATTTATAATCAGCTACAGTCCAAAATTTGCTTCTTCTTTAAGGATATTTTTGAAAAAAATCCTGACAAGTACTCTTGAATACAGGTTTCTGGTAACTTCAGAGATCATACCACTGGACTAAGTAAAAACTTCCAGAACTCTAATAAAAACTTGAGGCATTCATGAAGACTGATAACCCAACATCAAATACAGCAAGAATTATTTACATGGGACTAAACTGATAGAGGATAAAAGTGATTTTTATGATTTAAAATATTTGAAACATTGCTGATTCTTTTCATATTGTTTTTCAGTAAAGAAAATTTTTTCTTTTGTCACAGCAACTGGATAAAGTATACTTTTGTGAGCAAAATTGAAATATTTGTCTTTCTCTTTATCTGATTTCTCCAAAATTTGCAAACTATTTGTGAGTATTTATTTTATTTTTTATTTTCATTTTTAAAATTATTATTATTATTATTTTTTGAGACAGAGTCTTGCTCTGTCACCCAGGCTGGAGTGCAGTGGCACAATCTCGGCTCACTGCAGCCTCTGCCTCCCAGGTTCAAGCAATTCTCTTGCCTCAGCCTCCCAAGTAGCTGGGATTACAGGTACATGCCGCCACGCTTGGCTAAGTTTTCTTTTTTTCTTTTTGAGGCAGAGTCTCGCTCTGTTGCCCAGGCTGGAGTGCAGTAGTGCAATCTTGGCTCACTGCAACCTCTGCCTCCTGGGTTCAAGCAATTCTCCTGCTTCAGCCTCCCGAGTAGCTGGGATTACAGGTGCCCGCCACCATGCCCAGCTAATTTTTGTATTCTTAGTAGAGATAGGGTTTCATCATATTGGTCATACTGGTCTCAAACTCCTGACCTCGTGCTCCACCCACCTTGGCCTCCCAAAGTGCTGGGATTACAGGCGTGAGCCACTGCACCCGGCATAATTTTTATATTTTTAGTAAAGACGGGGTTTCACCACGTTGGCCAGGCTGATGATCTCCAACTCCTGACCTCAACTGATCCGCCCACCACAGCCTCCCAAAGTGCTAGGATTACAGGTAGGTGAGCCACCGCACGTGGCTATTGTAATTTTATGACAATACAGTTATTTGCATAAGTTCAATAAGAATATGTTTTCTTTCATAACAGGCCACATTGGAGACTCTGGTAATTTTACCAAGGCTTTTACTGAAATGATATATCTTCATATATGACCAGACTGCTTTGAGGAACTGAAGTTGACTTTACAGAGCCATAAAAAGACCCTTGGTGGCCAGGCTTGGTGGCTCAGGCCTGTAATCCCAGAACTTTGGGAGGCTGAGGTAGGTGGATCGCTTGAGTCCAGAAGTTTGAGACCAGCCTGGGGAACATAGTGAGACTCTGCCTCTATTAAAAAATGTTAACAAGAATAAAATAAAATACAATAAAAGGGGGCCCAGCACTTTGGGAGACTGAGGTGGGCAGTTCACTTGACGTTGGGTTGTTCAAGACCACCCTGGCCAACATGGTGAAGCCATATCTCTACCAACAAATACAAAAATTAGCCAGGAGTGGTGGTTCACACCTGTAGTCCCAGCTACTCAGGAAGCTGAAGTGGGAGAATCACTTGAACCTGGGAGGCAGAGGCTGCAGTGAGCCAAAATTGCACCACTGCACTCCAGCCTGGGCAATAGAGTGAGACCTTGTCTCAAAAAAAAAAAAAAAAAAAAGACTCTTGGAAAGACTGGACTGGCTTGGTACCTTGTCTACACAGTTCCCTTACAAGGTTCCCAACCTTGTGGTAAGCAAAGAATGTCACTTTCTGACAGGTCTAGAAACCTCAAGATATTTTGGAACCTTGAGAAGAGAAGAATTCGCCCAATGTGTGTGGGTATCACAGGCATAGTCTGATGGTAAATCCTTGGTTTGGCTTTTTAGCTGTGAGGCTTTTAAAAGTCGAATCCAGGCCAGGCATAGTGGCTCATGCCTATAATCCCAGCACTTTGGGAGACTGAGGCAGGAGGATCACCTGAGCCCAGGAATTCTATTTTTTTTTTTTTTTTTTTTTTTTGAGATGGAGTCTCGCTCTGCCGCCCAGGCTGGAGTGCAGTGGCCGGATCTCAGCTCACTGCAAGCTCCGCCTCCCGGGTTCACGCCATTCTCCTGCCTCAGCCTCCCGAGTAGCTGGGACTACAGGCGCCCGCCACCGCGCCCGGCTAGTTTTTGTATTTTTTAGTAGAGACGGGGTTTCACCGTGTTAGCCAGGATGGTCTCGATCTCCTGACCTCGTGATCCGCCCGTCTCGGCCTCCCAAAGTGCTGGGATTACAGGCTTGAGCCACCGCGCCCGGCCTGAGCCCAGGAATTCTAGACCAACCTGGACAACATGGTGAAACCCCATCTCTACAAAAAAAAAGTACAAAAAAAATTAGCCAGGTGTGGTGGTGCATGCCTATAGTCCCAGCTACTTGGGAGGCTGAGGTAGGAGGATCGCTTGAGCCTGGGAGGTGGAGGTTGCAGTGAGCCAAGGTCATGCCTTGCACTCTAGTCTGGGTGACAGAGTGAGACCCTGTGTCAAAAAAAAAAAAGTGAAATCCAAAATTCCTTATGAAAGTTCCAATAATGCAAATTATCAGGCCAAGTATACTACTAAAACTTAATTTGCAAGTAAATTTGTCCTATCAAGACTCATTTTTGCTAAAAACAGGGAACTAGAGAGAGAAAAATTACGTTTCAGAAGAAAATCTTAGCACACCTGTTAGTGCTGCACATCTGTTATTCCTGTTATTAGATTCCAGCCCTGGCCATTGTTTTCGAGTTTTTATTATTTTCCTACAATTTGGACTAAATCCTGAATTATTTCCTGGCTACAACAAGGAAGGTTGTAGAAAAAGTTTTAGAAGCCAATTCCTGGATTTTAAAGAAGGCTTGGGATTTTCTTCATGATGTTTTTAGTTGACTCTCCAGTGAAATAGGTTTGGTGTTGTTCTGCCATAGAGATTCTCTTTTTCTATTTATTTATTTATGACAGAGTCTCACTCTGTCACCCAGGCTGGAGTGCAGTGGCATGATCTCGGCTCATTGCAACCTCCATCTCCCGGGTTCAAACAATTCTTATGCCTCAGCCTCCTGAGTAGCTGGGATTACAGATGTGTACCACCACACCTGGCTGATTTTCATATTTTTTAGTAGAGATGAGGTTTCACCATGTTGGCCAGGCTGGTCTCGAACTCCTGGCCTCATGTGATCCTCCTGCCTCAGCCTCCCAAAGTGCTGGGATTACAGGCATGAGCCACTGTGCCCGATTGCTTATGTCATTTTAATGTAAATTCTTGGTAAACAATTTAGGAACTGCCTCTTCTTTTTTCCTTAAAAACTTATATGTAACTGCTGCTAATCAGAGTGGATAGTCTCGGAAATTTGAATCTATGGTCCCAGTTGGCCATCCTCAGGCTTTAGGCTTGGATAAACTCTGTACTTAATCCTATTTTCTGAATCTTATTACTTCAAGTTGACAGTAGGTAGTGGGTAGGGGAATGGACAAATGGATGGGTGAGACTCTTCAGCCAGATCTGTGGAAAGCAGCCTTGTTAGTTCTGAATAGGTTTTTCAAGCAGCCATTATTATAATTACAGCCATTTCATAAGTTAAAAAAAGGAAGGGTCTGGTGGCAGGGACAGGTCTTGAGCCCACGACTCCACTGGATTGTCCCCCATGATCCCCTTTTCACCTTGGAGTTCCACGGTTGTCACAATGTGGTAGTTTGGAGTCATGCAGTACCGGGGAAAAGCTCAAGATGAGGCCGAGTTCATCACAGAAGACTTCTTGGAGAGGGAAGTGGTAGGATCAACATCTGTCAGACAGGAGGGCCTACCATGCCCAGGCTTCATGAAACCCAGAGAGAGAGAAGGATTTGAGAGGAGCCACAGAACAAGTCAGCTGGAAAGCTGGAGCAGGAGCCCAAAGTCCCTGGGCACTGTTAGGATTATACCTGGGTGAGGTTCTATGGTGACAATGGCTCTACTGGGGGCATCTGGCTAATGGAGTCCTGGGTTCAAGGCCTGACCCTGCCTCCAGAGCCTTCCTCTTGTGGCCTATAAAATGGCCGTTAATAATAATGGCTCACCCAAGGCTGCCACGAGTAGGAATGGGAGCGTCTGTGTGGCCGGGGAGGGGAGAGGAGGTAGGTAGTGACAGCTGAGGCTGCTCCAAGGGCAATCAGCCGTCCTTAACTCAAGGTTCACAGGCCCTTTCTATGGATTGCAGATTGAGTAAACCCGAGATGTCTGTGTGGCTTTCTTAGCTACATAGGGCTGTTGATTAAGAGGGAGAGTTTGCACCTCTGTTAACTGGAAGGCAGACTATCTTCCAGCCCAATGGCAGTGTGGTGGATCGGCCATGGTGGACACAGTCAAGGACATCTGGGTACCAGCCTGGGCTCCCAACCTCTCACTCCTGAACCCACCTTTTCTGAAGCTCAACTGATGGCTTTGGCTCGCCTTTGCCCTTCCTTGGGTCTCAGTCTCCCCCTCTGAACTTTCGGTCGACCGCTTAGACGCCCTCTGGGGCACCTTTGGTTTCCAGGTTGTAACCCGCCACTGGCCACGGTCAGGTACCTCCCCTCCTCGGCCGTTATGCCTGGACTGGCTCCCCCAACTCCCGCGCGGCGAACCTCGTCCACACCGTCCCCACCTGCACGTGCACCGCCGCCTCCAGCGCCAGGCCCACCGGGTGGCCACGGTGCGCGCCCAGCACCGGGCAAAGCGCGCACACACAGCGGTGGCAGCGGCGACAGAAGAGCTCAGCTATGCGGTCACCATGCTCCGGGCAGCGCCAGCCGCATCCCTCGACAAGCTCCGACCCCCCAGGGGTCCGGCTGCTAGCCGCCGCGCCCGCCATTCATCTCCGCCACCTCCGGCTCCCCGGGGCACGGGGCGGGGCTCCCACGGGAAACCGAAACCTCGGCCGTGGGCGGGGCGGCTCCAGGCCGGCCGGCCGGCCGCTGGGAGGATGACAGCCTGCAGGGAGCATCCTCCGACCAGCAGGGTGCTCCCTCTGCCCGCCCAGGCCAGGAGGTGGCCTCAGCAGAAATGGGAGGCTCCTAATAAGCCAGCCGGGAGAGGGTGGGCTTCCTGCTTAATGACGCTGGATCACTAACGCCCAGAAAACTGCAGCCCTGGTGATGGGACCAAAGTTGGCTGGACCTTCCAGGGGTGCTCCTCTCACTTTCCCTTGATCCTCTCTTGCCCTTTTCCCGGGAAAGATAATCATTCCCACAACTATAAGAAACCTAGTCAAGCTCAAATAACGACACAGAGATTCTCCAATTGAGTTTATTTCGGACTGAGCAGAAGGATTGCAATTCGGGAATAAATGTGCCATGGCACCCAAGGGGTAGAGGCGCGGAGTACGCAGGGAGGCAAAGGAAAGTAGAGGCTTTTAAAAGCAGAAGGAGGAGGATTGCATACATTGTTTTAAAATAATACTACTTGATTACAAGAATTAATACGGGTGGCTTCAATCCGAAAGTTGAACAGGCAGTTGCTGGGCAGATGTCCTCATATCGTGGCTTTTGTGCAACGCTGTGGTTCTTTGTGCAAGGCTGCAGTTTGGTAATTCCTGTTACCAGGCAAATCGTTGGTGAGGGCCCCCCCACTTCATGGCCTCCCAGCACCCTTTAGTTATTTTGTTTGAGACAGGGTCTGGCTCTGTTTCCCAGGCTGGAGTGCAGTAGTGCGATCAAAGCTCGCTGCAGCCTCTAACTCCTGGGCTCAAGTGATTTTCCCACCTCATTCTCTGGAGTAGCTAGGACTACAGGAGCACCATTTAGTTTGATTTTGACATAAGTGACTCTGTTTTGGTACTGACAACTTTCACAGACACACCCCCACCCCAAATTCCAGTTGCCCCCAGGCTCAAGTCTCCAATCCCACTTTTAAAGCCCTTGGCTCTTTCTTAAGATCCTTGGTCCCCGCCCTGCCTACGCTCCACCCTTTGATTTTTCAAGACTGGAGGACGTGCAGTTTACCCTGCTTGGAACATTCTTCTTCCCAAACGCCCTTTGCCCTGAGTATTCCAACTTATCCTGCAGATTTCTACCTTACTATCTTTGCCTCCAGGAAACCTTCCCTGCTTCTCCTTCCAGAACAGCCTACGTTTCCCCTATCCTGGCCCTCCCCATTCCCCCCCAACCATAACTGAAAACTGGAGAGAGCAAAGACTGTCTGTCCTGCCTGTTTTCCAGCTTGGTGTCTGACTCCAACAGTAGATAGTTAATTGGTATTTGTGGAACAAATCAAGACAAGGAAAGCTCCTTGTAGTAAAATGTCTGGCCAGATGTTTATTATTTTGTGACATTATTTCCATCGCACATTCCACATCTATTTATTTTCACTTTTATTTATTATTATTATTTTTCACAAAGGTACAAGGAATTTCAGAAACAACATTAAAACAATCATTCAAACTGTTTCAGGCACGGTTTCAATTAAAAGCATAGATTTGATTTCTGACTTCCTGTTTCCTTCTCTGATACAATCTCAAGTTTTGTTCCAGAAAGCACAATTACGGTAGCAGTAAGATGGATACCCGCCAAAGCTCATCTCCTAGTGCTGTCCTCATTCTCAGAAAGTTCCTGAGTCAACAGAAAGGGGACGCCCGGGGTATGGAATAAGGAGATGAGGGCATGCTCTGCCAACTGGCTGGGCCCTGAATGCGCTGGGCGAGTTCCACTACCTCAGCTCAAGAACATAAACAAAAACGTAATTTAAAAAACAGATGGTTTAAAAAAATATCTGATAAAAATTACCTATCCCTCTCCCTTGCTGTGAAATAATTTAAATAATTTATTCTAGATGTAAAAATTAAAAAAAAAGTTTGTTCAAAGACACCTGTGTCCTGTTTTTAAGTGTGCAGTCTGGGTCCTTTGGGGTGGAGAGAGCTGGCCAAGGAATGGCGCTGTGCAGAGGCATACCAGGAAGCTCTCTGGATGCAACCCCACCTCTACCGCTTGGCAGTCAGCGACCTTGGCATGATGTTTCTTCACTTCTCTGAGGCTAGGTCTTTGATTCTGAACATGGGGCTTGGAATACCTGCCTAACCTGTGTTAGAATAGCATGTGTCAGTGAGTGGAGGTGGGAGGAGTTTGTAAACTGTGAAGTGCTAGCCACACAGGTGGGAGAGGTAAGCCTATCCTGTAGAGCTCTGCTGCCCTGGCAATGCCTGGGATTTGGCCTTCTGTTCTGGAGCACACTAAGGCAATCTTGGCTGGCGCATCAGACGGGAGTGAGCCCCAGTGACTGAGTAAATGGAGAATAAGACAAGGAACATGAGCATCTGGCCTGTGCAGACAGACAAGCAGAATAAACCATGGCTAAGGAAGGGGCAAACAGGGGCGCTGAACCCCCATTGTGCTGCAGCTGCGGTTCCCAGAGATGTTGAGGGAGGGCTTGGGACAACACTTCTAGACTTTTAAGGAGCCACCAGCCAGGACTTAAGAGATCTGGGTTGAGTCCCAGCTCCTATCTGGAGCTTGCTGTCCTCTTCATCTTGAAATAGGTACACATGCAGTCTTCCATCCTCACTGTATTGCAGATCACCTGTGGAGCGTATATGAACATACAGGCCCTACTCTGGAGATTCAGCTTCAGTTGGTCTGGAATGTGGCCTGGGCATCTGTATTTCCTGCACGCTCCCAAGGGGATTCTAATGTACACAGCTTGGGTTGAAACCTACCAGGCTGGATGGCCTCCTGCAGTCCCCATCTCAGCTCCAGAATCTAATCGCCCTGTGCAATGGAGATCATCTGCCCCTCCTTGGTAAGGATGGACCAATTTCACTTCTAATCATTCCCAGTCTCTTGGTGGACTATTGTATTGACCACTGAACTTTAGAGTAGGGCTCGGAACACAGATTCACTAAGGAGGGACAAATAAAAGCTTTCAGGCTAGAAGGGAACTTTGGGACCATCTGGTCTTACTTCTTTACCTCGTAGAGTCATTTCAGAAGTCCTCCTGGTTAGGTGGCCAGAGGCTCTACTGGCGTGCCTCCAGGGATGGGGGCCCCCTACCTCCTGGGGCACTCTTCTGTTAACTAGGGCTGAAATCTGCCCACATCATCCTGCAGGAGGCAGGCTGTGTACCTGAGGGCCTTGGTGGTGGCAGTCAGCAGTCATGGGCACAGCTCTGAAGTCTGCATCCCTCCATAAGGGACAGCATCTACCCACATCAGGCTGGTTTCTGGTTGGAAAGGTTGGTTTGGACCTCCTGCCTGTGTTGTAGAATTGGGTTGAATGCCCCTGGCCCCTTGCCAGTGTCTGTTAGTTTCTGCAGCAAACCCAGATCACCCCATAGGTAGTTTTCCCTTAGGTCAAGGTTTCAGGTGGCAGATCCTGCAGACAGCAGCTTGTTCCAGGGTACTCCTTGTTCAGATGAAGAAACTGAGACCAGAGAGGGCAGGACTTGCAAGAGGTCACTGAGTAAGCTGGGGCACAGTTGAGGCCAGAAGCAACAGATTTCTACTCTGTGGGCTGAGAACTGCATCAGACCCAAAACAACAAAAAGACAGACCCGGAAAAGCAGGATCTCAGCCCAGCCCTGCCATGAAACAAATATCACCTGCTTCTCTCTGGGCCTTAGTTTCCCCACCTGTAAAATGAGGAACTTGGGTGAAATCACTAGTTTTCAAACTTCTAAAAATTTTTTTTTTTACTAGCAGAATTGTTTTTCATATTAGCCCAACATATAAAATAAAAGGGAGCTATCTGGTTGGAACACAGTGTGGGGAAGGGAGACACAGCCTTCCTGCTTAGTCTCCCCCTATTCTCTCTCTCTCTTTTTTTTTTTTTTTTTTTGAGATGGAGTCTTGCTCTATCACCTAGGCTGTAGTGCAGTCCACAATCTTGGCTCACTGCAACCTCTGCCTCCCAGGTTCAAGCAATTCTCCTATCTCAGCCTCCTGAGTAGCTGGGATTACAGACACCTGTCATCACGGCTGGCTAAGTTTTATTCTTTTTTTTTTTTTTTGAGACGGAGTCTCACTCTGTTGCCCAGGTTGGAGTGAAGTGGCATGATCTTGGTTCACTGCAACCTCCGCCTCCCAGGCTCAAGTGGTTCTCCTGCCTCAGCCTCTCAAGTAGCTGGGTTTACAGGCATGCACCACCACGCCCAGCTAATTTTTGTATGAGATGGGGTTTCACCATGTTGGCCAGGCTGGTCTTGAACTCCTGACCTCAGAAGATCCGCCCACCTTGGCCTCCCAAAGTGCTGGGATTACAGGCGTGAGCCACCACGCCTAGCCTAATTCTTGTATTTTTAGTAGAGACAGGGTTTCACCATATTGGCCAGGCTGGTTTCAAACTCCTGACCTCAAGCAATCCGCCTACCTCAGCCTCCCAAAGTGCTGGCATTACAGGCATGAGCCACTGCATCTGGCCCAGTCTTCCCCTATTCTCTGGACCACAGTTTGAAAATCACAGACAGGTCAACCGAGGTCCTTCCAGCTCTAGTTTTCTACTGTGTTTCTTCCTCTTGAGAAGTTACAGCTCATCATGGACCCTTAATAACAGAATTCAACAGAAGGCATCGTCTGAAAACAAAGTCAATTCACAAACTGTTGCTGCAAGAAGGCAAATAGAAAAACGGCACCATGTCCCACTGGAATCTCTTTCAGCGATGGAGAGTTTTGTTTTCTGGTAAAAAATATAGAAATAGTGGTTGTTCTTAGGGGGACCTGTGGTTTGGTTCTAAACCTCCCCACGGAGCCGAGTGGTGTCCCTGAGGGTGAGGAGGGCAGAAGTCTCTGCTCAGAGCTGCTCTGAGCCCATCCGCAAGTTTTTGATCTCCAGTTCCAACTGTTTGGCCTGGACCTCTCGCTGGGTCAACAGCTCCCGGAGCCTTCGGATCTCCTCCTGTTGTCGGTAGAACATCTGCAGTAACTGGGGAAGAAAGATTGGAAGGCAGGATCACCAGGGTGTCAGAACACCAGCTGAAAGCTAAACTGCTATCCGTCTTTGACTCAGAAAGGTGGAGGTGGTTACATTAACACGGCAGAGGGCTGATGAGGCTGTCACTGCATAGATCTTTTACAAACACCTTGTTTTCTTCACCCAGTAAATGAAATTCAAGAAGACTGGCATGTTTCAGATGTATTTTGCCTCCAGAGATCCTCCATGGAATAGAGGAAAGCATGCCTGGCTCTGAAGTCTGGGGATTGGTGTTTATGCCACCACTGAACTGTGTGACCTTGGGCAAGTTATTTACCCACTCTGAGCTTCCATTACTTTCTCCGGGAAATGGGGTCAGAAAACTGCCCTCATCATTATCATAATTGTTGCCGCTGTGCAGAATGGGTGTTAGATGTTGAGTGATGCCCTAAGGGCCTTCGTTATCCCACTGGAACGTTTTGACACCCCTATAAGGGTGGCAGTGCCAGTGTCCCCACTGTACCACTGTGGAAACGGCAGCTTAGAGACATTCAGTCTCTGGGTCTGAGACCCTAAATTAGTACTCAGCAGAGCCAGGATCAGAATCCATCTGTGAGATGCCGGCCTCTGTGTTCTTAGCCACTTCAGACTGACTTCCAGGGCTGTTGAGAGAATTCAATCACATGCTATATAAAAGTGCCTACCCCAGGATCTGCCACACAGTAGGCACTTAACAAATGTGGACTTTGAAAGCACAGAAAATCCTATAATATCAGAACTGGAAAAACTTTGATATCCATCAGGTCAAACCCTCTTCATTTTACAGATGGTTTCCCACCATCTTTCTTTCTTTCTTTTTTGAGACAGAGTCTCACTCTGTTGCCCAGGCTAGAGTGCAGTGGTGTGATCCTGGCTCACTGTAGCCTCTGCCTCCTGGGTTCAAGTGATTCTCCTGCCTCAGCCTCCAGAGTAGCTGGGATTATAGGCACGCACCACCACACCCAGCTAATTTTTGTATTTTTAGTAGAGACAGGGTTTCACCATGTTGGCCAGGCTGGTCTCAAACTTCTGGCCTCAAGAGATCCGCCCACCTTGGCCTCCCAAAGTGCTGGGGTTACAGGTGTGAGCCACTGCACCTGGTCCCCACCATCTTTTTTTTTTTCAAGATGGAGTCTTGCTCTGTTGCCCAGGCTGGAGTGCAGTGGCATGATCTTGGCTCACTGCAACCTCTACCTCCTGGTTTCAAGCCATTCTCCTTCCTCAGCCTCCCGAGTAGCTGGGACTACAGGTGCGTGCCACCATGCCCGACTAATTGTTGTATTTTTAGTAGAGATAGGGTTTCACTATGTTGGCCAGGCTGGTCTCGAACTCCTGACCTCGTGATCTGCCCACCTTGGCCTCCCAAAGTGCTGTGATTACAGGCGTAAGCCCCCATGCCCGGCCTCCCACCATCTTTATCTATGCCCATTATTTTGGCATAAGATGGAGCTCACTGCCTGTTTGTTGAATGAATTAACAAAATGAGTCAAGCAACCAGGCCAGGCCACACAGATGGTTATTCTCATGCCTCATTTTCTCCCTTCTTCTCAGCCTGGATCTGCTGCCCTCCACCCCAGCTGCCCCATGTGAAAGGCCCACCCCGTTCTCCTTCACACCTCGTTTTCTGTCTTTGGTGGGGGGCATTCGAAAACATCAAAGCCATTTGTCAGCCAGGATTTCTTCTCCTCCAGCCTGTGCTCTGCTGCCCATCTTGGCGTCTTCTCCTCTAACAGGGAGGAAGACCTCCAGCCATCTTCTGCAGCCAGCTTTTCTGCCTGGTTCAAGAGCCGGGGTGAGGCTGGGGCCATGGAATGGAAGACAGGCCTCTCTGCAGGCAGTGGGTGGGGTCTCAGCAGCTCAGAGCCAGGCCTAAGTGACACCAGGATTGGGTCTGGAAGGGAAGCAGAGCTGTGTGAGGACTGGGTGCCCATGGGCAGATGGGCATATAGGGCACCAATGACACAGGCAGCATGCAGAGATACTCAGAGCCATGCTGACCCATGCAACAGGTGTGGGAAATACAGCTACATGTGGACAGGCACAAAGCCACAGAGCAGGGTTACCAGATACAAATACCCACATGTGCCACCCTCGAAGTGAAGCTTGTTTTGTAGGAACAGCACGGTGCGTGCACTGGAGCAGCCCCCCAAGCACTTCAAGCTCACGTGAGACCTTGCCCTTCCTTTGTAAGGACAGTCCCACCCACACTGCACCCCGCCATCTACCAAGTCCATTAGTTCTCTCACCACCTCCAAGAAGCAGGGGAGGCTGGCATCACGGCTACAGATGAGGAAACTGAGGCCCAGGGAGCAAAACCTACTTAAGGTTATCCAGAACTACGACTTGGCACTGGTTCCCTGTCCCCCAAGGCAGAGGCTCTTCCAGTACACCAGGAGGCCCACTCAGCCACTGGGGTGGGGGTGAAGGAAGTTTGGGGGGTGGAAGGGAGAGGGAGCGGCTGGGGTGGCTGCTTCCGCTGGGCTGGCCTTCATGTTGGCAGGAGCAGGAGAGTGGCTCAGGACAGGCAGGGCAGGCAGAGGGACCTGGGTGGGGGTTGCTGCCTGGAGGACTTCTTGGGTCAAGAAGAATCGAAAAAGGCCAGGCACGGTGGCTCACGCCTGTAATCCCAACACTTTCCGAGGCAGGTGGAGCACTTGAGGTCAAGAGTTTGAGACCAGCCTGACCAACATGGCGAAACCCCATCTCTACTAAAAATACAAAAAATTAGCTGGGCATGGTGGCACGTGCCTGTAGTCCCAGCTACTCAGGAGGCTGAGGCATGAGAATCACTTGAATGCGGGGGTGGGCGTGGAGGTTGCAGTGAGCTGAGATTGTACCACTGCACTCCAACCTGGGCAACAAAGCGAGACTCTGTCTCCAAAAAAAAAAAAAAAAAAAAAAAGAATTGCAGAGCTAGGGGTGGGGAACGGGGATGGGGAGTCTGGCTAAGGTGGTCCAGGCACCCCGCATAGCCTCAGAGTGTAAAGAAGCTTTCCATGGAGCAAAGTCCCTTGAGCTGGAGTTTCCTGAGCCCTCAGGTCAAGCCCCCTGACTTTCTGGACCTGTATGTGACCATGCTACCCACTGGGGACTGAAGGTCAAGGGCATGACCTCTGAGGTTATGAGAGAACAAAAATCCAGGCCCAACCCCTCTCAGTTGCTTGGGGCCACTGGGCACTCCACGTTCCTGCCACATTTGTCTGGGCCTCTCCTCTGTCTTCCTCACCTTGATTCATCCCGCTGAGCCACTCCTGGGCCGTCAGGGAGGGCTGGGCCCCTGCTGTTGGAGGGTATATGTCCTCTTGGTAGGATTCCGACTGTAGGAGAAATCCAGACAGTGAGGAGGGTGATAGGGTAGGCTGCTCAGATGGGAAGGGCCCTTAGAGCTGGGAGTCCAGGCTCTCCCCAACCCCTGCTGAATTGAGGAAACGGAGGCCCAGAGAACAAAGGGACTTGCCCGAGGTCACGCAGCAGCTCAAGAACAGAGGTGGGCCAAGACCCAGGATTCCTGACACCCACTGATGTCACCCTGCTGTGAGAAAGGCCGCTCTGTGGCTGCCCCATGAATGTGGGCTCCATGCTCTGGTACCTGACAGCCCTGGATCTGTCTTCTCCAGGACAGGTTCCCCACCTCCCTCCCACGCGGTCCCCACTGCCTTTACCCGCCGGGGCACAATCATGGAGATGGGCTCGATGAGGCTTTTGGTTGTGATCAGCTTGTAGAAGCGGAAGATCTCGCAGGAGGACACGTCAAGTCCTCTCTTTGGCATGACACCTGCAGGCAGTCAGGGAGGGCCAAGAGGTTCTGGCTAGCCTGGGGCCACAGTGAAAGGGCCAAAGCCAGGCTGCACACCTGGACCTGAACAGAGGCCAGCCTCCTCCCAGAAAAGAGCTCAGGGACAAATACCTACACTGGACTGGGCCCTATGTTGGGAAACGGAGTTGAATTAATCAGACTCTTCACCTTCAAATATTTAAATTATTTTAGCTAAACTATTTTTTCTTTCTGAGACTCTTTTTCTTTTCTTTCACTCTGTTGCCCAGGCTGGAGTCCAGTGGCACGATCATAGCTCACTGCAGCCTCACACTCCTGGGCTCAAGCGATCCTCCTGCCTTAGCCTCCCAAGTAGCTGGGACCACAGGCATGCACCTCAATTTTTTTACTTATCTGTAGAGACAGGAGTCTCACTTTGTTGCCCAGGCTAGCCTCGAATTCCTAGGCTCAAGAGATCCTCCAGCCTCGGCCTCCCAAAGTGCTGGATTAGCTGAACTTTTATAGGCAGTTTGCTCTGCTTAAGGGTCTCCATCTCCATCCCCACAGCTCCTGTGACCCAAATGCTCTCAATCAAACTACTCCAGATTCCTTTTGAGTAGGGTTAGCATGGTGCATCTTTCTCCAGTCCTTTACTTTTCATCTAGCCATGTCTTTATGTTTAAAGTGGGTTTCCTGTAGATTACAGAAATATAGCTGGGTTTTTATCCTCAGACACACTTAGAAAGGAGCTGAGGACTGCTTCCTGGAGGCTCTTTTAGGTCAGCCCTTTCCATCTCTGCTCTTGTTGCAACTGCTTAACCTTGACCTGGAACATATCCCTCTCTCGCCTGCTGGGCTCTGCATCCTCTTTCAGTTCCTCCAATGTTGCCTCCTCTGAGAAGCCTTCCTTGACTTCCTCCTTTGTGCTGCTGCCCGCCTCAAGTACAGCCCCCATAAGTCAGAGTGTTGCTATGCTGTCCCTCCTTCTGTCTGACTCATCCCTGTCTCCCCAGAGCCAGCACTGAAGCCCTGAGCCCGATTCTCCTTCCTCGGTCTCCCGAAGTGCTGGGATTACAGGCATGAACTTCAGTGGCCCTCACTCACCGATCCCCTTCTGTGGGTTATAGGAGCGGTACTCAGTCAGGTAGCTCAGGTGAGGCTTGTCGGCGCTCACCTCGTAGTAGCGAATGTTGCCATCTCCCTGAGGAGGAGGAGGAAGGGGAGGGTGAGATTCAGAGCTGGATCTCATCAGCTCATCAGCAACCCAGCCATGCAGCAAAAACCTGGCTTTTTTTTTTGATGATCGGCAAACCCATCTCATTCGAGGGAACACCAGGAAACCGGGGGCCCTGTCACTAAGGCAGGAGGGTGATGGGGGGGGATCTTTATCTTATTTTATATTTTGTCTTATTTTTTTTAAACAGGGTCTCACTTTATTGCCCAGGTTGGAGAGCAGTAGTGCAATCACAGCTCACTGCAACCTCCTGGGCTCAAGCCATCTTCCCGCCTCAGCCTTCCGAGTAGCTGGGACCACAGGTGTGTGCCACCGTGCCTGGTTAATTTTTTAGTTTTTCATTTTCGTAGAGATGGGGTCTCACTATGCTGGTCTCACTATGCCCAGGCTGGTCTTGAACTCCTGGGCTCAACTGATTCTCTCACCTTGGCCTCCCAGAGTGCTGGAATTATAGGCATGAGCCACTGTGCTGGGCCCAGGCCCTTACTTTAAAATTCAATCCTCCCCCACCATGACCCAAAGCCCACCCTTGTTCCTCTAAGACAGAAGCTCTGGGAAGACAAGTCCAAATCCCGCTCCTATCTGAGAGCAGCAGCAAAGGTCAGAACTGGGGTGGCCTCAGAGGTCATCCAGAAGGTCTTACCATGGGGGACATTTCTGGTTGTCATAATGACTTGGATGGAGGGGGAGAGATGCTGTTCTTGGCATTGGTGGGCAGGGGCCAGGGCTGCCAGATATGGGATAGTCCTACCCAGTGGAGACCTGTTCTGCCCCCAGTTCAGCAGGTGCCCCTGCTGAGAAACACCAATGGTCCCCCCATATCTGGGCCTGCAGTTGGGAAGGGACAAGCTCAAGGTGTCCAGCCAGAGCCCTGGCTCCAGGTGTTCTTAGGGAGCCAGGAGGGTGGGAGGGGTTCCTTCTCACAGGGCACGAGTGGCCTGCCCATCCCTGCCCCATGCTCCCAACAGCCCCAGGTTGCTGTCTGACCCTGTCTCAGGGGTCCAGGCAGTCACCTCCCTCCCGTGCCAAGCCGACCTTCCCCACCACGTAGAGCATGCTGGTGTCTGCGTCATAGAAGGGAAACAGCACGCCCGAGGAGCCGTCCAGGTCCTCCTCCAACAGAGGCACAGAGAGGTCATCCTGCAGGGGAAGGGGAGGCAGGGAAGGCCTGGGTCACTCCTGGGGGCCCTCAGTGGTGCTCCCGGAGATAAGAATTCCTGCCATGGTGCTCTGGGCGAGAGTGTGTGTGTCAGAGAAAAAGTGTGATTTTTTTCTATGTGTGTGCTGGGGGAAGACGTCCCTGGTTCTTGGGTTCCAATGTGTGGGCTACTCTGGTGGAGATGACATCTTAAAGGCACTAAAATGCTGCTGCCACCTATTTTGTGAGCTTTCTGCCCTTAACAAATCACTTTTTTTTTTTTTTTTTTTTTTTTTTGAGACAAGATCTAACTCTGTCACCCAGGCTGGAGTGCAGTGGTGCGATCACAGCTCACTGCAGCCTCAAACTCTTTGGCTCAAGCGATCCTCTCGCCTCAGCCTCCCAAGTAGCTGGGATTATAGACGTGCACTACTGCACCCAGCTGATTTTCTGCAGAGATGGGGGTCTTGCTGTGTAGCTCAGGCTGGTCTCGAATTCCTGGCCTCAAGCGATCCTCCCACCAAGGCCTTCCGAAGTGCAGGGATTACATGCATGTACCACCATGCCTGGCCATAACAAATGACTTTTGACACACCCGATCTCATTCCAATCTTCCCTTACCTGTTTTTTAAAATTTATTTTAATAGATGAAGGAGACTCAGAGAGAAAGTGTGATTTGTCAAGTCTTTGAAACTCCTGTCAAATGCTCCCTCAAAACACTACCGCCAGCTTGGCCCTCACCTCGCCCCGCTCCACCCTCAGCTGTCTTGATGAAATCTCCCCATACCCGTTAGTACCACATTTGCTCCAGGTGCCCCCTCTGCCCAGATGGCCCTCTCCTTCTCCCTTCCTCCTAGTCGTGGTCCCAGACTTAGCTACCTCCCCTCCTCTAGCCCAGGGCATCCCTTGGATCCTGACCCATCTCCCTAGAGTGGCAAGATGCACAGGGTCTGGGTTCGCCCGGAGCTGTCGGCATCTCCCTGCTATTCATCCCCGGATCCCTGGCACCTGGCAGTCTACACTGAATGTGTGAGACATAAATGGGTGTCTGAATGAATGCATGCATGAATGAATGACGCTGGCTCTCAGCTGAGGGGTGATGGTGAGGGATGGGGTGCAGCCCTCACCTGGTCCCACAGGGCCACCTGCCGGTTGTTCCATCGGGATGTGCCCGTGGACATCAGCTTCTTCAGTTTCCCCAGAAACAGCACCTTGCTGGCCCGGTGCCCTTTGTAGTTGGCCTCCTGGAGGGACATGTGCAGTTGGTATTGGAGAAACACTGGAGGGGATGCCAGGGGGCAGCTAGGGTTTCTGGCCTCCCTGCTTTGCTTAAGCCGCCGCTCTACCTGGAAGGCCTCCCTTTCTCACCCCAGCTCTGCCTGGAGATTCTTCCAGGGGCACCACCTGGATCCCTGTCATCCACATGGAGTCTCTCCCGGCTATCTTTGTTAAGAGTTATTTTTCTGAGCAAGAACAGAAGCAAACTTCTGCCCAGCTCCCTGTTCTTGCTGAAAAAGTATCAGGCACCCCTACAAGGGTGGGCACTGCCACCTGGCCTGTCTTATCTAATCCTCGGAGAGGAAGGACTAACAGCCCATTGTTGCAAATGAGAAAACAGAGGTCCAGAGCAGGAAGTGCTTGCCCAAGGCTGCACAGTGGCTAAACAGTGGTGTGCTCGGCTCTCCTGACCCCTGGCCAGGGCTGAGGCACGCCAACAAGCTTCGGAGTCAGACAAGGTTCAGATTCCAGCTCTCCATGGGGGTGAGTCATTTCATCTCTCAAGGGCCTCAGTTTTCACACCTACAAAATGGAAAGGGCATATCCCACCTTCCGGCAATCCCGAGAGGACAGACGGGGATGCTGCCTGTGAAGGCGTGGCCCAGACGCTGACAGCATCACTGTCCTGTTCTCTGAAGCCTCCCCCTGTCCCCACTCTGTCCCTTGCTCCTCTGAGCCTGAGCCAGCCCCTGGCCCAGCACTGACCTGGAGGACGGTGCCTGCTCGGGGGTCGATAACCCGAATCTTGCGGTCTTTGCAGGTGGTGGCCAGCAGGCTGCCGTTGGTGTTGAAGGACATGGAGAGGATCACATCTTGGTGACAGCTAATTGTCCTCATGGGGCTTGTGATGACAGACTCCTTTGTATCCAGGTTCCAGATCATCACCTGCATGGCAGAGAGCCAACTCTGAGCACAGGGGCCACCCCGCCCCTGGCCCCCACAGTCACATGCTGGCCAGGAGGCAGTGAAATACAGCATCCCCGGGAGGGTGGCGCAGCTGGCAGCCTGGCCAAGAAGCCTTGGTGGGAGGATGATGTGCAGGCTGAAGCTGCTTGTGGCAGGAGGGGGAATCCCAGGGCCAGGCTGTCTAGTGGTGAAAGGAAAACGCCACCTGCCTCTGAGCAACAAAATATCCACGCTGGGAGGACCCCAGGGAACCAGCTAATCCAGGCAGTTTTAGTTATTAGCAACAGTTTGCACCTCCCACACACCAACAGGGCTGTATGTTTAGCTGCACAGGCTGTGCATGCAGAGCTCCAGGGCAATCCATTCCTATAGCCTAGGATGTGATTAGTGCCCCCTGAAGTTGTGTATAGAACAACCAGCACAAACACGTGCAGCAGCTCTGCAGACACCCTGTACAAACAGATGGGAAAGCGCTTCGGATCGGAAGAGTAAGGGCCCAGGTTCCCTCAGTGCTCCCCACAACCACTTTAGTTATTTATTTTTGAGACAGGGTTGCCCAAGCTGCAGTGCAGTGGCATGATCATGGCTCACTGTAGCATCAACCTCCTGGGCTCAAGTGATCCTCCCACCTCAGCCTCCTGAGTAGCTGGGACTACTGGCACATGCTACCACACCTGGCTAATTTTTTCTATTTTTTTGTAGAAACAGGGTCTCACTATGTTGGCTGGTCTCAAACTTTTGGGCTCAAGTGATCCTCCCACCTCAGCCTCTCAAACTGTTGGGATTACAGGTGTGAGCCACCATGTTCGGCCCCCACCTTCCTTTTATCCATCACAGAGGGTCCCGAGGTGCCTCTGTAAATCCCTGTAGTGTCAAAAGGAAAGAACTGAAAGGTCATAGCTATGGTGCCACCAATTCCATTTGTGTACAGATTGGGAAACTGAGGCCTAGAGAAGTCAAGGCACTTTCCCAGGCTATACTGCAGGTCAGAGACTGAGTCGGAAGAGAATCGAGGTCTCCTGTACTGTGGGTCCCAATCTACAGAGCCTACCACCTGCATGCTTGGTTGTCAGTGGAGCAGGGTGAGGGGAGGGCAGTGCCATCCCATCACCTCCAGGCAAACTGTAATGAGTTGAACAGGGTCCCCCGAAAACTCATGTCCACCTAGAACCTCAGAATGTGACCTTATTTGGAAATGGGGTCTTCGCAGCTGAAATTAGTTAAGATGAGGTCATAATGGATTAGGTGGGCCCTAGATCCAATGACAGGTGCTCTCCTCTTCCTATAAGGAAGACGGACACACAGAGAGAAGGCCGTGTGAAGACAGAAGCAGAGCCTGGAGTGACGCAGCTATCAGCCGAGGATGCCTGGAGCCACCAGAAGCTGGGAGAGGCACAGAAGGATTCTTCCCTAGGGCATCTGGAGGGAGCTGGCTCTCCCAAAACCTTGGTTTTCGATCTCTGGTCTCCAGAATTGTGACAGAATAAATTTCTGTGGTATTCCAGTTCGTGGGAATTTGTAGGGGCTGCCCCAGAAGAAGAACACCCAGACTCACCTTGTAGTCATAGCCGGCACTGAAGAGGATGTCGGCGGCCGTGGGGTGCCACTCCACCAGGCCCACTCTGCGTGCGTGGCCCACGAGCTCCTTCCTGCAGGCCGTGAGGTTCCTGGTCAGCAGCTGCTTGGGGATGCTCCAGATCTTAATCTGGCAGGGGAGACGTGGCCCAAGGGAGTATCAGCCAGGGCACCTTGGCACCGTCACCAGCCTAAGCCACAGATCTGGCAGTGACCAGCAGAAGGACCAAGGGAGCTCTCTCCATGGCCACCTCCCACTCAGTGGCTATGGGCACTGAGGGGCAGTGGAGGGGCAGCTGAGGGTCCTCAGAGGGACAGGGGCTTCCCCAAGCTCCTCCAGCCCGAGCAGGGGTCAGTGCTGACCAGGGATGAGTCTAGGCCTCCAAATCTGCCCTTGAGAGATCGTTGTCATTCTGCTGGCCTGAGGTAGTGGGCAGGTGGCTGGGTTTCAGGCCTCCTAAGCTAGGATATCCCCCACAGTACAGTATTCTACATGCTTCTTGTCCCAAAGGCCCAGGGTAGAGCCTCAAATGCCAGGATGAAGGGTTTAGGCTGCATCCTCAGGGCACTAGGGAGCCAGCGAGGTCTCTGGAGCAGGGCAGGGACAAACTTCTTGCTTTGCAGGTGCACCCTGGATGGCCTGCAAGAGGAAACTCTGAAGGTCAAGAGGCTGGACTGGATGGGGTCAGAGGCCTGTATTTCATGGTGAGGGCCTGAGGAGAGGCACTGGGACTTCCTTCCAGAGTCATGTTGTCTGAAGATGGAGGGGGCTGCCATGGCGGAGAGTAAGCTCCCTGTCACAGAGGTATACAAATGGAGTACAAGGCGAGCCTGGGATGCTGCTGACTTGACCTTCCTTATTGGTCCTGCAAGGTTCTCTGGCCCCTAGTTGATTTTATGCACTGTTTCCCTTAGAGTTATACAGGTTTTTCAGGTAGACAACTTTGCTTTCAATTCAGCAAATATTTATTTCCTGGTCATCTTGGATTTAAAACCAGGAAGCCAACCCCACGAGAGTAGTGCCAGGTTCCAGATACTTCGGTGTGGTGAGGGCTCTCACCACATAGAACCCCAGGAGGAAGACACACTGTGAACAGGTGTGTTTGGAAGATGCAGGTACCACCCGCAACACTGAAGCAGAGAAGACTCCCCAGTGCTAGAGGAGCGACCGTGCCCTCCAGGCCCTGAACGCAGGGAGGAACACGAATGAATTCACTCCATAAATTCACTGTGGGCATAGCTTCGGGGAGAAAAGCCCCTTCCTTCTTCAGTCCCCCAACAGTTATGTCCTGCCCCGGGGCATCAGGGAAGGGATAGTGGCAGGCAATGAGGCTAGCAAGAGATTTAAGAAAGATCTTGATGGGAGCCTTCAAAGCAGTTCTGAAAAGGCAGGTATTACAAAAGTGGGGACAGTTTCAGATATCTGACATCCTGCCAGAGGCCCTGTACTCCCTAGGGACAGGGCCAATTCTCACAGGACCTGACTGTCCCTTTGGTAAAATCACCTCGGCAGACCCTGTCCTTTATGTTCCTCAGCATCTGCTATATGGAAACCGACACAAATCCTCTTTGAATTTTCTGCTTTCCTTTCCTGATGAACTGGTCTGCTTCTTTTGATCTAACTGAAGGTTTTGCAATACATTCTATTGCCCATTTTGCCTTGGCTGCCAGGGAGCTCTTAGCTAAGCTAGGAGCTTGGCTGCTGCAACCCTCCTTAGCCATCATTTCTAGTATTTCCTCACTTTCTCCATCTGTGGCTGCTGCTCTTTAAAGATGTGTCATGGCACACTGGAAAGAGAATGGGCTCTGGAATCAGGCCTCAGTCTGAAGTCTGGCTCTGCCTCCCACAGGCTGTGAAACATTAGGCAAGTTGCTGTACCTCTCTGATCCTCAGCTTCTCCATTAGAAAAATGTCCTACCTTGTGGGGTTGCTGGGGAGACTGTGAGACGATGAGTATGGTGACAGTGAGGAATACGGTGGCTCACAATAAATGGTGATAATGACTTTTATCTTTATTTTAATCATCTGATCATATCTGTGATTTTTAATTTTTTAGTAGAGACAGGGTCTCACTATGTTGCCTAGGCTAGTCTCCAACTCCTGGCCTCAAGTGATTCTCCCACCTCAGCCTCCCAAAGTGCTGGGATTACAGGTGTGAGCCACTGAACCTGGCACATCTGTGGTTCTTGTCTTAAGCCATATCCATCATATTTTAAAAGTGGGTACGAAATGAACTATAAATAAGTAACACTGCACATTGTTGGGGTAGGAATGATAACCCTGGTACAGAACACAGGCTCAAAAAAGTGAGTGAGACTGAAGCTGCTGGAATGGTTTTAGTGTCCACATTCATCCAAGGCCCTCACAGCCTTTTACAGCTCGCTTCTTCACTGTGGGATTAAGTGGAACATCTTTTCTGATCACCATAAAAATGCCCCTTGTAGCCTTTTATAGCCCCCCAAAAGGATGGGCTTTCCCATCGGAATACACATTTTCACTGGGCTTTATTAGCTGGGTGGAGCTATTATGCCCATTTTATAGGCGGGGAACTAAGGCCCATAGTCCTACAGCACCTAGAATGTCTCCTCCTCTACCTAACTTAACACCCCCACACAGTGACCTCAACTCCGCGATGGAGTCAGGGGCACCAGAGCCAAGAACAGGTACCGTTCCACCCCACCCACCCCAATCCCACTCTTCAGGAGGGGCTGACACTCACTGTGGCGTCTTCAGAACAGGAGGCGATCTCAAAATCATCAAAAGGGTTCCACTTGACGTCCAGAACGTTCCCTCTGTGCCCGCAGACCTTTGGGTAGTGGGGGTCCAACTTCCCTGTCTGCAAGACAGTGCCCAGAAGGGTTGGGGAGGAGGTGGATTCCACATTAGCATCTGGACAGTCATGTAGTCAGTCAGCAACCAGTCAACAGGAACATGTAAGGGACAGAGCTGGGTGTGAATCTAGGCCTTACTTCTTATTCCCTGTGTGATCCGGGGGAGTTACTTCACTTCTCTGAGCTCTGGTGTCCTCCTCAGTAAAAGGGAGCAATCACAGGTATTTCACAGGCTGGTGTGAGGATCATGGGAGGGAGTAGCTAGCACATGGCAGATGTTCAATAAAAGGGCATTTCCCCTCATACACTGCTGGCGGGCATGTAAAATGGTGCAGCTCTTTTGGAAAATAGTCTGGCAGTTCCTCAAAAGGTTAAAAGGAATTCCCACATGACCCAGCAATTTCACTCCTAGGTCTATCCCCACGGAAAATGAAAAGATAAGTCTACAAGAAACTGGCTCACCTAATCCCAGCACTTTGGGAGGCCAAGGTGGGTGGATCACCTGTGGTCAGGAGTTCAAGACCAGCCTGGCCAACATGGTGAAACCCCGTCTCTACTAAAAACACAAAAAGTAGCGGGGCGTGGTGGCGTGCACCTGTAATCCCAGCTACTCAGGAGGCTGAGGCAGAAGAATCACTTGAACCTGGGAGGCGGAGGTTGCAGTGAGCTGTGATTGCACCATTGCACTCCAGCCTGGGTGACAAGAGTGAAACTATGTCTCAAAAAAAAAAAAAAAAAAAAAGAAAAGAAAAGAAACTGGTTCACCAATGTTCACAACAGTATTCTTCATAATATCAAAAAGTGGAAACAACCCAAATGCCCATCAAGTGAAGGATGGACATACAAAATGCAGTACATTCACGCAGCGGAATACCACTGTCCCCAAAAAGAGGAACGAAGTCCTGGTCCTTGCTACAGCATGGATGAACCTGGAAAACACTAGAAGAAGAGGCCAGGCACAAAAGGCCACACGTTGTGTGATTCCACTTAGATGATGTTCCAGATGTGGTTTCATTGCCTGAGCACATTAATGCATCCCCCTGGTACCTGGTATCCGGAACCCTAAGTAACACATATGAAAAATGCAGAACAATACATTCATGGAGACAGAAGGCAGATTCCGGTTGCCTCGGGCTTGGGAGAAGGGGCAATAGGGAGTGACTGCTAATGGGTGAGGGGTGTCTTTTTGGAGTGATGAAATGATTTTGAAATGTGACAGTTTATTCACAGTATATTCATAGCCTTGTGAATATACTAAGATCCACTGAACTATACACTTAAAAATGGTTAATTTTCCAACATGGCAACACGGCATAATCCCGTCTCTACAAAAAATAAAAAAGTTAGGCCTGGCGTGGTGTTTCATGGTTGTAATCCCAGCACTTTGGGAGGCCGAGGTGGGTGGATGGGGAGGCTGAGGCAGAAGAATCACTTGAACCTGGGAGGCAGAGGTTGCGGTGTGCTGAGATCGTGCCACTACACTCCAACCTGGGCAACAGAGTGAGACTCCATCTCAAAAATAAATACATAAATAAAGAGCCAGGCATGGTGTTGCACGCCTGTAGTCCCAGCTACTTGGAGGGCTGAGGTGGGAGGATTGCTTGAGCCTGGGAGGTCGAGGCTGCAGTGAGCTGTGATTGTGCCCCTGCACTCCAGCCTGGGCAGCAGAAGGGGACCCTGTCTTAAACAAAATACAAAAAAACAAAAATGGCGAATTTTCTGGTATGTGAATTCTATCTCAATTACATAGAAGGGTCTTTTCCCTCATTTTCCCCTTTCCTAATGAGAATCCTATATAGATGCTGGGAGGGACATACAGGTCCCCCAGCCCATGCCATACAGCCCTGAAGCTATTTCCAACTCCACCAACAGACTTGGATTTCTTGAGGTCATAGAGAAACCACACCAGTTCAGTCACAGAACCTTGGACTGGCAGCGACCAATCCACTCATTTTGCATATCACATTGCATGGCCCTGGCAGAAGAGGGACCAGAACCCAGGCCCTCGGCTTGCCAATGCAGCCCACATCCACCATCTAGTCCCAGGTTCTTAAGCCACCCACCAGAATGCTCCCCCAACCATTTTTATATCTAAGTGAAAGAGACAGCTGAGAAGAAAACTGGCCAACATCCATCCATCCCACAAATATTCCCGAGGTGCCCAGGAGACAGGTACTCTTGGAGGGGCTGATTGCAAGGTGAACACACAACACAGTCCTTGACTTTGCAGAATCAATAGTCTCAGGACTTTTTCAAGCGGGACTTTCAAGAACAGGGTGGACTCAGGGAACACCCAACCTTCTCTTCCTCCATCACCTCCCCATCTGTGTAGAAAACACTGTACTTTTTTTTTTTTTTTTTAAAGAGACAGGGTCTCGCTCTGTTGCCCAGGCTGAGTGCAGTGGTGCAATCATGATTCACTGTAGCCTCGAACTCAGGGTAAAACAATCTTCCCACCTCACCCTCCCAAGTTCCAAGCTAGAACTACAGGCATGCCACAGAGCTCAGCTAATTTTTAAAATTATTTGTAGAGATGGGGTCTTGCTATGTTGCCCAGGCCGGTCTCAAACTCCTGGGCTCAAACAATCTTCCCACCTTGCCCTCCTAAAGTGTGGGATTACAGGTATGGGCCACCATGCCTGGCCTGTACACACATTTTAGCAGCTCTGCAAACAGAGGAGGTGGTCCTGTGCCTCCCTCTGGAAATACTCTGGCTAATCCAGCTCTCTCCCCTTAGGAAAAAGTGATCAGAATCTTCCCCCTAGACTGGATCCCCTACTGGAGGGGACACTGCTACAAAGGACATTATTTAACAAATCTGAATAAGAACGGTAGATTAAAGTATTATCACAACATTAAACTTATAGAAGTTGATAATGTACTAGGGTAATGTAAGAGAATATTTGTATTTTTAGGAAACACAGAAGTATTTAGGGATAAAAGGCTAAGATGGATGTAACTTACCCTCAAATGGTTCTGAAAACAAAAAATTGTACACACACCTACACATTCAGAGGGAGAAAGAGAATGGAAAAAAGGGAAAGAATGTGGACTTGTGTCCTTCGTTTGTGATGTACATGGAGGCAGGTGAAAATTTTCTTTCTTTCAAGCGGTCTCTGCCTCCTCCACAGCAGGACAGAGGAGAGAGGTACATGCTTCCTGCCCTGTCGTGGCAGGCGGTACCTGGAGCTAGGGTCTTGGAAGGACACTGCACCTACAGGCCCTGGCCCAGGTCTCCATGGGACCAACGCTTAAGTCATTAACCATTTTTTTTTTTCTTTTTTTGACATGGAGTCTCATCTTGTTGCTCAGGCTGGGGTGTAGTGGTGCGATCTCAGCTCACTGCAACCTCCACCTCTCAGGTTCAAGCAATTCTCCCTGCCTCAGCCTCCTGAGTAGCCGGGATTACAGGTGCGCGCCACCACGCCCGGCTAATTTTTGTATTTTTTAGTAGAGACGGGGTTTCGCCATGTTGGCCAGGCTGGTCTTGAATTCCTGACCTCAGGTGATCTGCCTGCCTTGGCCTCCCAAAGTGCTGGGATTACAGGCTTGAGCCACTGCGCCCAGCTGCCAGTGACCTCTTGCTTAGCCTCCAGGACATCCTGTACACTGTCCTCAAGGTGAGTTTTCGAAAATTAAAACCTGACTGTGTTGTGCACCTGCTCAAAATTTGCAAGCCTCTTTTTCCTCATCTGTAAAATGTGAATGAATAATAATCTCTTCCTTGCAGGATTGTTGAGAGTTGAGATACTATGCATGAAGAGCCCAACAGTCAGGTGTTACTATAAATGCTCAGCAACAGAAGCTATTATTATATGTATACGTATGTATATTTGTATGTCAAAACTGAGAAAAAAAACTAAAAGGAATGAGCCAAAATGTTAATCATGGTTATATCTAGACGGTGGAATAAATGGCTGGCTTTAATATCGTTGTCTTTTTTTTTTAGCTATGTAAATTTTGCAATTTAAAAAAGTGTTTACAAACAAAAATACAGATTTTCTGAAAAAATTGGTCCATCCAGGATTAGCCAAAAACTTCTGTTATAAAACTGTAGTTCCTGAAGGTCTCTAGAGACCAGGAATGGCGCCCACAGCTGCACTGTCTTATCCTGCACCTGTGGCAGGCATCGCGAATGGATCCCAGCACCCTCTCTTGGACCTCAGACTTGGGGAAACCCAGCATGCAGCAGGGACTTGCCCAGGGTCACTGCAAAGGTGAGGGGCAGAGCTGGGAAGTGTGAGCCTGGTGCTGTACTTCCTGTGCTCTGGGGGAGCACCAGTGCTCTGTGAGTCCGTGCCCTGGTCTCCTTCCTGCACACAGCCTTTCCTTTCTCTTGGATCATTTCCTGGGTCAAAGGCCAAGAGCAGTACTGTGTCTTTGACTGTGGCGCACTGATTGCTCTCAGAGCCTTTATCTCTAGACTCTGGCCCAGGGCCATGCCCCAATTTCTGCAGTGAGGTTTCTCAAGAAAAGCCAGAAGAGCTGACTCTCAGGCTGCCCTCGGGCTGACGGGAGGCAAGCTGCCCAGGAGCCTCATTCAGACCCACACCTCCTGCCTCCCACAGACTCTGGGAAGGTGCCTTAGGGTTAGGCGTGGCTCAGAGGGCCTAGCCCTAGACAGCTTCTCTTCCTTCTCAGCCTTCTCTTCCTTCTCAGCAGATGAGGGAAGGTGCTGGATCATACCACCTCACCCCTCCTCTCTGCCCCACCTCTCCTGCCCTGCCCTGGGCTGGCAGATTGCTCTGCTTCTAAAAGCGTTTTACATTGAGGACCACAGGCAGGAGCGGACATTAGCCAGCCTGGTGGGGTATTGACTGAGCTGCTAAAAGCCTGTCAGGGGCATTTATCATCAGGAGGCCATTTCCACCTTCTGCCCATTAGACCAGCACTCAGCCAGAAACAGGCTTCTGATGGATGGGGTGTACAAGCTGTAAATCAGGGGAGACACACCTGCTCCCCTCGCAGACCCCACAGAACCCTGGCTTGGCCTGCTCTGCCTGGAGAGGCACCATCTCCAAGTCTCCAAGGGGCTGCCCTGGGGCAGAGGGGGAAGACAGGACAGAAGGACCCAGGAAGAGCCAGGCAGGTGGGGGGACCGGATTGGGGATGCTCTAGGGCAGACCTCCATTGCCAGAAAGGCAGAGGTTGTGAGGCCACTGTCACAACCCTCAGCACTCAAGGGAGCAGCTGTTTCTACAACAGCATCATAGTCACGACCTCAAATGAGCATCCCAACAGCTCAGGGTGGAGACTGGGAGACAGGGGTGGCAGGATGGGCAGAGGGAGGACACACAGCATAGCAGAGGTGAAGCGGGCAGGCAGACGCTGGCTTCCAGGGGTGGAATCCCTGCCACATCCCTTACCACGGGGCAGCCTTGGGCAAGTGACCTCAGTTCTCTATGCCTCAGTTTCCTTGTCTACAAAATGACAACAGTAGTAGCACCTCATTCACAGTAAAGCACTGAAGACAGGGCCCGGTACTTGCTAAGCGTACTTGCTCAGTACATTAGCCAGGAGAAGCTTGTCACAGTTCATTACCATCACTCAGTTTCATTGTTGTCCGGTATGTTTCAGGGGCCAGGGGATATACTCCCTGGGGGGGCAAACTGTTCTGCTGGGGGACTCCCATCCTTTCCTACATAGCAGTGTCTGCAGGCATGCCCTCCGTGAATGAACTGGTGGCTTGATTGTTTTCCTACTGGTGAACACACGCAGCTGGATGAGACATGTTCCCGTGTCTATAAGAAATAGGTTTTTAAGTGCTTTTTGACTGGGCACAGTGGCTCACATCTGTAATTTCAGCACTTTGGGAGTCCAAGGCAGATTGCTTGAGGCCAGGAGTTCAGGAGCAGCCTGGGCAACAGGCCCTATCTCTACAAAAATTACAAAAATTAGTCCAGCGTAGGGATGTACACCTGTGGTCCCAACTACTCGGGACGCTGAGGCAGGAGGATCACTTGAGCCTGGGAGATCCAGCCTACAGTGAGCCATGATCATGCCACTACACTCCAGCCTGGGCAACAGAGTGAGATCTTCTCTCAAAGAAAAAAAAAAAAGCTTTTCTTTAGAAACCATAATCTAGGGAGTCATATATGTGCCAGGCCCAGTGCCAGGTGCTTTGCTCATATTATTTGATTTACCTCCCAACCACCCCAGGATGTAGTACAAGAATTCCCCATTTACAAGTGCAGAGGGCTGGGGCTCAGAGAGGTTGACAATCATGTACTAAGGACAGCAGAGCCAGGACTGGGAATGTTTCCTCTTACGGCCTGGTCTGCTCTTGCTGTCCTCACACCGTGGTTATCATCAAGGACCCACTCCTTGAGTATGTTCTTTTCCAGGCTGGACAAACTCCTAGAACTGGAAGAGACTTCCAAAACATCAGACTAGCCCACACCCTGTCTTTCTAGAAGGGGAATTTGTGTGGATGGAACAGATATGTGCTATGGAAGGCTCTGGTTCCAAACAGTTGGCTAGGACAGGGCGTAGAGGGCTTTGATGAAATAGGCAGAACCTTGTCTATAGGCAATGGGGAGTCCTGGAAGGCATCTGAGCATCGGAGTGATGTGGACACACATCAGCTTGAGAAGGGTCAGGTTGGCCTTAGTTTTTTGTTTGTTTGTTTTTTGAGACAGTCTTGCTCTGTCGCTCAGGCTGGAGTGCAATGGTGCGATCTTGGTTCACTGCAACGTCTGCCTCCCAGGTTCAAGTGATTCTCCTGCCTCAGCCTCCCAGGTAGCTGGGACTACAGGCATGTGCCACCACACCTACCTGATTTTTTATTTTTGGTAAAGACCGGGTTTCGCTGTGTTGGCCAGGCTAGTCTCGAATGCCTGACCTCAAGTGATCTCCTGCCTTGGCCTCCCAAAGTGCTGGGATTACGGGTGTGAGCCACTGAGTGTGGCCTGTTTTGTTTTGTTTTTTTTTTTCTTTTTCTTAAATAGCGATGGGGTTTCACTATATTGTCCAGGCTAGTCTCACATTCCTGATCTTAAGTGATCTTCCCATCTTGGCCTCCCAAAGTGCCAGGATTACAGGTGTAAGCCACTGTGCTGGCTAAGGCTGGCCTTGAAAAGCATGGCAGTGAAGTGCCTCTCCCAGGCACCTGAAGGCCACGGTGTCCATTACGCCCTGAGGCCCATGTCCCCTCTGGCCTGTCTACTCCCAGCAGGGTTCCAGGGCTGACCCCCAGGGACTCTGCCTGCCGTTGCTTTCATTCCTCCCCACCCTCCACACCTCACAGCAAAGTCCACCTTCTTCACCCCCTCCCTGGAGTGACTCTGCGGCAGGCTGGGCCCCAGGTTCAGGAGCACAGTCCTGGCCTCTCCCCAGCCTTCCCCTGCTGCCTTTGTTTCCCTGGGTACAGTCCCTGGTTGCCAAGTCTGCAGGTTGCAAAACTCACCTCCAGCCTCCCTCTAACCAGCTCATCCTGGGTCACAACAGGCAAGAGGGAGGGACCCTGCCTGCAGTGTCACTCCCTCTGGGACATCTGAAACTGCCTGGGGCAGCCCAGCCCCTCTGAGAAGGACTTCCTGGACTCTGTGGCAAGGCCAGACATCTCCCAATCTCAATGCAATATATGTACTTCATTAAATCATTAGCTAGCTTGTCCCTTCCTCGTTCTCACATCACTTGCCTACTGATACCTCTCTGTGCCTGGCACGGAATATAATCCTGGTAACGAGTAGAAGCTGATGCAAATCAGCACCAAACCTCAGGAGCTGCAGGTCAGTGAAGTGAGAGCAAGGCCCCAAGGCCACACCCAGGTCTCGGCTCCCATTCGGGTCCTGGACACACTGCACAGGTCCTCTGGGAAGTCATATTCCTGAGCCTCAGCGACCTCATCTGTGCAATGGGGCAAGATCCCCTATAAATGGGGCTAATGTTCATAAGGCATCAGCATAATCACTCCAAGCCTGGTTACAACACAATAAAGAGCCTCTAAGGCCTGTCTGTGCAGGTAAGTGCTCTGGGATGGCACCTGCACAGTAGTACTGGATGTGGTTACTTAACAAGAAACAGATTGGCCAGGTGTGGTGGCTTATGCTTGTAATCCCAGCACTTTGGGAGGCTGAGGCAGGAGGATCCCTTGAGCCCAAGAGTTTGAGACCAGCCTGGGCAACATAGTGAGACCCCATCTCTACTTATAATAAGAAAAAATAGGCCCGGCGCGGTGGCTCACGCCTGTAATCCCTGCACTTTGGGAGGCCGAGGCGGGCGGATCACGAGGTCAGGAGATCGAGACTATCCTGGCTAACACGGTGAAACCCTGTCTCTACTAAAATACAAAAAAAAATTAGCCGGGCGCGGTGGCGGACGCCTGTAGTCCCAGCTACTCGGGAGGCTGAGGCAGGAGAATGGTGCAAACCCGGGAGGCGGAGCTTGCAGTGAGCCGAGGTGGTGCCACTGCACTCTAGCCTGGGCGACAGAGTGAAGACTCCGCCTCAAAAAAAAAAAAAGAAAAAAGAAACATCAATCAAATACAAGATGTGGACCCCATCTGGACTTTGAGGCAAACAAAAAGTGGCACGTATGCGGCAACCAGGGACCATTTAACATGAATTAGGAATCAGGTGACACAGGAGTTATTATTAATGTGATCCTGGCATTATGATTATGTCAGAAAATGTCCCTGGTTTTAGAATTGCATACTGACATGGGGCGGGGGGCGGGGGGCGGGGGGCAGAGGTTGAAATGACAAAATGTCCAGGATTTGCTTTAAAACACTTCAGGGAAAAGGGATGAGTGAAGCAAGAGGGAAAACTCTTGATACTTCTAGAATCTGGGCTGAGGAAAGTTCATAATATTATTTTTATCTACTTTTTTTTTTTTTTTTTTTGAGACGGAGTCTCGCTCTGTTGCCCGGGCTGGAGTGCAGTGGCCGGATCTCAGCTCACTGCAAGCTCCGCCTCCCGGGTTTATGCCATTCTCCTGCCTCAGCCTCCCGAGTAGCTGGGACTACAGGCGCCCGCCACCTCGCCCGGCTAGCTTTTTGTATTTTTTAGTAGAGACGAGGTTTCACTGTGTTAGCCAGGATGGTCTCGATCTCTTGACCTCGTGATCTGCCCGTCTCGGCCTCCCAAAGTGCTGGGATTACAGGCTTGAGCCACCGCACCCGGCCTATTTTTATCTACTTTTGTGCTTGAGATTTTTCCATAATTATGAACATGAGCTAGATTAGAGCCTTGCTATTGAAAATGCAATTGGCAAACAAGTAGCATCGGTATCACCTAGGAGGAGGGAAGTCAGATTTAGCAAGTAAAATACAGAATGCCCAGTAAAGTTCAAACTGCAGATAAACAGCTAATTTTTCAGTGTAAGTAGGTCCCATGCAATATTTTACTTACACCAAAAATTTGTGAAAATAGATTGACAGTTTCTTATATGGCTAAACATGCAACTCCCTAATGACTCAGCAACTGCACTCCTGGTCCTTTATGCCAGAGAAATAGAGACTTACTTAAATTCACCCGAAAATAAGTACACAAATGTTTGTAACAGCTTAATTTGTAATAGCCCCAAACTCGAAACAACCCACTGGCTTTCAGTGAGTGAATGGTTATGTAAACTGTAGTGCATCCATACCACAGAATACTATTCGGCAATAAGAAAGAACACAGAGGCGGGAGTGGTGGCTCACGCCTGTAATCCTGGCACTTTAGGAGGCTGAAGTGAAAGGATCACTTGAGCTCAGGAGTTTGAGACCAGACTGGACAACATCATGAGATCTCGTCTCTATTGGGAAAAAAAAAAAAAAAAAAAAAAAAAGAGGCCAGGCAAGGTGGTTCATGCCTGTAATCCCAGCTCTTTGGAAGCCTGAGACAGGCAGATTAACTGAGGTCAAGAGTTCCAGACCAGCCTTGCCAACATGGCAAAAACCCATTTCTACTAAAAATATAAAAAATTACCCAGGTGTGGTGGTGTGTGCCTGTAGTCCCAGTTACTTGGGAGGCTGAGGCAGGAGAATTTCTTGAACCCAGAAGGCGGAGGTTTCAGTGAGCCGATATCATGCCATTGCACTCCAGCCTGGGTGACAGAACGAGACTCTGTCTCAAAAAAATAAATAAAGTAAATAAACAAATACATATAAATTTAAAAAAAGAAAGAAGGAACATACAATTGAGGCCAGGCACAGTGACTCACACCTGTAATTCCTGAAGTCTGGGACGTTGGGGTAGGTGGATCACTTGAGCTCAGGGGTTCAAGACCAACCTGGGCAACATAGCAAAACCTCACCTCTACATAAAAAATATACAAAAATTAGCTGGGTGTGATGGCATGCACCTGTAGTTCCAGCTATTTAGGAAGACTGACGCAGGAGGATTGCTTGAGCCCAGGAAGTGGAGGCTTCAGGGTTGCAGTGAGATATGATCATGTCACTGCACTCCAGCCTGGGTGAAAGAGCCAGACCTTGTCTCAAAAAAAAAAAAAAAAGAAAAAACAAACAAACAAAACCCCAAAAAACATGATCAATACTCAATATATGCAACAACCCAACTGAATTGTGAAAGAATTACACTGAGTGAAAAAAGCCAAGCTGAAAAGGTTACATATCATATGATTCCATTTATGTAACATTCCTAAAATGGGAAAAGTATAGAAATGGAGAGCGGGTTAATTGCCATCTGGGGTTAAGGAGGGAATGGTGGTGGAGGGAACAGATCTTTGTGATGGAGGAATGTTCTGTATCTTGACGGTATTGATGCCAATATCACAGCAGTGATATTGTACTGTGTGCTATAGTCTTATAAGATGTTACCACTGGAAGAAACAGGGTAAAGGATACACAGAATTTCACTGTACTATTTCTTGTAACTGCTTGTGAATCTACTATGATGTCAAAATAAAACTTTTAACTAAAAAGAAAAAAGCAAAAATAATTATTTGTTGTTTATCTGAAAGTCAAATTAAACTGGCCATCCTGTATTTTATTGGGCATCTCTGGGAGCTTGTTGGAGATGCAGATTCCCTGGCCCCACTTCAGACTCACTGCGTCAGAACCTGTGTTGTAACACTAAAGTGTGAGAAGTTCTGATCAGTGGCTCCTGGGTGTGTTAGTCCATTTTGCATTGCTATATAGGAACATGTAAGACTGGGTATTTATGAAGAAAAGAGGTTTGTTTGGCTCACAGTTCTGCAGGCGGCAAAAGAAGCTCTGCTTCTGGCGAGGACTGCAGGGAGCTTCCAATTATGCAGACGATGAATCGGGGGATCAGGTGTGCCACATGGCAAGAGAGGGAGAAAGCAGGCGGCGGGGAGGTGTCCCAGACTCTTTTCAACAGTCAGATCTTAGGTGAACTCATTATCACAAGGAGGGCACCAAGCCATTCATGAGCTGCCCCCATGACCCAGACACCTCCCATCAGGCCCCACCTCCAACACTGGGGATCACATTTCCACATGCGAACTGGAGGGACAAACATCCAAACTGTATCACAGCTCCTGCTGGGTCTGGATTCCTAGGAGTCTGTGATGACAGCGATTAACACGTGTCTTTGAGCTATTTATGATATTTCAAAAAGCCCAAAGAGAATCACACATTTTACCTAGGATCAGGCTGTGCAGGACAAGTGAGTTTCTTTTTTTTTTGAGACAGAGTCTCACACGTTGTCTAGGCTGGATAGAGTGCAGTGGTGCAATCTCGACTCACTGCAACCTCCACCTCCTGGGTTCAAGCAATTCTCTTGCCTCAGCCTCCCAAATAGTTGGGATTACAGGCAGCTGCCACCACGCCCAGCTAATTTTTTGTATTTTTAGTAGAGACAGGGTTTTACCATGTTGGCCAGGGTGGTCTCGAACTCCTGACCTCATGATCTTCCTGCCTCAGACTCCCAAAGTGCTGAGATTACAGGGGTGAGCCACTGCACCTGGTCGACAAGTGAGTTTCAACTCTCCAGTGGCTTCCCACTGGACACAGGATAGAGTCCAGACTCTTGCCTGGGCTTACGGCGCCTTCACAGTCCAGGCCCTACTCCCCAGTCTGACCTCACCTCCTCCCACCACTCTTGCTGACGTGCTGACAATGCACAGACACACCAAACCCATTCCCACTCAGGGCCTTTGCATGCTCTATTTGTTCTGCCAGCATACTCTCCCTCTAGAGCCTCAAGTGGCTCTCTGCTCAAAGGTCACCTTCCCAGGAATGCCTTCCCGGACCATCCTGCCTAAACTAGGTCCCCACTCCCCACCCACGTCACACTCTATCACGTTTTATTTATATCAGTTGTTAGTACCCATTTACACTGAGCAGTTCAGGCAAGTTAGAAACAGTGACAGTTCTGAGAGTTTGAGTAATAAAAGTCAGGAAAACCAACTAACTATTGAATTAATTAAGAGTGCAGTTTGTTTGGTGGACATAATCTTTTACAAGCATGCAGAGCTTGGAAGAAACAAGTAGCAACATGGGCCATCTATTGGGGTCCTTCCCATTTTTACCCTTTTATGTCTTTCTACAAATCCCATTTTGTACTTGTCCCTCCCCAGCTTGAAACATTCTCTCTCTCTTTAGGATACAGGTCACACGCCTTACCCCAGCATTCAAGTCTGCTCAGCTGGCCCCCGTCCACTTCCTCAGGGTACTCCCCTTCTTCTCCTTCACAGATTGTTTATTTGTTCTGGCCAGACAGCTGTTCTCTGCATTGCTTCCTGAGCATTCTATATACAGTTGCACCTCCATGCCTTTGCTTGTGCCCTTCCCTTGGCCATTTATGCCCTCCCTATTTATCTGGATGAACAACCATTAGATAATTTGTGGAGTCAATGAAAATTTATGAGCAACAATTATGCACCCAACTACATTAGGAGGTACTAGCAGAAAAACACAAATGACTCTAATTCAAAGTCGTCAGGGCATGGGTCTAAGGAAAAAATAGGCTTGGAATGTCCTAATAAAAGAGAATGCTGTGGGAATTTGAGGGAGGAAGTAAAAGTGTCTATCCATGAATATAGTAAATATTTCCATTTATTGAGGTCATCTTTATTAGTCTTTTAACAACATTCTATCATTTTCCTTCTAGGTGGTGCTTGTTTATTCCTAGGTATCCAATCTTCTTTTATTCTATTGCAAATGTTTAATTATATCATCTAAATATTCCCAGTATGTACAAATGCAATTCATTTTTGTGTTCTGATTCTTGTATGCACTACCTTCCAAATACTCGTATTTTTCTAATAATTTGACTACATGTTCTTCAGAGTTCTATGTAGACAATTATATATGTAAATAATAGTAGTTTTATTTCTTCCTTTTCCATCCTAAAACTTTCAACTTGTTTTTCTTTTGCCATCTTTTTGTTCTTTTTTCTTTTTTTTTTTGAGACGGAATTTTGCTCTGTCCTCCAGGCTTGAGTGCAATGGCGCGATCTCGGGTCACTGCAACCTCCGCCTCCAGGGTTCAAACAATTCTGCAGCCTCTGGGATTACAGGCATGCACCACCATGCCCGGCTAATTTTTTTTATTTTTAGTAGAGACGGGGGTTTCACCATGCTGGCCAGGCTGGTCTCAAACGCCTGAACTCAGGTGATCCATCTGCCTCGGCCTCCCAAAGTGCTGAGATTACACGCATGAGCCGCCACACCCGGCCTCTTTTGCTGTTTTTCTTGTCTTTTTTTTTTTTTTTTTTTTTTTGAGATGGAGTCTCCCTCTGTCGCCCAGGCTGGAGTGCAGTGGCCTGATCTCGGCTCACTGTAAGCTCCGCCTCCCGGGTTCACGCCATTCTCCTGCCTCAGCCTCCTGAGTAGCTGGGACTACAGGCGCCGGCCACCTCGCCCGGCTAACTTTTTGTATTTTTAGTAGAGATGGGGTTTCACCATGATCTCGATCTCCTGACCTTGTGATCCGCCCGCCTCGGCCTCCCAAGTGCTGGGATTACAGGCGTGAGCCACCGGGCCCGGCCATTTTGTCTTTTCTTTAAGGGAAATTGTTATTGCTCAGTGTGTGGTAGTTAAGAGGACTATTCAGGCTTTGTGTTTCTACTTGACTCAGTATTGACAAGTTACATCTTCCTAGTCTTACTGTGCAGGACATGACCTTTTATCTTATTCCTGATTTTATTTTATTTTGTTTATTTATGTTGAGACAGGGTCTTGCTTTGTCACCTAGGCTGGAGTGCAGTGGCACGTTCATGGCTCAATGAAGCCTCGAACTCCTGAGTTCCAGGGAGCCTCCTGCCTCAGCCTGCTGAGTAGCTGGGACTACAGACATGCACCACTATGCCTCGTTAATTTTTGCATTTTTTGTAGAGATGGGGTTTCACTATGTTGCTGGTCTCAAACTCCTGGGCTCAAGAGATCCGCCCACCTTGGCCTCTCAAGGTGCTGGGCCCATAGGTGTTGGCCACCCTGCCTGGTCTGTAGATGCTTCTAACATTTCCCCTTTATGAATGATATTTGCACTATTTAACAAATAAGTCAAGTTAATAGTATGAATAATATGATAAACTGACATCATGTGTCCCATGACGTGATGATCTAAAAATGATATAGCACCACTCATGCAATATTCTTGCCAAAAATACATAAATGATTCTAATCACGAGGAAACAATTTGGTAAGTCCAAATTTAGAAACATTCTACTGAACAACTGACCTTTACTCCTGAAAAATGTTAATATCATGAAATAAGGAAGGCTAAGAGATGACAATTAATGCGTGGTCCTGAATTGGATTCTAGATCAGAAAAAAAAGCTACGATAAAGGTCATTACTGGGACAACTGATATAATTTGAATTTGGGTTGTGTATTATAATTAGCATTGTATCAATGTTAAATTTCTAGAATGTGGTTATGTAAGAGAATATTCTCGTTCTTAAAAGATACAGACCGAAGTACAGTATTTGGGGGTAAATGGTCATCTCTATAACTTTTTCTCTTTTTTTGTTTTTTGAGACAGAGTTTTGCTCTGTCACCCAGACTGGAGTGCAACGGCGCGATCTCAACTCACTGCAACCTACACCTCCTGGGTTCAAGCGATTATCCTGCCTCACCCTCCTAAATAGCTGGGATTACAGGCACCCACTACCACACCTGGCTAATTTTTTGTATTTTTAGCAGAGATGGGTTTTCACCATGTTGGCCAGGCTGATGTCGAACTCCTAACTTCAAGTGGTCTGCCTGTCTCAGCCTCCCAAAGTGATGGGATTACAGGTATGAGCCAGCGCACATCTGGCCGATAACTTTTTTTTTTTTTTTTTTAAGAGATGAGGTCTTACTCTGTCACCCAGGCTGGGGTGCAGTGGTGCTTTCATAGCTACTGCAACCTCAAATTCCTGGGCTCAAGCAATTATCCTGCTTCAGCCTCTCGAGTAGCTGGGACTACAGGTGTGTACTACTGTGCCCAGCTAACTAAAAAACAATTTTTTAAGAGATGGGGTCTTGCTATGCTGCGCAGGTTATATGTCTATAACTTCTCTGTTTCCAAACATACACACACACACACCCCCCCGCTGAGAGGCAAAATGTTAAAACCAGTAAACCAGGTGAAGCTTACTCAGGAATTAGTTCAATTTTATTTGAAATCTTCTGTAGGCTTGAAATTGTTTCAAGATAAAAAGGTTTTAAAATGCTGTTTGCTATAGGTTAGTGAAATTCTCTCTTATCCCTCATTTGCTAATTTTCTTTTTGTTGCTGCTGAGTTTTTCTCATGCCTGGGTATTGGGCTTTATCAACACCTTTTCTCCATTTATAGACATGATCATATGGTTTTTCCTCTTTCACTTGCTAATATGACTATTTACCTTTATAGGTTTACTAATATTAAACCACCTTTAGTTTCTGGAATAAATCCAACTTGGTCCAAATGTATCTTTTGTTATTTACTGTAATTTGCTAGTAATTTGGCATCCATCTTCATGAGTGAGATTGATCAATATTTTTTTCTTTCTTATTCTGTCCTCCTTGCCTAGTTTTGGTATCAAGGTTGCGGTGGCCTCACAGAATGAGGAAAGAAGTTGTTCATCTTTTTTATTCATGGAAATGTTTGTAAAAGATTAGAATCGTTCCTTGAAAGTTTTGTAGGATTTGTCTGTAAAACCATCTAGGCCTGGAGTCTTTCTTATGTGTTTGTGTGTGTGTATATGTATATATATATATGTGTGTGTGTGTGTGTGTATGTGTGTGTGTATGTATATATATGTAAAACATAAGCAACATGCAAAAAGTGTAAAGAATGAAAATTATCAGCTTAACAAATTACTGGAAAATAAATTACCCATAATTGCTACCCTCCCAGGCCAAGACATGAACCATTACCAGCACATAGGAGGTCTCCCATGAGATGCTTTCCAATCGTAACCCTCTCCATCCCCCAGGGGTAACTGCTATTCTGTTTTTCACGGTAGTCTCTTCTTTGTTTTTCTTTAAAATTTTACTATGTAATTATGCAACTGTTAAAATACGGTTTAGGGTAAGCTGTTTTTAATTTAAGGTTAATTAAATGATATATTTAAAATTTGTTTGGCTGATTTCACTCAACCTTATCTTTCTGACTCAACCATGTTGTTGTATATACAACACTTTACTCCTTTTCATGGTTTCGTATATTCACTAGTATGGATATGCCATAATTTATTTATGAAATTCTTGGACATACAGGTTTTCCCAGTTTTGCAATAATATGAACAATGCTACTCTGCACATTCTCATGCTTTTGTTCTGGTGCACAGAAGCTCCAGTGGTGCACACTGCGTGGTATAAACCTATGGGTGGTATTTCTGGGTCACAGATATATGCATTTTCTTCTTCTTTCCAAAACAGGTGTGCCAGTTTACACTCCCATCAGAAGTGTCTGATAGTTTACACAACTCTGTATACTTGCTGTCATTTACTAGTGTTAGACATTTTTGACAATCTGATGTGTAGTGGTATTGTACTAGTTTACTAATGAGGTTGAGTAGTTTTTCAAACGCTTATTAGCCATTTGGATTTTTTTTGCTATGAAGTGCTGGTTCAGTGTTTTGTGGATTTTTGGCTACATTTTATACATTCAAGAAATGAGTCTTTTGTCATGTTTATTATATACTTTTCCACTCTATAGCTTGCCTTTCCTTTTGCTATTTTCTTTAAGGGAAATTTTTATTGCTCAATTTTTGTTTGTTTGTTTGTTTTTGTTTTTGAGATGGAGTCTGGCTCTGTTGCCCAGGCTGGAGTGCAGTGCAGTGGCATGATCTCAGCTCTCTGCAACCTCTGCCTCCTGGATTCAAGCAGCTCTCTGGCCTCAGCCTCCTGAGTAGTTAGGATTACAGGTGCCCGCCACTGTGCATGGCTAATTTTTGTATTTTTAGTAGAGACGGGGTTTCACCATGTTGGCTAGGCTGGTCTCGAACTCCTGACCTCATGATCTGCCAGCCTCGGCCTCCCAATGTGCTGGGACTAAAGGCATGAGCCACCGCACCTGGCCTATTGCTCAATTTTTAAAGTACTTAAAGGATTATTCCTTTAAAGGACTATTCAGGCTTTCTATTTCTACATGAATCAGTATTGACAAATTGTATTTTTTAAGGAGTTTGCCCATATTGTTAATGTTCTCAAATTTATTGGCATACAGTTGCTTGTATTCATGTCTTATTAGATTTCGAAGTTCTGCTGTGATATTGTTTTTCTCATTCTTGATGCTTTTTGTACCTGTTCTCTTTTATTGTTGGCCAGTCTCTGCAGGGGCTTGTCTATCAACAAACTTTTGGACCTTTTGATCTTCTGTAATGTATCCTTATATTCTCTTCCATGATTTCTGCTTTTTTTTTTTTTTTTTTGAGACGGAGTCTCGCTCTGCCGCCCGGGCTGGAGTGCAGTGGCCAGATCTCAGCTCACTGCAAGCTCCGCCTCCCGGGTTCACGCCATTCTCCTGCCTCAGCCTCCCGAGTAGCTGGGACTACAGGCGCCCGCCACCTCGCCCGGCTAGTTTTTTGTATTTTTAGTAGAGACGGGGTTTCACCGTGTTAGCCAGGATGGTCTCGATCTCCTGACCTCATGATCCACCCGTCTCGGCCTCTCAAGATTTCTGCTTTTTATTATCTCCTTCCTCAAACTTTCTTTGGGTTTATTCTGCTGCTCTTTCACTTTTTTTTTTTTTTTTTTTTTTTGAGACAGGGTCTCACTCTGTTGCCCAGGCTGGAGTACAGTGTTGTAATCATGGCTCACAACCTCCCTGGGCTCAGGTGATCTCACCTTAGCCTCCTGAGTAGCTGGGACCACAGGCAAATGCCCCCATGCCCAGCTAATTTTTGTATTTTTTGTACAGATGGGGTTTCACCATGTTGCCCAGGCTGGTCTCAAACACTTGGGCTCAAGTAATCCCCTGGCCTTGCCCTTCCAAAGTGCTGGGATTACAGGTGTGAGCCACCGTACCCGGCTCTAACTTCTTAGATGGAATGTTTAGTCATTACTTTTTAGGCTTTCTTCTTTTCTAATATAAGCATTTGTGCTATAGATTTCCCTTGAAGCCCCGCTTTCCCTACATCTCGTAAGTGTTGTGATATATTTCATTTTATCAGTTCCAAGGATTTTTAAATTTTCATTTGGATTTTGTTTTTGGCCTATAAATTATTTAGAAATATGTTTTTAAGTTTCCAAATGAATGGGAATGTAAGATTTATCTTTTGTTATTGATTTCTAACTCAATTGCATTGTGTTCAGGAAACCTGGTCTATGAGATTCTAATCCTGTATAATCTTTTAACTTCTGAAGTCCTCTGGGGGTCTAAGTCTGCTATTTGTTGTTTCAACTGACTCTCACTCATGGTGGTGTACATGTTTTGTGATCTTTGTTAATTCACATTTCCCTGTGTTTAATCTGTGGGGATCATGTCCATGTTGTGGATCCTTTCCTCTGGAGAGGTTTCATGTCGGTTTCTGCTGTGAGCCAGTGGCACTACTAAGCTGGGATCCCTCTAGCCCCTTCAGGTGTTCTGCCTTAAGGTAGAGACTTAGGGTTGGCATCCTGAATGGACTTGCTGTTAGATTGACCTATGTGAAACTGTTGCTTTTTTGGGGTCAAAACCAGTTGAATATCCACAATTTTATATCGTCCAACCTATACTAGCAACTCTTGCCCTCAGGACAAGCCTGTTCTTCCTGCTTGCTTACTGTTTGCCTCTTCTAGCTAGTTTTGACTCAATGTTTGTTTCCCTTTCTTTGGTGGGGAAGGTGGCTTTGGAGACTTTCTCAATTTCCTGTAATCCCAGTAAAGCATTAAAAAATTATATTTTATTCAGGAGGAAATTAATTTGCAGAATTATTTTGTAGAGAAGAGGAGAGGTGCTAGGAGTAGCTAGGCCAACTGCTAGAGGCTAAAATTCAGGACAGATGTATTTTTCCCAGTGAGGAAACCAAGGCTCAAAGAGATGAAATGACTTACTCAAGGTCACACAGCTAGTAATGGGCAGGGTTAGGACTTTCTAGAAAGCTAGGCTCTTTCCACTTTCCCTCTGTCCTGCCCTGCCTCCAGAGAGCTGTTTGGACCTGGGGGTGTCCTTACCTGGTGCAGGGGGATGACGAGGAAGGCCCCTCCACCAGCACACTCAGTCACAACTGCAATGAAGTGGGGGTTGACGGCACAGAAGTGGTTGTCGTGAACGCTGCGGGTGATAGGCACGGAGTCATAGCAGTTCTCCTTGCTGGCTGGTTTGCCAAAGACATGACGGAACTTGGAGCTCCGGTACTGGGGGTGCCATGACATCTGCAAGAGACAAATGGGACAAAGGGTATGAGGCTCCCTGCCCTGATCATGGGACACACGGAGCTCTCGTCTTAAGAGTACATAAGAGGATACAAGCAGGACAGTGGTCAGTTCAACGTGGACAGTGATGCACTGTGAAGGGTGACCAAGTGAAAATACTCTAATTACTGTTATTTCTATAGACATGGTGAGATAAGACGGGATGATGTATAGCTATCACTGACCTGCTTGCTGATGTGTTAAGGCTTTTCATCCCTTTGAGTGTGAAATGTAAAAAGGCAGAAAAACCACAGAGAGAATCCACCACATTGACCCCCATCTGCCATCTCACCAGACAGCTCAGCACCCTCAGCCCAACTAAGTAGGTACCACTGCGCTCTCTGGAGCCAGCCTGCCTGGGTTTCAATCCCAGCTCTGTCTCTTATCAGCTGGATGGCAAGTGACTTCACCTCTGGAGTCTCAGTTTCTCCATCTGTAAAATGAAGTCACAAAAGTATCTGTCTCAGCTAGGCATGGTGGCTCATGCCTGTAATCCCAGAATTTTGGGAGGCCAAAGCAGGAGGATTGTTTGAGCCCAGGAGTTCAAAACTAGCCTGGGCAACACAGCGAGACCCTGTCTCTAAAAAAAATAAAAGAGAGAGAGACTGAAAAAAGTATCTGTCTCATAGCCTTGTCATAAGGATTAAGTTAGATGATGTATTTAGACCCCTTGGCGCATGGCAGATACTTGATCAACAGTGGCAATCACAACCACTAGTATCATCTGGGCGTCTTCAGCTTGCTTTGCTCCTCATCCAGCCTTATATTTGTTCACTCAATATTTACCGAGCATCATGTGTGTCTAGGCCCTGTGCCAGGTAGCAGGTAGTTTGGAAACAGTAGGCCTGAGCCCAGCCTTTACAGGAGTGAAGAGTCCTCTGGGTGAGGCTACTAGGAGAGTCTGGGCCACTGGGACTCACCGTACTATGTGTAATAACAGAGATTTGCACATGACAGTCAGGGAGGGCTTCTCAGAGGAAGTGACAACTAAGCTGTGACTTGGAGGATGAGTAGGAGTTGGTAATGTAGGCAGGATGAGGGAGAGCTGGGGGAAGGTGTCTTAGGCAGACAGAACAGTTTGGGGAAACCACCTGTGGTTTAGTAAGATTATCAAAGAGAAATTTAAAAGAAGAAAACACACACACACCATGTATATTGGGTAATGTGAATGAAAAGAATAAAAGACAGGGCAAGGAGAGCCAGATCACGAGTGGCCTGTGAGAGGGTCTAGGCCTCTTCCGTGGCCAAGCCCATACCCATAACACCAGGGGGCCTCCTCTTGGCCAGAGGGACCCTTCTGAATACCAAGCCCTGCCCACCCCACCCCCGCCTCATATCACCCTTGATTTATTATTATTTTTGAGGAAGGATCTCGCTGTGTCACCCAGGCTAGAGAGCAGTGGTGTGATCACAGCTCACTGCAGCCTCAAACTCCTGACCTCAAGGATCCTCCTGCCTCAGCCTCCCAAGTAGCTAGGACTACAGGTACATGCCACCATACCTGGCTAATTAAAAAAAATTTTTTTTCTTGCCATGTTGCCCAGGCTGGTCTCAACCTCCTGATCTCAAGCAATTCTCCTGTAGCTGCCTCTCAAAGGTTGGGATTAAAGGCGTGAGCCACTGCCCCTGGCCTCACATCACCCTTTGATGCTCCCCATTCATTGCTGCCCTACAGGATCAAGGCCAAATCCTCTGGCCTGGCATTCAAGACCTCTGGCTGGGGTCTCATTCCATATTCCAAGATTCATTTCTTCTAGCTCTTCTAAATGGCACCTTCCAGCTTCCTCAGCACCTGCTCTTGCATCTCCAGCCCTCTGGCTCTTTGCCCTTCCCTCTCCTGCTGCTTGGCTTGCCTTTCCAATCCCCCTACCTCCTGTTCCTGTCTCCACAAATCCCAATCCACCCCTTCCCTAGCTCCCAAGCCACTTCCTCCAGAGAGTCCTCCTTGATACCCCAAGTAGCAGAGATCTTGCTCTCCTCTGTTCCCTGACAGCCATCTCTCCCCTTGCCCTTAGCCCTTGACACTGTCTAGCCCGATTTGGGGTTTAGGGCCAGTTCTCATTTTCTCTGCTGGCTTGGCGCTTCCTTGGAGAAGGCTCTGCTCCAGGAGTATCCAGCACAGTGTCTACCTCCCTTGGGCCCCCACCTTCCCTACTTGTGGGAAGGCAGGTTTGGCTGGGCCCACACTGGTCAAGCCAAAGAAGGTGCTCACCCCGCCCACACAGCTGACCCATGAGGCTCTTCTCTGCCCTCAGGTCCTCAGCACGAGATTACATTGTGTGACCTCAGGCAGGTCACAGCGATCAGGGCCTGACCCCTGAGGCAAGCCCTTTAGACAGAACCAGGTAGCAGGTCAACCTTGCAGGGGCTTGTGTATCCTGCAAAGCTCAGAAATTCCAACTCTCCTTTTGGGAGCTTTGCCCTAAACCGGGGCTGCTCTTGCCAGAGCTACAGGAAGCTGCACAGAATGTAGGGATGGACTGACTAATTAATGCCCATGTGATTCCAGAAAGGATTTAAGAAGACTCACAGAAATAGAACACAAGATAGAAGGAACTGAAAAAGCTACAAGAGAAAAAATAGGGACACAAGGAAAACGCAGGTAAAAAGAGATCACCTGAAATGCAGGAGGAGTTAAGTTAGGTGTGCTGCCAGGTCCACCACACAGAGGAGGTAGACCTTAGATTTGGGTCTGAGCTTCCTAGTGGCCAATTCAACAAGGAAAACAGAATCAGAAAGGGATTTATTTGATGTCTGTAAGATAAAAGCCACAAGTTGCTAAGGAGCAGTACATCTTTTCTCTATAGTGAGTTTTGAGAGAAATGGGTACTGGGGGTCCCCTTGGAAAGGAACAACAAGGACAAATGACCTCCCTAGGGTCTTGGCAACTTGGTGGCAGTGGAGGAGCCGCCTTGGGCCTGGGCTGGGGGTGGGAAAGTGAGGAGCAAATCAGCAGGCTCCACTCCAGGCCCCCCATCCCTGCCTCACCTTGAGCAACGGCTAGGGGTGGCGGGAGTGCACCTGTCTGTGGCAGCTGGTGATGCTCACCAGACATCCCATTGCTCCCCTCATGTCCAGGCCCCTTGCAGTCAGGCAGCCATAGCACACATCACTGCCTCCCATGACCCATTAGACAATGGATCATGGGAGGCAGTGATGTGTGTCACTTCCAGGCCAAAGTACATGAAACCTGCCTGTGACCCTCGAGGACTCTCGTCCTTGGCCGAAGGGATGAGAAGGGTGCATGTTTCAGATGGTGCGGCCATAAGGTGGTTGGTCCCTCAGGAAGCGTGTGTAGCAGAGCACTTTCTTCTACTGACTTACAGTACAACAGAGAAATACACTTGTAGAGTGAATCGTGAGATAAGGGGTTCTTTGTCACGGAGCACAGTGACCCATCCTGACTCATACAGCCTATGCAAGTCTGGCCCATGGAGATGGCAAGTGGCTGCCTGTGCTTGGAATGGCCACAGAGAAGGAAGCAGGACCCAGATTGTCTCAGGTACCCGAACTCTGAGGGCAGTAGGGAGCTACTGGAGAAATTAAAGCAGGGGAGAGGCTGGGTGTGTTGGCTCACACCTGTAATCCCAGCACTTCGGGAAGGCTGAGGCAGGTGGATCACTTGAGGTCAGGAGTTTGAGACCAGCCTGGCCAACATGGTAAAACCCCGTCTCTACTGAAAATACAAAAATTAGCCAGGTGTGGCAGTGCGTGCCTGTAGTCCCAGCTACTCTGGAGGCTGAGGCAGGAGAATCACTTGAACCTGGGAGGCAGAGGTTGCAGTGAGCACCACTGCACTCCATCCTAGGGAACAGAGTGACACTCTGTCTCAAAAATAATTAATAATAATTATAATAAATAAAGCAGGGGAGATAGAGGAACAGATTTAATTTTCATATTTTCCTCTGACTACTGAGCAGAGGAAAGGTTAGAGCAGGTGAGAGGCAATGGTCACCTGGGCTGAAGTAGGGCAGTGACGTGGGCAGGATGGTGGGGAGAGGATGTTACTGAAATACCATGGAGGTGGGATCAACCAAATGTGGTGCCTGAGTGCACGTGGCGGGCCTGGGGTGGTCGCTGAAATCGACACGACCTTACATTAACAACAGCCCTGGCCCCTCTGGACCCTCTGAGCTCTCTCCCTCCACAGCCTGTCTGTGCACCTGCAGGGGGTAACTGGGGTCTGGCCCAACTCCTGAGAGCCACTCCCCATCCAGGAGAAGTGAGGAGGCCGTGAAAGGCCTGGGTAACACCTCCCAAGCTCACAGTCACCTCTGTGGCAATAAGAAGTCATGGTTTTTGAGTGCTTACAAACTGCCAGGTGCCATTCCAAATGCTTTCCATGCATGAATAGAGCAAGTGGGTGCTACCTTGCTCCCCGGTTCAGATGTAGGTGTTGAGGCCAGTAACCCGGTCACACAGCTAGTGAACAGCAGGCCTGGGGGCTGAACTCAGCTGTCTCAAGCCTGCAGCTTTTGAGCCTGCAGCTCCAGGTCCTCACAGACAATACCCATGATGATAATAGCTCTTTCAGACCCATCACAGCCCTGGATCTCACCTCTGCCCCTAAGAGGAACTGTCATGATCACGACCACCCCGACTCTACAGAGAAGGAAAAGGAGGCCCAGGAAGCTAGCTAGACCCCTCTGGAAAGGCGCCCCACTTCCCCGTGGATGAAGCCAGCTGACAGCAAAGGAGCGTGAACATCAATGCCCTTCTGCCCAACCCCCAATCCTCTCCCCACCCTAACTCTTAATTTGCACTGCTAAGATTCTTCCAGACCTGCTGCCAGGAAGGGAAATTACACAAGCAGGGGGTGGGGCAGCCGCTAGCAAGGCCAGCTACCTCTCCCTTTGTGTGTGGTATGGAAGTGTATGTGTATGTGCACGGGTGAAGCTTGTGCATGCGTGCTGGCCTGTGTGCGTACTGTGTGTGCACAAGAACTGCATCCATCAGGATGTTCATGACTGCCTGTGTCCTCTTGTGGGTGTGCATGCACATGTGCATCCGTTTGGATGTTTAACTGAGGCTGTGTATATACACGTGCATGAGCGCATGCGTGTATCAGTGCATGCATGATTTTAATGATTCAGCGATTCAGAGAACAGGAGTTTCATTTTCCCTACAAGCAGGCACTTGTCCACAAGTAAGTACTGTAGCGGGCCCTTCACCCACAGGCTGGGCCAGAACAGCCTATTCAAGCCAGGTCTATCCCAGGCCACTCGTCCTATCCTGCCCCATTCCATCTGGCTGGGCCCACATCAAAGCCACAGCAGGCCTTCTCAGGTGTGGCACTCTGGGACAGACTGCTGAGGCACAAGGCAGGAGGTGGCATCCATTCTGCTGCTGCAATCCCATGCAGGCTTGATGGGCCTGATGCCATGGGATTAGGCTCCGAGGCCTGTGAATTCCCCACTCCCAAAAACGATTTAGTCATCTCTGGGTTTTGCATCGCACTGAGTTTATTTCTTTTTTTTTTTCTTTGAGAAGGAGTCTGGCTCTGTTTGCCCAGGCTGGAGTGTGCAGTGGTGCTATCTCGGCTCACTGCAACTTCCGCCTCCTGGGTTCAAGCAATTCTCCTGCCTCAGCCTCCAGAGTAGCTGGGATTACAGGTGCGTACCACTGTGCCCAGCTAATTTTTGTATTTTTAGTCGAGACAAGGTTTTGCCAAGTTGCCCAGGCTGGTCTCAAACTCCTGACCACAGGTGATCCACCCACCTTTGCCTCCCAAAGTGCTGAGATTACAGGCGTGAGCCATTGTGCCCGGCCTTGAGTTTATTTCTTAATGCCTGACAGTGGCTCACAACTCTCCTGCAAGGTAGGTGGGGATTATTTTCCCCATTTGATGATGGGAAAACTGAGGTGCAAGGGAAGTGACTAGACTGAAGTCAAGTTATGATGAGCAGTGCAGGTGGGAAGTAGTCTGAGGACTAGTTCAGAGACACCGCTTCCTGCTATGCAATGTGCTCCTCTGTGACATACATGTGGGGTATGCGTGTGTGTGTGTGTGTGTGTGAGAGAGAGAGAGAGAGCGAGAGAGAGAGAGAGAGATAGAAAGAGACAGAGACAGAGAGAGTTTCCTGCCTGTTCCAAAGGCCCCTCTTCCTTGCCCAGCCCTAAACTCATTGCAGGACAAGGGTTAGCTGCAGGGTGGCTGAAACTGAACCCAAACTGGGTGTGGTGCAAACCATTATAATAGATTATTCATTAATTATATTGTTTGTGGCTTTAAGGAAAGAATGAAATGACCTGATTTGGTCTTTGAACAGGATGGGTAGGCATTGCTGGCTACCAGTTCCCCTTTGTAAATTTGTGGTTTCACATATAATATTTGAAGTTTTATCTTTTCTCTCTCTTAAAATTTGACTTGTGGGCACAGTGAGCTGCCACCTGTAAGTGCCTGGTGAGAGGGTCTGAACCACCACACTTATGTCAAAGCCACAGTTAGGGAAGATTAGAACCACAAGTTACCCAGTTGTTTCAAAAAATCGAAAAGAGGTCACCGTTAATCAGGATAAAGACCGCTCTATGTGAAGGTGCTCTACAAAGGCTGAGAATTTCACACAGTCCACATCTCATTATGGGGGTTCCCTCACCTGGACTCCAATCCCTGACCCACTATTATCCGTCACAGTTCATCTTGATCCTGGCCTTGGTCCCAGACTTGCTGGGAAAGCTCTTTTTTGTCATCCAGAATCCTTATGGGGTCTCTGATCCACCCACTGCGGGAGGGCTATCTGGCTCTGAAGTCAAAGCCCATGGAGGGTAAGGCCACCCTGCTGCCAACCTAGGCATCTGGGTAACCATTTCCCACAGCACCTTCCTTTCTCACCAGGCAGGAAGAAAACAAATACAAGGCTCAGCTACTTCTCCTTTGTAAGGGTTTTATTCACAACTGGCCTCTGTGAATCTGAGGCCAGGCCCTGGCTTAAACCACCACCTCTTGGCACAAGGTGTCTTAACTTTTGCCTTGCACTGGCCAGCAACAAGGTCTGAAGTGATACAGCGGGATCCAGGGTGCTAGGACCTAAGAGTCTTACCCCACAGGGTAATTTTTCCTCCCTCCTTCAAAGCAAGAAGGATCCTTGCCGCTCTCCACAGAAGTAGGGTAACTAACTGTCTTGGTTTGCCTGGGATTGTGGAGGGGTTCCAGGGATGCAGGACTTACAGTGCTACACTGGGGGAAGTCTTACTTAGGCAAACAGGGATAAGTTGGTCACTCTCCCACCACCACCACCACCAAGGTCTGTATGTAACAATTCTTTTTTTTTTGAGGTAGGGCCTCACTTTGCTGCCCAGGCTCGAGTGCAGACGTGTGATCACAGCTCACTGCAGCCTCAATCTCCCAGGCTCGTGCAATCCTATGGCTTCAGCCTCCTGAATAGCTATGAACAAGCATGTACCACCATGCTTGGCTAATTTTTTTGTGAAGACAGGGTTTCACTCTGTTGCCAGGATGGTCTTGAATACCTGGCCTCAGGCGATCCTCACACCTCAGCCTCCCAAACTGCTGGCATTACAGGCATGAGCCACTGTGCCTGGCTTACACATAACAATTCTATTGTAAATCCCTAGCAGCCCTGACTTTGTCAAGTTGCCTGCAAGAGAGGAGACTCTAGAATCTATTTCTTAAAGAGCCCAACATACTGAACCAGAGAATAGAAATTTCAAAGCAGAATAATCCAGGAAGCTTTATAAAGAGAGATGAGGCCGGGCGCGGTGGCTCAAACCTGTAATCCCAGCACTTTGGGAGGCCGAGACAGGCGGATCACGAGGTCAGGAGATCGAGACCATCCTGGCTAACACGGTGAAACCCCGTCTCTACTAAAAAATACAAAAAAACTAGCCGGGCGAGGCAGCGGGCGCCTGTAGTCCCAGCTACTCAGGAGGCTGAGGCAGGAGAATGGCATAAACCCGGGAGGCGGAGCTTGCAGTGAGCCGAGATCCAGCCACTGCACTCCAGCCTGGGTGACAGAGCGAGACTCCGTCTCAAAAAAAAAAAAAAAAAGGAGAGAGGTGAAGAGGATTTCATTCAATCTCCAATCTTCATCCGATATTGGCTTGGTGCTTATTCTGCGCCAAGCTGTGTCAGGAGCAGGGTTCGGAGGGGTCAGAGATGAATAATTCAGTCACTGCTCTCCACATGTTCATACCTCTTAGGAAAATGGCCAAGAGCAGGAAGAGATGAGATGGTGTAACCTTGAGGGACTGCTAACATGCAGGGCAGGGGCTTGCAACTTTGCACATTAGAATCACTTAAATCAGACGACTGGGTGGGGAATCCAGATGCCAGCACTGCTTAAGCTTCCCATGTGATTCCAGTGCATGTTAGGAGCAAGGATAACAGAAATACATCATGGATGTGATGCAGTAGTTCTCAAAGTGTAGTCCCCAATTAACCATATCACTAGGGAACTTTTTAGAGTTGCAAATTTTCAAGCCTCCTATCCCAGACCTACTGAATCAGGCATTCTGGGGGCGGGGCTCACCGCTCTGCTTTAACCAGCCCCCCAGCTTCAAGTTTGAGACTCAGTGGTGTAATGGATGGGTTGGCAACACCTGAACCCACTGACCAATCTTAGTATCACTAAAAGAGATAACCAGACATTATGTGCTGCTAATATGAAGCAACAGGAAACACTACTTATAAAGTGGCTTTGCCAAAAAATGAAACCCAATATTGACCGAGTCTTTGTATGTAATTACACACACAGAGTGTGGAGAAACATGTTCAACAGCCACACAGATGCAATCAGGAAAAAAACACAGGAAATCCTACATGCTAAATTTTCTGGTTTTTAACATTAACTCAAAAAGCATCAAAGACCTAAACAGAAGAGCTAAAACTATAAAAAACTTAGAAGAAAACAAAGGGCAAAACCTTTACAACATTGGGCTTGGCAATGATTCCTTGGTTATGACACCAGGAACAGGCAACAAAAGAGAAAAAAAATAGACAAATTGTATTCATGGAAATTAACAACTTGTTTGTATTTAACAATTTGTATTTGTATCACTAGCAACAGAGTGAAAAGGCAACATATGGAATGAGAGAAAATATTTGCAAATCTATCTGATAAAGTGTTACTATTGAGAATATATAAAGAAGTCCAACAACTCAACAACAAGCAAGCAAACAATTTGATTTGAAACAATCTGATTTTGTGCACTGTTGGTAGGTAAAATGGTGCAGTTGCTATGAAAAATAGTATGGCAGTTCATCAAAAATTTAAAAATAGAACGATCATATGATTCAGCGACTCCACTTCTGGGATATACAGCCTTAAAGAAATGAAAGCAGGGTCTGGAAGAGATATTGGCACACTCATGTTGATAGTGGCATTATTCACAATAGCTTAAATGTGGAATCAACCCAAGTGTCCATCCACAGATGAATGGATCAGTAAAATGTGGTATATTCATACCATGAAATATTACTCAAACTTCAAAAGGAAGAAAATTCTACTTTGGGAGGATGAGGTGGATCGCTTGGGTTCAGGAGTTCAAGACCAGCCTGGGTGATACAGCAAGACCTCATCTCTACTAGAAAAAAAAAAAAAAAAAAAATTAGCTGGGCATGGTGGCGCACACCTGCAGTCCCAGCTACTCGGGAGGCCAAGGTGGGAGGACCACTTGAGCTCAGGCGTTAGAGACTGCAGTAAGCTATGATTACACTGCTGCACTCCAGTCTGGGTGATAGAGCAAGATCCTGTTTCAAAAAAAAAAAAAAAGAAAGAAAGAAAAGAAAAGAAAAAGGAAGAAAATCCTGACACATGCTATAACATGGATGAATTTTGAGGGCATTATGCTAAGTGAAATAAGCCAGTTACAAAAAGACAGTGTGTGATTCCACTTATATGAGTTACTTAGAGTAGGCAAAAATCCCAGGGACAGAAAGTAGAATGGTGGCTGCCAGGGGCTGAGGGTAGGGAGGAATGAAAAGTTATCGTTTAATGGCTATAGAGCTTCAGTTTTGCAAGATAAAAAGAGTTCTAGAGATGGATGGTGGTGGTGGCTGCACAGCAGTATGAGTGTACTTAATACCACTGAACTGTACACTTAAGAATGATTTAGATGGCAAATACTATGCTATGTGTATTTTAGTACAATGAAATATATATATACATATTTTAAAATATCTAGTTTCTTTAAAGATGACAAGGAAAAAGGGACAAGGGTCATTATAGTTCAGAAGAGGCTTAAGAGATCAGAGGCATAGCAGGAAGTGCAATGTGCGGATCCTGAGTGGATACAGATTCATACAAACCAACTGCAAAAAGGCATCAGGAAGCAATCAGGGAAAGCTGAGTGGGCACCTGACAGTAGTAAAGAATTGTTGTCATTAGGCGTGGTAATAATACTGTGCTTATATTAGACAAGAGTCTTTATCTTTTAGAGACATATACCTAATATTCAGATGAAATGACATAACATCTGGGATTTATCTTGAAATAACTTGGGGTTGTTGGACAGAGGAGGAGGGAATAAGCGAGTAGAGATGAAACAGGCTGCTGATGGCTACTAAAAGTGGGTGAGGGTACAAGAGGATTCATTTGAATCTTCTCTTTCATTTTGTATGTGTCTTTACATTTCCACTGTAAAACATTTAAGCAAGAAAGAAGCAGGAGAGCACAAAAGTGGCCCAGGCCCCGGAGCTTGACTGTCAGGGTTCTAATCTTGACTCTAAATGGCCCTGTCCAACACAGAACCTCTAGTCCCACAAGGCTTCTGAATTAGAGTTAAAATTAAATAAAGTGTAAAATCCAGCTCCTTAGTCACACTAGCAATATTTCAAGAGCTCAAAATCCACATGTGCTTAATAATCACAGATGAAACCATATAAGCAACACCCAATGAACAGTGTAATTAAAGAACCCACCCATCTCTGAACAAAGTTCTGTTGGACAGTGCTGCTCTATCATTTCCTATCTGCCACTCTGGGCAAGTTACTTAATGTGTCTATTTCCTCACCAGGAAAATCAGGCACTACAAATACACATTAATAGCTAACACCTATATTGCTGACTAGGTGTTAAGTATGTTCCACATACTAACTCAACCCTCATGCATGTACTGTCGTAGTCCCATTTTTAAGATGAGGAAACAGGGCACAGATAAGTTATATAACTTGCCTAAGATCACATAGTTAGTGGCTGGGCTGGAATCTGAAGCCAGGCTGTTCAGTCACAGGTCCACACTCTCTCTCAGGGGTTCCTGGACACTTACATAAGGTGAGACGTACAGCATCCAGAGTGACACTTGGTGCATACTTAGTGTTCAAAAGACGTTGGCTAGTAAGATTGTTGTGGTCCCAGTGTGTACAGGACACTGAGATGTGATTTAACACAGAACAGGTACATGCCGGGGGCCCAGCATTTTGGGGATCTAAGTAAAAATCCCAAACCAGAAAGCATAAAGCAGCCTGCCAGGGGCCGAGTGGCTCGTGAGAGTTCCAACCCCTGGTGCAAACCATGATGATGGGGGAACAGACACACAGATGCAGAAGGCTAGCTGACAATTCCTACTGATCAAAAAGAATCCAAGAGAGTGCATTTGTGCATCTCTCTGGGCTGGGCTTTCCCGGGTGGAGGCCAGAAGGCCCCGCCCTGCCCTAGTGCTGAGGGGCCTGGGAGGGGGTGAAGGGGCAGGGGAAGGAGCCCTTTGCTTTTTCTCCATCAGCACAGCCCAGGCAGGGAAGCAGGAGCGCAGCCATCCAGGGACCCTCCTTTGGGGATCGACCATCACCAGTGAGGCAGAAGCTGTCTGTAGCCAGCAAATGCAAACAGTCCTGTCCTCAGGTCTCCGCATTCCCCACCCCCGCGCCGCCCATCCTTCTGGTCCAGCACAGATGCCTCTCTGCAGGCCCACAGGAAGTACAGATTGAGTCAGAGAGCAAACCAAGACAAGGCCTCTTTCTTCCTGATGAGATTAGGCCTGAGGGAGTGCCTCCTTCCCACATCTGACACTGCCCAGGGCCACCTCCTCCTGCCCTGCCTCCTCCCCAGCCCTGCCCCCACGGCCCCCACCTGCTCTCTACCCCTCTCCCAGGCCATGCCAAGGCCTGAGCAGCCTTCTTTCTTGGGGACTCAGGCCTCACATATTCCACCCCCAACTCTGGGCCTGCATTTTCCCTTAAAACCCACCCCGGGTCACCTCTGCCTCAGGATAAAGTCCTCTGCTGGACTTGGGTTTTGAGGTCCCTACATTCCCCCTGAGTCTCTGACCTCCTTCTCATCTCCCCAGACCTGTTCTCTGAGACAAACTGGTCTGTCTGCTCTCCCCTCAAAGCATCATGGTTTTCTTTTTTTCTTTCTTTTTTTTTTTGAGACGGAGTCTCGCTCTGTCACCCAGGCTGGAGTGCAGTGGTCTGATCTCAGCTCACTGCAAGCTCCGCCTCCTGGGTTTACGCCATTCTCCTGCCTCAGCCTCCTGAGCAGCTGGGACTACTCGCCCGGCTAGTTTTTTTGTATTTTTTAGTAGAGACGGGGTTTCACCGTGTTAGCCAGGATGGTCTCGATCTCCTGACCTCGTGATCCGCCCATCTCGGCCTCCCAAAGTGCTGGGATTACAGGCTTGAGCCACCGTGCCCGGCCAGCATCATGGTTTTCAAAAGAGAAGGGGAGAAGCAAAAAGAAAATAAAGAAGCATCATTTCCCCAGATAATCCATCTTTGCTCACCCCCTCTCTCCACCTAGAACTAAGCCAGCCCAGGTAAGTCGCTGGGTGGCTCTTAGCAGGGCTCTTAGAAAGCCCCTTCCTATCACCCCACCTTCCTGGCCCAGCTCCAACAGAACCACCTCCAGGGAGCCTCCCCAGCTCTCAGACTGAGCAGTCTCTCCATCCCATGCGGTCCCATCCTGACATTTGGGGAGGTAGTCAAAGGCAGGGAAAAAGAAGGCACCAGATTCAAGCCCTGGACCCCTATTTGTCTCTATGCCGTAACATTAGAGTATCCTCATATTTTTCTTATAGAATCTAGAAGATTAAATGAGATCATGTACGTAAAAGACCTTGCATGTGTCCGGCACAAAGTAGGAGCTCATCTCATGGAAGCACCCCTCCTCTCCTCCTTTCCTGCCCATTGCGTTTTTTCCTTCTCTTCCTTCCTCCCCCACCAACACACCCATAGGACTGTCAACCCTAGATGGTTCTCCCCTTCTGCTGTGCCCACCTACAGCCCTGTGGGTACCCAGGGGGAGGCCAACCTGACTCCCGGCTTGAGCTTTCACTCACACCAGCAGCTTCTTTCCAATCCCTCCTTGGGGCGCTAGGAGCCAAGGGGCTGGGCCTATCACTGTCATAGCAGGTGTGCTGGTCAGGCTGGAGAATCCTAATTCTTTCATTGTTGTCGTTATTGTTTTGAAACGGAGTCTCGCTCTGTCGCCAGGCTGGAGTGCAATGGCTGATCTTAGCTCAATGCAACCTCTGCCTCTGGGGTTCAAGTGATTTTCCTGCCTCAGCCTCCCAAGTAGCTGGGATTATAGGCGTGCACCACCATGCCTGGCTAATTTTTGTATTTTTAGTAGAGCAAAGGGGCTTCATCACGTTGGCCAAGCTGATCTTGAACTCCTGACCTCAGGTGATCCGCCCACCTTGGCCTTCTAAAGTGCCGAGATTACAGGTGTGAGCCACCGAGCCCAGCCGAGAATCCTAATTCTGATACCAATTCGCTCCATGACCTTGGGCAAATCTCATCCCTTCTCCCGCTTTCTGTTTCTATCCATATAATAGTAACAGCCCTGCCCTACCCACCTGTTAGGACAGTCTGTGGAGGGCGCTGCAGCCTGCACACGCCAGACACACGCGGGACCACAAGGGCGACAGAGCTGTCCAGCCGTCAGCTGTCCTGAGAAGGTCTTGTCCTGCCTGGACCTTCTGGAGACAGAGCAGAGCTTCTTTCTGTTTAATCCCCCAAATCAAGCCCTGACCAAAACTCCACACAGGTTTATTGCCCCACAATCTCCTTATCTGGGAGTTTCAAGCAACAAGGGTCACTGGGGATTTTCCAAGACACCTCCAGGAGGCTGAAAATCTGATGGCTCCACTTCCTGCTCACTGTCCACTTTCTGGCACAGAGCTTTCGGACCTGTCTTTGGACAGAGAGGGACACTGAGGCTCAGAGAGGAAGAGCGCCTTGCTTCGGGTCCCACAGTCAGCCCGAGGCAGGGCTGAAGCTCGGTAACTCTGGTCCTGGGGTGGGCATCCAACCAGGGGTCCTGCATTCTGTTCTCAGCATGGACCCACAAATCAGCCCTCACTCTTCCTGCCTCAGGGACCTGGGGCCCAGAGTCAGTTCAGCCAACATCATCAGTGCCCATTCTGAGCTTGATGCCATGCTGGGCACTGTAGGGGAGATGCATGGGCAGACCCAGACAGCGTCAGTTATGGGGGAGCTCAGAGGATGGGGGAGGCCCCTACGTAATCAGCAAGCTCAATTCAGGAACCAGGGCTAAAGCCAGCGTTGCAAGTTGCAGCAGGGAGACGGAAATCTGGGGAGTTAGGGAGGGTCCCTGGGAGGATACGACTGAGCTGAGCCTTCAAGGTCAAGTAGAGCAAGCCCAGCAGAGGAGGGAAACGGAGGCACTGGGGTAGAAGGTGCTGTGCTAGGTCACGCCTGGCTGTGGTGTGCGGACATGGAGCCAGGAGCTTGCTGCGCTGGGGTGGGGAGGCTAGGTCTGAGCAAATGCAGGCCAGTAATGGGGCTGCCGCTGGGAGAGAGGCTGGAGGCGCAGTGCTGAGGAGGTGGCACCTAAGACAGTGGGGAGGCATTGAAGTTTGTAACTGGGGGTGAGACATGGTCAGAGCCGAAGTTGACTTAACCCCTGCAATTAGGAAGTTAGGACATTGAGCTTGGGAAACGATTTTCTTTCCTCAACTTTGGGCTGGTATCTAAGGAAGAAATTAGTGGGTTTCATTTTATGTCCAGCTCCAGTGGGCTGGAGGGGTTGCAGAACCCCGTGAGGAGGAGGGGCAGAATTCTGAGGCCTTCTGTGCTTGGACTCAGGAGGAAAAGGGTGTGACTGCCCTGCGACAAGAGTCCCCACATACGACTGAGGGCCTGCCTGCTCCTGCAGATACTGGCAGTCCCACACCGCACTTCCGAGCTCAGCCCCACACCCCACTTCTGAGCTCGACCCCGTGCCCCACTTCCAAGCTCGGCCCCACAGCGGGAAGGAGATGTGAAGTTCTCTTCTGCTACTCTCTCGCCTGCTTGTTAACATGGAGATAAATGCCTCTGCTCACCCGTAATCGGTTCCCCAGGCAGAGTCTGCAACAGCTGGCAGGAGAGGATGGCCAGGTACCTCTTCTCTGCCTCCAGCCTCCAGGAGCTCCACCTAAATTGTTTGTTCAGGCTGGGCCTGCAGGCCAGAAAGGCAGGAGGCCAGACTGATTGCCCTTTTCAGATTTCCAGTGCCAGCAGTCTGGGTTTATGAGGATGAAAAGAGTGCAGGAAAGATGTCAGTGCCCCTGCGGGAAAGGCACTTCTGCCCGCAAGACTGGCTGTGAGGACAGGTGGCCCCATCGCATTTACATGTGTTTGCCTGCTGTGTCACAGCAGAGCATCTGAGGGTGCTCAGAGCACCTGGAGGGCTGGAAAAAAACAAACCCAGGCGGTGGCTCACGCTTGTGACCCAGCACTTTAGGAGGCCGAGGTGGGAGGATCACTTAGGGCCAGGAGTTCCAGACTAGCCTGGGCAACACAGTGATTCTGTCTCTACAGAAAACAAACAAACCAACCAACCCCCATTGTTGGGCCCCACCCTAGAGTTTCTGATTCAGCAGCGTGGGTGAGAGCTGAGAATCTGCACTTCCAACCAAGTTCCCGGTGACTAGGAAGCCTCTGGCCCAGAGGCTGCTCTTTGAGAACCACTGCTATACAGCCCAGCTCTGTGATTCACAACTATTGCTCAGTTTACCCCTCACAACCACCTGGGGGTGCGGAGGATCATCTCCACTTTGTGAGTGTGGCCGGGACACTCGGCAGAGCAGCGGCGTCAGTTTTCTGAGGTTACATGATTAATAAGCAGCAGGAACTCCTGTCCAAACTCCAAGAGCTCCATGAGCACTCAACCACCCCCCAACTTGGTGGCCACTGTGGCTCTGCTCCTTGGCTTTTAAGTCTTCTTCTCAATATATAAATTGCATGCTCTGAGGCCAGCACTCCAGAACCGGGAGTCCCAATCCTCTCCGTCCTCCTTCTCGTGGTGCTCCACAGCTGAAACAAAACCCACCTATTGTGTCTGCTGTCCCATAACAGCTTCGCAGCCCAGTACACGTGCTTAAGATACGGGCTTCAGAGTCAGAGAAACGTGGATCCAAATCCAGACTCACTTCCCTTCTCTAAGTCTCGGTACCACATCGCCACGTTGCTATGAGATGAGCAAGGAGCAGAGCATGTAGCCCTTGGTCCGGGTGCAGCGGCTCATGCCTGTAATTCCAGCACTTTGGGAGGCCGAGGCGGGTGGATCACCTGAGGTCGGGAGTTCGAGACTAGCCTGACCAACATGGAGAAAACCCGTCTCTACTAAAAATACAAAATGAGCTGGGCATGGTGGCGCATGCCTGTAATCCCAGTTACTTGGGAGGCTGAGGCAGGAGAATCCCTTGAACCTGGGAGGCAGAGATTGTGGTGAGCCGAGATTGCGTCACTGCACTCCAGCCTGGGCAACAAGAGCGAAACTCTGTCCCCCTACCCCCACCACCCCCCCTCAAAAATAAAAAAAAGAGCGTGTAGCCCTGGCCCATGGTAAAGTTCTCAAGAAATGGCAGCAACCAGTGGGCCAAGGCAAGCATTTGAGTAGCTTTCCTAAACCTCTCTGTGCCTCAGTTTCCTAAGTTATAAACCGGGGTCCATGATGGCACCTACCTTATCAAGGAATTGTTCATTCATATAAAATGCCTCAGAGCAGTGCTTGACAAGGGCCCAGCCAGGTGTTAGTCTCCTACATGTATGTTCCTGTTTTGTCAAATATATTTCAGTCTGAACATAGGCTCTTCATTGACACATGTAAACAAAAACATTAAAGAATAGAGTAGGCTACTACTGTGAAGTCAAAATGTAAAAATCTTGGCAGTGATGGTGATATGGTTTGGCTCTGTGTCCCCACCCAAATCTCACCTCGAATTGTAATCCCCTCGTGTGGAGGGAGGGACCTGGTGAGAGGTGATTGAATCATGGGGGTGGTTTCCCCCAGCTCGTTCTCATGTTACTAAGGGAGTTCTCATGAGATCTGATGGTTGAAAAGCGGCAGTTTCCCCTGTGAGTTATCTCTCTCCTGCAGCCCTGTGAAGAAGGTGCCAGCTTCCCCTTCACCTTCCGTCATGATTGTAAGTTTCCTGAGGCTCCCCAGTCATGTGGAACTGTGAGTCAATTAAACCTCTTTCTTTTATAAATTACCCAGTCTCAGGTATGTATGTTGTTATAGCAGTGTGAGAGTGGACTAACATAGATGGCTGCACAATGGGCATGTACATCATGCCATGGAATTTTATACTTAAAAATGGTTAAAATGGTAAACTTTGGTATGTATATATCACCATCATTAAAAAAATAAAGAAAAGAGAAATAATAGCACCTAGGTATCAGCCCACAGCTTTCCTGAACTCCCTGGCAGCTACAGCTCTGCTTCCATGTTGACTTCCTCGGAGCTCCTACTTCTTTTAGCCCCTTCCGACCCTTGACCTTAGAGTTGGTCCCTGATGTGACTTCAAAAGCAGGGGGCGGGGTGCGGGATGGCCCTCCCTGTCTGCTTCCCCTTTCACTCCTGGCTATTCAGGGCCATCTCTGCCAGGGGCCCAGCAGAGGGGCTTGGTAGGGTGAGGAGGCCTTGCTATTTCCCCAGACACCAGGAGTCTCCCTGCTTCAGGACATGCCTGGACGATATTTCCCCAGGCCCCTGGCAGAGTCGTGGCTCTTCCCACCAACCTCCCTCCTCCCGGTGAAGGAAGGGCCCCTTGAGGGACCAGGGCCCCCCTAATTAGCACCAACTCCCACTGGCCTTCAGCAGGGAGCCCTGCTCTGTGCAGGGAGGGCACATAGATATTCCAAGGTCAGTGACCTGGCTCCAGTAGGCTCTGCCCCCTTTTGCTGTGTGATGCTGTGAAAGCCTCTCTCTGGGCTCCAGTGTCTCAACCCATTAAATGGGCAGGAGCATCCCTGCCTGTCGCCCTCCGGAGGCTGTAGGGAGGCTCTGAGGGAGAATGGATGCAGAGGGGCTGGTTTATTTATTACACGACACAATCGCATCGAGAGGCAGCAGCACAGTGGCTACTGACATGGTTGGGAACCCGCCTGCCGGGCTCAGACATCAGCCGTACCACACACCAGCTGGGAGACATTGGGCCGGTTATCTACCTCTCTTGGACTTAGGTTTTCTCATCCATAAAATGGGGATGATAACAATAAATGAGTTAATATCTGTCAAGCACTTAGAACCCAGCCTGGCACATGGTAAACTCAAAGTAAGTATCTGTTAAATAACTAAACTCCAAACAAGTAAATAATGGTAACCTTTATTGAGTACTCACTGTGAGCCAGGCACTGTCCTAAGTTATTTACCTGCACTCATGGATTGAAATGAACATTTAATAAAAATGAATATGGGCTTTGAACAGGGCTTACAGATTAAACTATGAAGCACAAAGTGTTCATGGTCCTTTATTTTTCCTCAAAGCAGCAATATCTAAAGATCTACACATTCAGGGGAGGGATGAGGGGTGTCACCTGTGCTGGGAAGCACCAAAACCCTCTGAACCGAATGAAAGCAGAGAAAGCCTTGTGCCCTTATCAACCCATGAGTGCTGATTTAGAATCTAAAACTCGAATTCTTCAATTTTTAGCCAGACCCACTCTCTCCCAAATAATTTTATTACATCTAGGGGCAAGCACCAAATACAATACCCCAGAATTCTGCTCTTCTTTCTCCAGCACCCCATTTGAAGAGTCTGAGGGTTTTGGCTCGTACCAGTCTAGCGATGGGGAGCTCACCCCTGCTGGGGGAAGACATGCTCAACCGGTGGACTTCCTCGCGTCTACTGAACAGAAATCTACCATTTTCCCCACTGCCCTATCTGTTCCTGAAGCCCCGCCAGCCACATCCATTGCTTCTGCCCCATGACAGCCTTCCAGAGATCGAAGACCTCTTGACTCAGGTCCCTGGGATGGCTCCACTCAGGGTTGGGGAGTTTCTTGTGTGACTTGGTTTCCCACGTCCTCCCCATTTTGGTTGCCCATATGCTCCAAGCTGTCCCTGTCTTCCGGGTCATACTCGGACTCTGCAGATGGGGGCTGAGAACTGCTCAGTAGAGCGGGTCCCCAAAAGGATTCCCGATGTCACATCTCAGAAAAACAGCACTAGCCGGACCCCAAGAGATCATGGGGTACAGAAAGAGGAAACGGAGTCAGCATGCCAAAGGCCACCCACACAGGGCAGAAGCAGGAACAAGATCCAGGTCTCCAGCCTCCCAGTCCAAAAGAGTGTGCTAAAACACAGAACAGAGTCCTGTCCTCCTATACCTGGATACAGTACCAAACATTTTTGTTCCTTATCTGTGTTGCTCTAAGTAATAGTGGAAACTCGTCTGTGGAGGGACAAATTCCAAAGATGGTTAGGAAAGAAAGGCCTTATAATTGTGAGCTCAGGGCTCAGTGGTCTTATTGAGGCTCTCCTGGACTCACAGCTTTGAAAGGTGAACTGTGTTTCTCCAGAGAGTGCTTTAGGCTGGGAATGATGGCAGACCTTAGGTCTTTTCTGCTAGAAAGGCCTGCAGAGCATCAGCAGCCCCCACGATGCGAGGGGAAAACTGGAGTGCATTCACTCCACCCACATTTTCCAAGTGCCCAGCTGGAGACAGCCCTCGTGCTGGGCTCTGTGGACAGAGGTATTCCCATGGGGTCTGGGAATGGGTAGAAAAATAGAGAAATCCTACTCTGCTGGAACAATGCTTGATCACAAACGTGGTGGCGTGTCAGAGGTGGCAGGAGCAAGGAAAAGACCAGGAGGTTAGAGCAATGGGCTCCAAACCTTTTTTTTTTTTTTTGAGGTGGAGTCTGGCTCCATCACCCAGGCTGGAGTGCAGTGGCACAATCTTGGCTCACTATAACCTCTGCTTCCCAGGTTCAAGTGATTCTCCTGCTTCAGTCTCTTGGGAAACTGGGATTACAGGCATGTGCCACCACACCTGGCAAATTTTTTTTGTATTTTTAATAGTGATGGGGTTTCACCATGTTGGCCTGGCTGGTCTCAAATTCCTGACCTCAGGTGATCTCCAAACTTTTTTGATCATTCACTTCTTCTACAAGAAAAGAAACCAAAAAACAAAAAACAAAAAAACAAAAAACCAAAAAAACTGAGCTCACACCCCATTATCTTATATTCTATACAAGTAACCATTATCAAACCTCGCAAGACAAAACGTACACTGAGTGAGATTCATCACCAACCAGAGTGACTGTAAATACGTATTTCAAAATGTCCCCTAACATAAACAAACAAACTTGAGCTGACTTCTTGTCAGACTTCCTAGCTTGTCACTGTTTTTGTCCTGGGTCTTGTGGCTGATGAAGTGACTGCACTGGAAACCCCAGTGTTAATTCTCTCACTTTTTTTCTCTTTCAAATTTGTTTTTATTAAAAAAAATTTTTTAGAGACAGAGTCTCGCTCTGTCACCTAGGCTGGAGTGCAGTGGTGCCATCATAGCTCGTTGTTGCCTACAACTCCCTTGAGGAGGACTCAAGCAATCCTCCTGCTTCAGCCTCCTGAGTAGCTGGGACGACAGGCATGTGCCACCATGCCCGGCTAATTTTTAAACTTTTTCTTGAGACAGGGGTTTGCTATGTAGCCCAGGCTTGTATCACATTCCTAGCCTCAAGCGATCCTCTTGCTTTGGCCTCCCAAAGTACCAGGATTACAGGCCGGCACTCAACCTCTTCCATTTCCTTGTCTTCACGTACTAGCATTATTAGCATAGTAAGTAAGCACTACTAACAAGTCACAATTTTTCAGTAGGAATCTTTAAAAACCACGTGTCCATTTTGTAAGGGCTAGTTAGCTTAAAGTGGTGAATATAATTTGTAAATCCAATCTGGATTAGTCTGGATTAACCTGGATTAATTAACCAGGTTAATTAATTGGGATAACTTCCAAAAACAGACCAAAGAGTAAGGTCATTACCCTTTCTCAGAGTGTTTCCCCTTCTCTCTGGAGAGTCCTGGACCACATGAGACACGAGGCTGCCTGACACCCCAGCTGGGGAGTGTGTCTCCACCTGGCAAATGTGAGTAAAGCTGAATTTTTTTGTTTTATTTGTTTAGATATTTTTTCCTGCACCCCAATGTGCATCTTGCATAGATCCCTTTGGAGGCAATTGGGATAGAAGATGAAGAGAGTCAGAGATAATTTTTAAGCTCAAAGGATGGCAGAAATGATCTAGTCTACCCTTCACTTTGCCGGTGAGGAAACAAGAACCTGAGAAGGGATGTGACTTGTCCAAGGTCACCTGGCTGGTCAGTGGCAGATCCTGGCGAGAATGCACATCTCTAGGCTTTGATGCTACAAATGGCTGCTAAAAGTGGCCACAGTCTAGCTCTTTACTGGTCCTTTTACTTTACTGTGCCTCTCGGCTGGCTTCACTCTGAAGCCTCATTTTCCTCATCTGTAAAATGGAACGAATCAAACCAGCTCTTGGGCTGCTGTTTGAGTGCCCGTAAAGTCTCGCTGACATCTGTGGGCTGGGAAGAAACCCTTCCCTAGGCTCTGGAAGGTCCTACGTGAGTGGCCGAGATCTGGGACTGCTAGAATATGAGGATTCTGCCTCTGCCTACCAGCCACAATAGTGACTCTGCAGGACGCCGAGCCCCTGCTGCCCAGCATTGTGCTGGCCTGGGCCTGGCGTGTTGGTGGGCAGCTGTGGACATGGGTCCTGGGTTTCATGAAGCAATGACCTGCAATCCTGCTCCTATCTCTCATCCTCCCCATCTTCCAGGTCCTTCCTGCCTCCTCCAGGCTGTCCTCATCTCAGATCCCACCTCTCTAAAGCTGAGACCCCACTTGGGCTACTGGTAGGTGGCAGCATCCTCTATTCCAAAACCTTCAATAGCTTCTCAGCTGGGGATTCAAAGCCAAGGTGTGGCCCAGGAGTATATCAAGAAGGGATGTGAGGCAAGCGGGGAAGGGGAAGTGGCAGGGACAAGGGCAGGAGGGAGGTGAGCAGTCGGTCGGGCGCAGACACTCAGGAGGTGCATTTTCAACAGATAACTTAAAAATAGGCCAGGCACGGTGGCACTTATCTGTAATCCCAGCACTTTGGGAGGTCGAGGCGAGTGGATCACAAGGTCAGGAGTTCGAGACCAGCCTGATCAGCATGGTGAAACCCCGTCTCTACTAAACATACAAAAATTAGCCAGGTGTGGTGATGGGCGCCCATAATCCCAGCTACTCAAGAGACTAAGGCAGGAGAATTGTTTGAACCCAGGAGGCAGAGGTTGCAGTGAGCTGAGATCACGCCACTGCACTCCAGCCTGGGTGACAGAGTGAGACTCCATCTCAAACAAAACAAAACAAAACAAAACAAACAAACAAAAAACTGCCTCAACGTCTGACATTTTATGATCATAATGTGCCTGCAATTCTAAACAATGTTAGAGCCAAAACACTCCTCCCTGACAGGGCAGGCTGCACCTACCTCCCTGCCCTTGGCATCTGGCAAATACCTTACGCTTTGCCTCTTATACTGAGCCAAACCAAACCCTATGTTCATCGCATCCCACATAGGCCTAGTAAGTTTTCCCCTCTCCAGTCCTTGGGTTACATCGTTTCCTTTGCCAGTAACGCCCTATCCACCACTCTGTATGACCGACTGCTACAAGGCTCAGCTTAGAGAAATGCTGCCTCTTCCAGGAAGTCTCCCTGCAAGCATTCCCATCCATCCCCTCGGAGGCCATGGCTCCCTCACATCATGTTTTCACCTCCAAAGGAAAACTCAAGAAAGGAACCCACAACACAGAAAACCATACAAGGAGAGTCACTTCTGAGCTGTGTGACCTCAGACAAGTCCCATGGCCTCTTGGAGCCTCAGTTTCACCTCCTTAAAAGAACCATCTCATCTCCAAATACTCTCCTTTCCTTGACCTGCACCATCCCTTCTTTTGACCACACAGTGAACTAACTCTGTCACTGGGTGAAAATGCTCCATCTGCTTCCAAAGTCACTAATTCAAGCACCCCTCCTGACCGCACCCTCCCCACCTCCAGCCTCCTGTCACCTGCCAGATGTGACCAGCCCTTTGCCAGTGTCCCCTCTGATGGATCCATAAACACAGGTTCAGGCCCGAGGAGAGGGCCCTGGAAGCCACAACCAGAGACCCCTCTCCAGGATGACACAATGCATCAAGCAATGCCCCGACTCCACCACCACGCTCAGCACCAGCTTTGCTGAACGGCCAGCTCCAGGGATGGTGTAGGGGCCATGTGATTCCCATGGGCATGCTGTGGAAGCCCATTTCTTGTCCCCAGTAACCTGGGACATCAGCTCACTCTTATCAACACCCTAAAATGCTTCACCCCACTGACTTTTTTTCACATCATCTGGCAAACCCCAGCACTGGGTGAACCAGGATATCCAAGCTCAGCTGGGAGGAAAACAGTGGACAATAACCAGCCCTGGGCAGAAGGCCCCAGTGCGGTGAAGGCTGCTCCCATGTTGTTTGTGTCCCCCAGCACGACTCCCTCTGCAAGTCAGGCCATGAGAAGGGCACTGCCAGAAAAGCCAGAACCCACGGGCACCCATGTGGCCTCCCTTTTCTTGTATCCAATGCCAATCCATCACTAATCCCAGCCTCCTGTACCACCTTCAAATTATCTCTCTCTCTTGTTTTTTTTTTTTTTAGAGATGAGGTCTCACTATGTTGCCAGGCTGGTCTGGAACTCCTGGCTTCAAGAAATCCTCATGCCTCGGTCTCCCAAAGTGCTAGGATTATAGGTGTGAGCCACAGTGCCTGGCTCTAAACATCTGTTAAACTTGGTCATTTAGTCTCCGCCACCAACCATCTTGCCCTTGATCTTTTCGAAATACATAAATGTGAGCAGACCATTCGGCGGCCATTGTTCTACTTCCCCAGCCTCACCTTGCCCAGGGATCTGAGCTGCACATGGTGCTTTCAGTTCCTCAAAGGCCTGTTTCCTCCAGCCGGAGAGCTTTTGCAAGGCTGTTTCTCCTGTGCAGCATGCCTCCCTCCCCACCCTCACCTGGTCACCCCCTTCTCATCTTTCAGATCTCAGCTCAACGTCCTTTCCTTAGAACATCCCAACCATCCCCTCGCAGGCCACGGCTCCCCTCACATCATGTTTTCATCTCCAAAGGAAAACTCAAGAAAGGAACCCACAACACAGAAAACCATAAAGGAGAGTCACTTCTGAGCTGTGTGACCTCAGACAAGTCCTATGGCCTCTCTGAGCCTCGGTTTCACCTCCTTAAAAGAGCCATCTCATCTCCAAATACCCTCCTTTCCTTGACCTGCACCATCTGTGCCCTGGACTGCAGCCTTCTGCGGTGACCCTGGACTCAGCACATTCTCTACTCTGCACGCCCTTCACTCCTCTCTCCTCCTCCAGGTTCTGTGGGACTCTACGATGACTGTCCATCTCCCGTTTGGTCGGTGAGCCCTCAAAGATGGACCTATGTCTGTTTTGCTGTGCTTGGTATCTCTATTGCTTTACATACAGAGAGCAATCAATTGTGAACAAAGGTCCTAGTCAAAAAATTACATTGAAAGATAACTTTTTAGGGAACGAATGAATGGGTCAGTCTGGGCGAGGCTCCAGGATGATCTGTGTGGGGCAGATATCTCGACAGCCTTTCTCCAGGGCACACCACACAGGCCGAGCCACTCCTGGAATGGTTTCAACAAGGATGAGGCTAGTGACCCTGCCAGCAAGCTCTCAAAGCTCCTTCCTGTTCATTATCTCCCCAGCCCTCCTCCACACTCCCCACCCCCATTACTCAGAGTACCAGCTTTTTAATGACCAGGCCACTGGAACATTTCTGAGCTGGCAGTGTGGAGATTCTGTTCTTCCCAAGGGCCAGGACCCAGGAACCTTTTCTTTGTGGGGTTGGATGAGGAAAAATAAGTGGAATCTAATTAGACCAGGTTCAAAGCCCACCTTTGCCTCTTGCTGGCTCTGTGACCGCGCAAATTTACTCAACCTCTCTGGGCTCCTGCCTCCTTATTTGTAAAAAGAGGACAAGACTATCTAGCTACAATGCGATGGTGAAGATGCAATGAGTGAATACACACTAAGAGTCTCACTGGGGGCCTGCCACGTGTCACATGATTCCAAGACAGTTTTTTACATTTTAACATCTCTGAAACTGGGATGCAACTTACAATAATAGTTTTTGTTGCTTTTTCTTTCTTAATGGATTATAAAATAAGGGTACATCTCACAACAGATAAGCCCTGCTTTGAATGAAATACCACAGTAGCTTAGATTCTTTACTTCCCTTGCAAAGAGGCTGGAACGCCTGTGAGTTCCAGCCAGAACACAAATCGTTAAGGGACAAGGGTCTGTTGAGGCCTAGCATTCACCCTGGATCTCCAAAGCTTCATGGAATTTGAAGGCTCAGGCCCTTCCCTGGCCTGGCGCCCCTGTGGATCTGTCTCAGCTGTCCTAGTCTTGCTCAGAAAGTGGCCCAAACTTCAGCAGGACCCTCACCTCTGCCTCTGACCCTCTGTTGCTACTGATGTGGTAGGTTCCACAGTGTGCTTGCAGCCACCCAAAACCCCAAGTCTTTGTCCCAAGAAAAGAGTCCTAGCTCCCACCTTCAGAAACCCCCACAGACGTCTCCTCCAGTGTGACTCCATCAAGCCATCCCTGGACTCTGCTCCCAACTGTTCCAAAGGCCAGCACTGGGGATGTCATCCAGGCCTCACCAAAGTCCTTATGCTGTGAGTGCTGCCTTCATCCCTGCAGCCTGGTGATGTCAGACCGGCCTGATCATTTTATTATCTAAATATCATTATAACTTATATTGCATACATAGTTGGCCCTCTGTATCTGTGGGTCCTGCATCTGTAGATTCAACCAACTCAGATGGAAAATACGCGAAAAAATAAAAAATACCAATACAACAATTAAAAAATACAAATTTAAAAATACAGTATAACGGGCCAGACATGGTGGCTTACACCTGTTATCCCAGTATTTTGGGAGGCCGAAGCAGGCAGATTACTTGAGATCAAGAGTTTGAGACCAGCCTGGCCAACATAGCGAAACCCCATCTCTACTAAAAATGCAAAAAATTAGCTGGGCATGGTGGTACATGCCTGTGATTCCAGCTACTTAGGAGACTGAGGCACAAGAATCGCTTGAACCCGGGAGGCAGAGTTTGCAGTGAGCCGAGATTGCGCCACTACATTTCAGTCGGGGTGACAGAGCAAGACTCTGTCTTAAAAATATGTATATACGGCCGGGCGCCGGTGGCTCACGCCTGTAATCCCAGCACTTGGGAGGCCGAGATGGGTGGATCACGAGGTCAGGAGATCGAGACCATCCTGGCTAACACGGTGAAACCCCATCTCTACTAAAAATACAAAAAATTAGCCGGGCGTGGTGGCGGGAGCCTGTAGTCCCAGCTACTCGGGAGGCTGAGGCAGGAGAATGGTGTGAACCCGGGAGGCAGAGCTTGCAGTGAGCCGAGATAGCGCCACTGCACTCCAGCCTGGGTGACAGAGCGAGATTCCATCTCAAAAAAAAAAAAAAATGTATATACAGTATAACAACTAGTTACATAGCATTTACATTGTGTTAGGCATTGTAAGTGATCTATAGATGACTTAAAGTATACAGGAGGGTGTGTGTGTAGGTTACATGCAAATGCTACATCATTTTATATCAGGGATTTTAATATCCACAGATTTTGATATCCTTGGGTGTCCTGGAAGCTGAATATCTAGGAATAACTGTACACATATCACCAAAATCTTTAAAGAAATAAATTTATCTATCATGTATAACATTATTTTATTTTATTTTAATAGAGGCAATGTCTTACTTTGTTGCCCAGGCTGGTCTCAAACTCCTGGCTTCCCAAAGTGCTGGGATTACCGGGAGGAGCCACTATGCCCAGCCAAAACATTTTAAATGTAGAAAAGACTAAAGAAAACAAAATTCTACCACCTAGTGATAATTAGCTTGATGTCTCTCTGTCTGAATATTTTGCTATGTCTGCATGCTGGGGAAAGATTCTTTTCTCATATTCAAACCCAAACAGGCTCATTCCACATGTACTACTCTTTCTCTTACCATGACATGGTGGCCCTCTCTCTAAACAGACTGGTTCCTTCATGGTGGCCCCACGGTGCTCCAGTCCTCTATCCCTACCCCTGGCAGGTCCCAGGCCTCTACAGGGATGTAGTGCTTTGGGTCTGACGTTGTTCCTCCTCATCCTCAGAATGGGGCTGTGATCTGCGATGCGGTCATGGCTGCCTTCAGGGACCCCACCAAACAAAGCCTCACCCAGGCACAGAAATACTCCAGAACTCTTAAATCAAGGGATGTATGTTTAATGGCGGTTGCCTGTCTCTGTCCGATTTGATTGTAGCCCTTTCAAAACCAACCAGAAGTTCTCCCAGCCCCACATGCTGGCCTGGTATTTTCCTAACCGCTAGGGGCCCCAGAAATCACAATAAATAATGAATAGGTAGGTGCCTGGCATTTTGTAGTTCCTAAAGTGCCTCCTTACTTTTATCCAATTTATAGCCTTACAACAAGCCTATAAATTAGGCAGAGCAGGTATTTATTATCCCCATTTTATAAATGAAGAAACTGACACTTGAAGAAGTGAAGTGACTGACCCAGTATCTTCCCTTATTTTTCTACCCTTCATAGTCTGGCCATCTCCAAATCCCACTAACAACCCAGCTCAGGCATCAGCTCCTCTAGGGAGGCTTCCCCGACCCCCCACTTCCACCCTAGGCTGGGTTAGGTGCCCCTCCTGGAGGCCCCACAGCTCCTGGGCTTCCCTCTGATAACCGTAGTGCTCCTGCCAGGCTATGGGCCCTCGCAGCTGTGATGGGTCCAGCTCGTCTACACTCACACTCCCCAAGCATTAGAAAAACATCAATAGATGGTTGCTGGGGTGAAGATCATTTCAATGACTAAGGCAGGAATTATTCTCCCCCTTTCACAGATGAGGACACTGAGTCATAAAGAAGGGTGAAGACTTGCCTAAGGAGCATGTCAGTAGCGGGGTCACCTCTCCTTCCTTAGAGGCCTGGGTTCTTTTGCTGCACTGTATCCCTTGTTGTCTGCGATCTTAGACTCCAAACCATTGCTGGAGGCTAGTTTCTGATGTCTCGGGCAGGTCTACCTGGTCAGCCAGGTGTGAAAGGGAGGTTGGCAGGAGGGAGGCTCTGTCTGCAGTGGGCTCAATTCTCCAGCCTGGGCCAACACCCTGGTGCAGCCTTAGGAACAGCCACAGGAGTTGCCCAGTTATTGAGCACGCCATGGACCACACCCTGTGCAAGAACTTCCCTTGCACTTCTTACTTCATCCTGTGGCTGGGGCCATTATGATGCCATTCTGCAGGTGAGCCAGGAAAGACCCTGGCCTAAGGCCACTCAGTGTCTGAGATGGGGCTAGAAGCCAGGGCTGCATCACTGGCAGCAGGCAGCCCCAGGAGTTTGCTGGCACCAGAGCCAGAAATAAATGCACAGTCAGAGTACAGGAGACAACTCTCAGGGGGCCTGCAATGTGGGCAAAGCCCCAAACTCACCTCCCACCCAGGGCTGGCTGGAGGGACAAGACTCTTGGGCCCAGAGAACACATGCTTGCCCTGGTAGTCCCCTGCACTGCCTGTGGGCAGGGACATGCCATTTGTCAGACCCCTGCAAACTCCAGGCTCAAGGCCAGGCTAGAAGCAGCTGTCATATCAACCCTGCACAAATGCTCAGCTCCCAATTTCTTATTTGAATGAGACTTCACATATCTGCTCCTGACTGGCTGACAGATGCTGAGCAAGGCCCCATCTCTCATTGGGCCTCACTTTACCTATCTGTGAAATGATGCCATGAGTGGGGTGGCTGGGTGGGGAGGGGCTAGGTTTGGGGGATGGTATCTTAATGGAACCCACCAACTCTGACATTCCCAGGATTGACTACAGGCAGCAGGGGATGGTGATTAAGACCCTGGATGCTGGAGGCAGATGACATGGATTGAATGTATGATCCTGGGCTAGCTACCCAACTTCCCTGGGCCTCAGTGTTCTCATCTATAAAATGGGAATGATAGTAGAAAAAAGACAGAAAGTAAATGTTTATATTGATTATGTGGGATGAGAAGAGGAGAAGATATGGTAATTTATTTTGTCTGTTTTCCTGCCTTTTTCTAAAAGTCTCCATTATCAAGTGTTTATACTTTTAAAAATGTATTTTCTTTGTAAATTAACTTTATGAGATATCATTTACATACAATATATCCATTTTAAAATGGGAGAAATAATAAGTAACAGTATCTACTGTATAGGTTGTTATGGGGATTGGGTTAATGTACATAAAATATCAGATGGTGGTAAGAAGTGCTAATAAGTGTTTGTTAAATAAATAAGCCCAGGGCCAGCCTGGCTTCCTCCTCATCCTCCTCCTGCTCACCTGGCCTGGACCCCAACCTCTCTTCTAGCACTGAGTTCACTGCCCAGGTCCCACCGCAGCACTCCAGACCTGGACTATTTCTACAGCCGTCTCTCTGCACCTGTCTTCGTCCATTGCTGCTGCTACAACAAAATACCATAAATTGGGTGCTTTGGCCAGGCGTGGTGGCTCATGTCTGTAATCCCAGCACTTTGGGGGGGTGGGGAGGCCGAGTAGGGCGGATCACGAGGTCAGGAGATCGAGACCATCCTGGCTAACACAGTGAAACCCCGTCTCTACTAAAAATACAAAAACAAAATTAGCCGGGTGTGGTGGTGAGCGCCTGTATCCCAGCTACTGGGGAGGCTGAGGCGGGAGAATGGCACGAACCTGGGAGGTAGAGCTTGTGGTGAGCCGAGATCCTGCCACTGCACTCCACTTGCACTCCAGCCAGGGTGACAGAGCGAGACTCTATCTCAAAAAAAAAAAAAAAAAAAGAGCCAGTCATGATGACGGATGCCTGTAATCCCAGCTACTCAGGAGGGTGAGACAGGAGAATCGCTTGAACCTGGGAGACGGTGGTTGCAGTGAGCAGAGATCGCACCACTGCACTCCAGCCTGGGCAGCTGGGCGAGACTCCATCTCAAAAAAAAAAAAAAAAAAAAAAAAAAAATTTGGGTGCTTTATTAACAACAGAAATGTATTTGTTACAGTTCTGGAGGATGGAAGTCCAAGACTAAGGCAGCAGATTTGGAGTCTGGTGAGGACCCACTTCCTGGGTCATAGAACGCCGCCTTCTTATTGTGTCTTCATGTGGTGGAGCGGGTGAGGGTCTCCTGGGGCCTCTTTCATAACAACACCAATCCCATTATGAGGGCTCTGCCTTCCTAACCTGATTCCCTCCCAAAAGCCCCACCTCCTAATACCGTCACCTTATGGGGTAAGATTTCAACATATGAGCTTTGGAGGAACATAAATATTCAGACCATGGCAATCTCACAGGAATCACACCAATATTCAAATCTGGCCATGTTCCTACCCAATTCAAAAGCCTTCCATGGCTCCCCGCTGACCCTGGCTGAAAGTCCTAGATTCTCCATGAGACACAGTTTCAATAAGCCACGTAACTTTTCTGTATCTTTGTTTTCTTAACTGGAAAAGAGGAATAAAAAGAGTAGCTCCCTCAGACACTTGCAGGATTCCATCGTGAGCATGGTGGGGTACACAGTCTAGACCAGAGCCTGCCTGTTCCTCTCTTCCTCTTCTCTTGGACCATCAGTCTGTTCCAGCTCGCGCTTTTCTGAACACGCCAGGCATGGTCCTGCCTCAGGGCTTTTGCCCCAGCTGTTTCCTGCACCTGAATGGCTGTTTCCCCAGAAATGAGCCTGACTCACCCCTCTCTTCCTTCAAGCCTTTGCCTAAAAATCACCTTCTCAATGAGGCCCCCAGCCCACCCTCATTAAAACTGCACCCCTCTTCCCATCACCCTCGCATACCCTAACCCCTCCTATATTTGCTCCATCTCATTTATCACCTATTTTATTTATCACCTATTCATCTATTTTACTTACTGTTTTTCATCTGCCTTTCCCCGCATCTGATTGTAAGTTCTTTGGGGGAAGATCTTTCTGGTCTATTTTGTTTAATGTTAGCACCTTCCCCCTTTCCCCAGCACTTAGAAAATACCTAGTACAGGTTGGGTGTGGTGGCTTACGCCTGTTATACCAACACTTTGGGAGGCCAGGATGGTCGGATCACTTGAGGTCAGGAGTTCGAGTCCAGCCTGGCCAACATGGCAAAGCACCGTCTCTACTGAAAATACAAAAATTAGCTGGCATGGTGGCACGCACCTGTAATCCCAGCTACTCAGGAGGCTGAGGCATGAGAATCACTTGAACCCAGGAGGCAGAGGCAGAGATTGCCGTGAGCTGAGATCATGCCACTGCACTTCAGCCTGGGCAACAAAGAGAGGCTCTGTCTCAAAAAAAAAAAAACAAAACAACAACAAAAAACCTAGTACAATGTAGGTGTCTAATAAATACTAGCTGAATGACCAAACAAACGAATGAACATAAACACTTAGGACAAAATTAGGCTGGTGGTAAATACTCAACGAATGTTAGCTATTATTATTACTATTAGTGATTCTTCAAAGTGAGGCTCTCATGTCCCTCCTCCTTGACTTCTCCAAGCTCATAATCACACCTTCCTTGTCCTCACCACACCCTGCCAATCTCTCAATTATAGTAAGGAGCACACTACTCTTTAAATACCTGTATATCTTTTTCTATTTAGGCTGAACCAAATGAAATTGCCATTTCTTGTAAGTCAAAACAAGTCACATACTGGCCATTTCATGTGGTTTAACCTAGTAAGTTTCCCATAGCAGCCTGCAGACCCCCAGGAGGCACAGTTTGCCCACAGAAGCAAAGTCACCTACTCCTGCCCCTTCAGACCAGGTGTGATTGCAAAGCACGTCCAATCTGTTCTGAAGGAGGCAAGGCACGGATTATAGACTTACAATACAAGAAGATTCTGCTCAATTATTTTCTGGACCTCCTGAGATTTAACAGAGAAGATAAAAACACACCAACTTCTAAAACAATCCAGCTTCTGGTCATTTTGAAATAGCAGAGATTTAAGGCTGAAACCCCTCGGTGGGGAGCTAGCTGCCTGCCTCTAAGGAGATTCAATTAACGAATCTCCTTCCAATCTCGGCTTGGCTACTGAGAATTGTTCACTCTAAGAGGTTGGCTGTCAGAGCTCAAACAAATTCAGCAACTGCTGAGTCTACCCTCATTTCACAGATGGGGAAACTGAGGTCCAGAGAGGGGAACGGATTGGCCCAAGGTAGGGCAGAGGAACACTTCATCCTGGAATCTATGTCTGCTGACTTTAGTCTCATGGTCTTTCTTCTGGATTAAACTGTTTCTATGCTGGCCAGACTCTGGTATTGTAAGCTTCAGTGCCACTATTTTTTTAAGTTGTATTTGTCAAATGAAATGTTTATTAAGCCTCAGATAAAACACTGAACACTTCTTCACTAGACGGTAACTTCTTTCTTTATTTTTTTGAGATGTTGTTTCGCTCTGTCGCCCAGGCTGGAGTGCAGTGGTGCAATCACGGTTCACTGCAACCTCTGACTCCCGGGTTCAAGTGATTCTCCTGCCTCAGCCTCCCGAGTAGCTGGGATTACAGGCATGTGCCACCATACCTGGCTAATTTATATATTTTCAGTAGAGACAGGGTTTCATCATGTTGCCCAGGGTGGTCTCGAACTCCTGACCTCAGGTGATCCGCCCACCTTGGCCTCCTAAACTGCTGGGATTACAGGTGTGAGCCACTGCGCCCAGGCCAGAAGACAACTTCTTACAAATAACAGCACTACATATGTCTCTCTCTATAGTTACTTCCTTAGGATAAAGCCCTCAAAGTAGCTGGCTAAAGGCAAAGGGCAAGTAGGGTCATTTTCATGACAACAGGCTACCAGATTGCTCTGCAAAATTAAATGCCACAGGCGAATCCCTACAGCCTTGCCAGCGCAGAGTTTCATCCTTTTATTTTTATTTTTCCTAATTTTACAGGAATAAATACAGCCTCCTTTCATTTATTAAATGTTATGTGTTTTCTGGGGGAAAAAAAGGCACTCCAATCTTGGAATCAGGATCCCTGGGCTCGGTTGCTGGTTTGCTGTGTGACCTTTGCCCAGTCACATCCCCTCTGGGGACAGGGGATGCCTATCTGTAAAATGAGGGGGTTGAATGAGATGATGTCTTAAGGCTCCTTTCAGCTTAGACATTCCATAATTCCATGGTGCACTTAAAAACTATTAGCAATTAAAGTCATAGCATGACTTTTTAATAACCCGAATCTGCCACGCTCCTAAATCAGGCCAAAAAGGCTTGAACTAGGCAAGCAGGAAAACAGGGCCCAGATTATACATGTGTCGAGATGACAGGAGACCCAGGTAGCACTTAAGCCTGTGCGTCGGAGCTGGGCTCATGGGCCAGCAGGTATACTTTGCCTGCTTTTACGAGGGGATAATAACACTCATTTGTGGTCCGGCTCCCAGTCCTGTGCAGCTCCACCATGGCCGCAGGGCAAGGTCATAGGCACTACTTCAGCCCTAGAATTCCACAGACTTTCAGTCCGAGGTAGCTCACCCCAGGTTCTGCTTGCATACCTGTGATGACAAAGAGCTCACGACCTGTCCAGGGGCCTCCTGCCCTCTTTTGGCTGTAAGAAAGTCCCTGGGTGCGGGGCAGGTCATGAAGGGGACAAGAAAGTCCAGAAGGCTGAGAAGTGATTCTTAGACACCGCTCCCTCAAACAGGGCAGGCATCAGGCAGGTGGAGAGGAGGCCACATGGGGCAGGAAAGGCCTGCAGAGGGGCTCCGGCTCTCCTCACTCCAGACCTCTCAGAAGGTCCCCAGGAGGGGCAGGAAGCTCGAGAGACATATTCCAGTTGAGGCACATTCCAGTTTTGAGGCACAGGTGGGTTCTGAACAACCCCCGGGAAAGCGGAGGTCCCACAGTCTGCTCTGGGGCAGACACCTCAGCTCCCTCTTCTTGCCTTGGCTCCCTGGGCTTTGATGGGAGAAACTGCTGGGGCTGGAGGTGAGCATACTTAAGGGACCTGATTACTGCTCCAGGGTGAGGGAGGAAGGGTCAGAGGTTGTTTGTGTGTTCAGAGCAGGACCAGCAGGAGAGGCAGTGACTGGGTAGCAGATTCCAGCCTGGTTTACAACTAATGAGATCCCCATCACAAGGAGTGTGCGAGGGGGCAGCAAGACCTTCCAGAGGGGGTCTTACAGAGGGGCTGGGCCAGATGCCATAGGTCTTCTTTACCTAGGGAGCCTGGACCACAGTCCCTCAGACCTGTGCTCTGTCCCATCCCTTAATGAAACGCAGACACAGCCCCTTGGCATTGTTACCCCTCTGAGGTCCAGGCGTGGCCGCCAGTCAACCCTTGTCACACCAGCTAGTGTGTGTCACACCTTATCACACACTAGCTCTGGGACACAGAGCTAGGCACCAGCACCTGGCCCGGGTGGGGAAGGGGAAGGAGCTGTCCTGTACCACTCTGTAAATCGAGGTGCCTACGTGGGGCTGGTCCAGGCAGTCGTGCCGCCAGGAGTCCAGCCACCTCCAACCTAGGGCTCCTCCAGCCCCAGACGAGTAAACCCTCTTGGTGGGCCGGCTGATGCCCCACCTGCACGCCCAGGCCGGCTTGGCGGGGACCCGGGGATGCCCCCCCACCCCACCGTTTCCTGTACCAGGAAGCTGAGGCCCAGCAGGTAACGCAGCCAAGAGGGGGAGGGTCCCGACAAGAGTCCCATGGAGCACCCGGGCCACAGCAGGGGCCTGTAGGGACCGGCTGGCCGCGCCCAGAGTGCGCTTCCCTCACCGCGGGCTGGAGGGGTGGGAGGTGCAGACAGTACTCATGCGGGCAGCGAGCCGTCGGGAGCCCGGACCTCGGGGCGGCCCCTCCCAACAACCCCGAGAGAAGGGGGCCACCAATGAGCCCGCTATCCTGACGGGGAAACTGAGGCCTGAAGAGGAGCAGTGCTTTGTGCAAGGTCACGCAAAGGGGCTGAAAGCCAGGTCCCCCGCGCGCCGAGCCCCGCATCCCTCCCTCTCCGAGAGCTGAAGCCGCGGGGGGCTCAGTGCGCACGTCCCGCCCGACGTCCCCATCGCGCAGACCGGGAAGGCACGGCCGGCGGCGCGGGGCCGCCCTACCTTGATGACGGCCGCGCAGGTGGTGGTGGCGGTGGCGGCGGCGGCGTCCAGCTCCGGCTCCGCGCTCCTCGCCGCCCGCCGACTCCCGGCGCCCAGAGCCGCCGCCGCCTCCCTCTGCAGCCCGGCGGGCGGGGCTGGAAGGCGGGGCGGGGGCCCGGCCAAAGGTCCGCCCTCTCGCCCGCCCCGCGGGTCCGCCCTGGCCACCCTTTTCCGCCCCCACGACCCCAACCGCGCTCCTGGCTTCCCGGGGCGGGTCTCGGGGCGCGCACACGTGCTGGGAGCAGGCGCGCACACGTCGCAGTGATTGGGGCGGGTTGCTGGCCACCAGGCGGAGGCTGGGGACAAGCAGAGCCGCCGGCCCCACGTCCCGCCGTGCCCTCTCTGCGTGGTGTGGGATGAGGAACCTGACCTCCGGGAGCCTCAGTTTCCCCCGTGGTGAAATGGAGACAATAACCGCGTCGGCCTCTTAAGGCTGTTTGAGCCCTGGATGTGACAATCCCGGACAGGTACAGTGCGCGCGCAGAGCCCGACCGGGGAAGCGCTCCTTTCCCCGAGCAGTTACAGCTGTTACCGAGGCTTCCCAGTCCGCAGGGAGGAGAGGAGCCGGGAGCGCCGCTGGGAGCAGAGGAGGACGCCCTTCCTTCTCTCGGGACCAGCGGGGGCGCTGCTGCCCAGCCTCGCCGGCTGGGGAGCCCTGAGGACACTAGACAATGGGGAGGCCCTACCTTTGGGTACCACCCCTACCGAACACTACTGAGCCACGCACTGCTCTAAGCGCCTTCTGTGCATTACCTCCATTCACTGTCACACAGGCCTATGAGGTTGATACCATTACTCACCTATTTAACACAAAAGAAAGCTGCGGCACACAGAGGTTAAGTACCTAGGTTAAGATCACAGGGCTGGTCATGCGACCCCAGGCAGTATGGCTCCCAGGGCTGCTAAGCTCACAGCCACTCTACCACACCACGTCTCCGAAGAGCTCTTGGTTTTGTTCAGTCAAGACCATTATCTTGAGGGCCTTGAACTGCTCCGTGGCACATAGTAGGCACTCAATATATAGCTGTGGAGTGGATGACAGAGTACACTATTACTACTTTACATATCTGTATCATTTCTTCTAAGCCTAGCAACCCCTTTATTTAGCCACTATTATTACCTCCATTTTACAGATAAGAAATTGAGGCTTGGAGTGGCAAGGTACTTGGGGAGCTCTTGATTCTCTCCTTAGAATGTGACTCAGCTTTCATAGTCCACTGCACCACTCCCCTGCCCAGAGATGGACGGGCTCCCTGCCTACCACCTAAAGCCCAGTGTGCAGTATGGTCCTGAAAACCCTCAGCCTACAGCTCTGATTCAGGCCTTCTGGAGTCGGACTGCCCAGCAGGCAGGCTGAACGCATGCTTCTGGTGTTAGCATGCAAGAGTTGGGTATCTAAACTTTCAAAGAAGCATATGGATGGCTGGGCGCGGTGGCTCATGCCTGTAATCCTAGCATTTTGGGAGGCCAAGGCAGGTGGACTGCTTGAGATCAGGAGTTCAAGACCAGCCTGGTCACCATGGTGAAAACCTATCTCTAGTAAAAATACAAAAATCAGCCGGGTGTGGTGGCATGTGCCTGTATTTCCAGCTACTCGGGAGGCTGAGGCAGGAGAATAACTTGAACCTAGGAGGTGGAGGTTGCAGTGAGCCGAGATTCAGGATTGCACACATGGGGAACCTGACGCCACAGTGGTCATGACCTACCCAGGATCCCCTAGCTAGAAAACCACATAGCACGTCTGGTTCCAAAGTTGGGCCCATCTGCTAGCACCTTCTATTAGGCCTTAGTGTGGATTGGGATGGGCCAGGAAACCTCCCTCTTCCTCCTTCCCAGTGCACCCACATGGCTGGCTTTTTTTTTTGGGAGACGGAGTCTCACTCTGTTGCCCACCCTGGAGAGCAGTGGCGTGATCTCGGCTCACTGCAAGCTCCGCCTCCTGGATTCACACCATTCTCCTGCCTCAGACTCCTGAGTAGCTGGGACTACAGGCGCCCGCCACCACGCCCGGCTAATTTTTTGTATTTTTAGTAGAGATGGGGTTTCACCGTGTTAGCCAGGATGGTCTTGATCTCCTGACCTCGTGATCTGCCTGCCTCAGCTTCCCAAAGTGCTGGGATTACAGGCGTGAGCCACCGAGCCCAATGGCCGGCTTTGTTAATCTTACATGTGTAGGTAAACATCTTGTGTAGGACCAGAACATATGTGTGTGGGGTGGGGGTGGGGGACAAGTTCTCCATCTATATTCCCCACGTGGAACCTTCTGTACGATATGGCCCCATGTCCATGAGGGAGGGGGTTGAGAAAGAATGAGGAGACAGTGCCTGGGGGCTGGCGCTCTGTGTTTGGAGGATAGCAGCCTTGAACATGGGCAATCTCTGGAAGTGAGTACCTCTTCTGTTGGGGAATGTTGGGAGGGGGGCCTTCCACCTCCTTTGACCCAGTCCCTTTATTCTTTGGGATGTTGCCCCAGGGAGGTTCCCTGGGTTACTCCCTTTTCTTCTCCTATAGAGCAGGTTGGCCCACAGCTTGCTGGGGGCCTAAGGCCTGGGGAAGGCATGCTTTGAGCTTGAGGTCCTGTCCTCTAGGGTGGGAAGGTGGGGCTGAGAGGGATCGGATCCTGCAGCCCTGGAAGGCAGCAGCCCCGGGGGAAGGGGACGACAGCTGTGGTGCGGGCCAGGAACCTGACACCAGGAGTGGGCCCCAAACACCCTCCAGAAAGAGCAGGGAAGGGCGGGCAGGTGCCCCAGGGGCAGTAGCAGCAGGCACAGATGCTCTGGGGTGGGCCCGCTGGTCCCTGCTCAGCCTCCCTGCCATGTGGATATCACGCTTCCCTTGTTGTCTCTGATGAAGGGGAGAAATAGTGCTACAATCCCAGCTTGAGGCAACCATGAGGAAATTCTTCCTCTAATTTTCTTTGGCCTAGAACTATCTACTGAGGGTATACCCAGGAGGCCACAGGCCAGGCATGCCCCTTCCCTGGGTTCTTGGGGAAGGTGTTCTAGGTTCCAGAGGTGGGGTAAACCAGGGGGAGTCCTCCCTGGCTTTGCAGTAAGGGCACTAGGCTGGAGCACGGCTCCACCGGTGGCTGTGTGACTTTGGATACATTAGCTAATGTCTCTGACCCCTGTCTACTCATTGGTAACCTGAGCTTGGCCTGGGTGAGTTGACGCTGTAGGACAGGCAGTTCTCAATCCCAGCTCCCTGTCAGGGCCTGAGGAGGCAGTTAGTCCTCACTGTCCTGTGTCCCCAACCCTTCTGTGTATGAGAATGCCTGGGCCCCACCACAGGCTCCAGGCATAGGAACCTAGCACCAACATTTTAAAAAAGCTACTCAGGTGATTTGTATGTGTGTGTGTGTGTGTGTGTGTGTGTGTGTGTGTGTGTGTGTGTGTGACGGAGTTTCGCTCCTGTTGCCCAAGCTGGAGTGCAATGGCATGATCTCGGCTCACCACAACCGCCGCCTCCCAGGTTCAAGCATTCTCCTGCCTCAGCCTCCCAACTATTTGTATGTGTGTGTGTGTGTGTGTGTGTGTGTGTGTGTGTGTGTGATGGAGTTTCGCTCCTGTTGCCCAAGCTGGAGTGCAATGGCATGATCTCGGCTCACCACAACCGCCGCCTCCCAGGTTCAAGCATTCTCCTGCCTCAGCCTCCCAACTAGCTGGGATTACAGGCGCCCACCACCACGCCCGGCTAATTTTTTATATTTTTAGTAGAGACAGGGTTTCACCATGTTGGCTAGGCTGGGCTTGAACTCCTGGCCTCAAGTGATCCACCTGCCTTGACCTCACAAAGTGCTGGGATTACAAGCGTGAGCTATGGTGACCGCTACTCAGGTGATTCTAAGGTGCAGCCAGGTTACACAGTGTTGGGTCAAATGCAAAGTACCACCCACCCCTCTCCCCAGGAGGGCAGGGAAAGAGCATAGCACCCAGCTCTGAGCAGAGCTTCTCCTCTGCCTGGGGTTGGGGGGATGTGGGGAGATGGAGGAGAGAGGAAGAGAAGCGGAGAGGAGGAAGAGAGGGAAGAAGAAAAGGGGGGAAGAGGGGAGAAAGGAGGAAGAAGGGAAGGAGAGGAGAATGGGGAAGGAGGAAAAGGGGGATGAGGGAGGAAGGAGGGGAAAGGAAGGGGAGGAAGGAGGGGAAAGGAAGGGGAGGAAGGACGGGAAAGGAAAGAGGGAAGGAAGAGGCGAGGGGAGGGGCAGGGAAGGGGAGGGAAAAAGGTAGAGGTGGGCTGCCATTTATCCAGTAGCCCCTGTGCCCATTGCCTGATTCTTTGTTGATTGCTGTTGCTGAAGAGGGAATGTGAATTCCAAGGCTAAAGGCAGAGGGACCCCCTGGGCCAGAGCTCCCCGGCAGCTGGGGCTTTTGCAGGCCTCAGGGCCCCACAGGTGGTGTTTCCTTCGTAAGAGGGCTGCTCAGCCCGGGCAAGGTGACTCACGCTTGTAATCCCTGCACTTTGGGAGGCTGAGGTGGGAAGATCACGAGGTCAGGAAATTGAGACCATCTTGGCTAACATGGTGAAATCCTGTCTCTACTAAACATACAAAAATTAGCTGGGCGTGGGGGCGCATGCCTGTAATCCCAGCTATTTGGGAGGCTGAGGCAGGAGAATCGCTTGAACCACGGAGGCGGAGGTTGCAGTGAGTTGAGATTGCACCACTGCACTCCAGCCTGGTGGCAGAGGGAGGCTCTGTCTCAAAAAAAAAAAAAAAAAAAAAAATTGGGCTGCTCGTTCCCATCGGTGGCACTTTCCTCTGTGCCAGGCTCCAAGCTCTGCACCAGTTTACCTGCTTTAGCCCTCCTAGGAGCCTCATGGGGCTGGACCTCTCATCATCCCGACGACCAACCTAGGGGCACAGTATCCAGCCTGTGCAGGGTGCAGCTGGGCCCCTTGGCCGCCCTCAACCCACCAGCACACTTCATCAACAGTTTGGTGGTGAAAGGGCCTCAGCAGATGAAAGAAGTTGAGCAAGAATGAGAAAGGCAGTCAAGCCACAGTGCAGGGTATTCACAGAAAAGCGGGCCCTGGGGCCAGCCAGGAGCCCATGTGGACAGGGAGGAGAGGAACCCTGAGCGTCTCTTCCCCGAGGCTGCACAGGCGGTGCAGTGTAGGGAACTGGGATCCTGGTGCACCAACCCCTCAAATTCACACCTGTGGGTGACCGTAGGGCTAGGGACCAGCCAGGGCCATCACGGGGCCTGTCCATGGTCCCCAGTGATGGGGAAAGCTTCCTCCCCAGCCCAGATGGGAGCCTCAGATCACAGCCAGGAGGTCCCAGGGCAGCGTCCCCTAATCCTGGGTGGTTTTCCAGAGAGGGGGCTTCCTTGTGAGAACCCCCCACGCCCAGTCCTTCATACCAAAGACAGCCAACTCAAGGCTAGGCCAGCACAGACAGAGGTTTTGCTGAGAAATGAGTTGCCAAAGTCACTGGTATGGCCTTCACCCCCTGCCTCAGGTGGGGACAGACTGAAGCCTCTACTTGCTGAGGAGGGACCTGGAGGAGCCTGACCCTGCACTGGGGCCACAGTGGGTGCTGTGACGAGCCAGCCCCGGCTTGCGCTGCAGCAGTCTCCACTTGCCACCTTCTCCTACCCTCCCAACCACCCATTTTTCAGAGGAGAGGTGACCCTCCGTGCCCCAGCCTGTGAAGTGGGCAGTGGGAGGTCACAAATGGGGCACCTGACCCAGGGCTCTCTGCCCAACCCCCACACCAAGTTCCTGGTGGTGCAGCACACGGGGTTTCCCTGGGATCCCCCCAAAATGGACTGTGAGCAGAAAGGAGGAAACAGGATTCAGTACACGGAGAGCATCCTGGATGCAGACCCAGGCAGCACTGAAAAGAAGCTGCTACCCAGAAAGACGAAACTCTAACATCTCAGGGAACCAGGCAGGGGCTGGCCCTACAGATGCTCACAGAAATAGCAGCCAGAGATGCCCTAGGCTGGAAGGCTGGTGGTGGCACAACCTGGCACCGTGGGCCCATCCAGGAACAATTGGTAACTGAGAACTGTTTAAGTCCCAAAGCTTATGAATGATTTCCACCATTTACATTGTTTCATATTGATATAACCTAGAGAATGTTCCAGGTTACCCTATAGAGGCAGTGCTCTTGCTTGTTTACAGCCAAAGTGCTTGTGGAAGAGGTGACAAAAGGGTGGCACCCCTGGGTAAGTGCATGCCTATGAAGAAGTAGCCCAACCAATGGCTTTGCAGCACACAATGTCCCGGTGGGGAAACTGAGGGCCAGAGAGGGGAAGGGACGTGTCCAGGATCACATGGTGATGGGACACCCAGGGCTGGGCCACTGGTCCGTGCCCAACCTCCACGCGTGAGGAAGGCTTTGGGGAGGGGAGGTGGCCAAGTCAGGCCTCCCCCTCCACCTCGTCCTCGCTGGCGCAGCCGTCGGACATGGCTCTGCGCTGGGATGTCCGCCTCTCCATGTACTCGGCCTTAAGCTGCTCCAGCTCCCGTAGCTCAGCCTCCAGCCGCTCCCGGTGGACCATGCGCAGCTGCTGCAGCTGTTTCATGCGGAAGGGGTTCATGTCGTTGAAGGCGATGTTCATCAGCTTCCTGGGAGGAGGGCACAATCAGCCCAGAGCACGTCACGCCACCTGGCTGGCATTTACCCACCTGGCTGGCGTTTACCAGGCTCTCCCAGACAGACATCCCCACATTCCTTCTGCCCTTGTGGCTGAGCCCTGGCCCCTGCCCTCAGGAGGAAACAATGAATAAGATGATTTCCACCCACAGAGATATGTACTGAGGCAGGAGGAAGATCAGAAGAAAGACACCTAACCTAGCAGGGAAGGGCTGATCATGGAGGGCTTCTTGGAGGAGGTGACATGTGAGCTGAGTTTTAAAGAATGAATCAAAGGTGACCAGGCAAAGAAGATAGTAGTGGTGGAAGTGGCAAGGAGGCATTCTAAGTAGAAGAAACTGCAAGGGCAAAAGGCCGGAGGTGAGGTTGTCCTAGGAACTCGTATAATTCTGTTTTCCAGGAACACTGGCCTGGAAAGTGGATGTTCAGGGTAGGGGAAGGTGGGGAAAAAATGAAACTCCATGGAGGCCTCAAATGCCATATATTAAGGGGGCAGACAGATCACTCAGACAGTCAGACTTCCCCGAAGATTTCTTTTTTTTTTTTTTTTTTTTTTGAGACGGAGTCTCGCTCTGTCACCCAGGCTGGAGTGCAGTGGCCGGATCTCAGCTCACTGCAAGCTCCGCCTCCCGGGTTCACGCCATTCTCCTGCCTCAGCCTCCCGAGTAGCTGGGACTACAGGCGCCCACCACCTCGCCCGGCTAGTTTTTTGTATTTTTTTTAGTAGAAACGGGGTTTCACCGTGTTAGCCAGGATGGTCTCGATCTCCCGACCTCGTGATCCGCCCGTCTTGGCCTCCCAAAGTGCTGGGATTACAGGCTTGAGCCACCGCGCCCGGCCTTTCCCCGAAGATTTCTAAGCTATTAATAGGAGCATCAGCGTCACTTACCAATTTCTACTTGCAAACATCAGCCTCCCCTCTGCTATGTGTCCTGGGGGTAGGTGAGTGGTGGGAGTGGCAGGGGGGTGGGGGGTCCTCACCGGCTGTTGGAGATGGTCTTGGTGAAGAAGCGCAGGTACTGGTAGATTTCCAGGCCATTGTGTAGCCTCAAGATCTCCTTCTCATTGTACTTGAAAACGGCCAAGGCATAGCGAAACACCACCTGGGGGTAGAGTGGGGGCTCAGGTTGGGCATGGGAGGCCAGGCAGGTCATCCCTGGAGGGAGGGAACCTGATAGACCCAGGCAGTATGGAAGACCCTGGACTGGCTGCAGAAGTTGAGGCCTGGAGGCACAATGTGCGGGGGAGGGCTCCAGGGGGCTGGGGGAGACTGAATACCCTCAAGGGGCACACAGCTTGAAATCTGGGGATTTGAACAGAGTCCTGGCTCTAGCCTGTCTTGTCTCATGACTGTGGGTGAGGCATGCCCCTGTGGAATCTCATGGAGTTAATCTGTATCTTTACGTGGAGCTTTGGCAGGAACCAAACAAAACAACAGGCCAGACGCGGTGGTTCACGCCAGTAATCCCAGCACTTTGGGAGGCCAAGTCGGGCAGATCACCTGAGGTCAGGAGTTCGAGAGCAGCCTGGCCAACATGGTGAAACCCTGTCTTTACTAAAAATACAAAAATTAGCCAGGATTGGTGGCGTATGCCTGTAATCCCAGGTACTCCGGAGGTTGAGGCAGGAGAATTGCTTGAACCTGGGAGGCGGAAGTTGCAGTGAGTGGAGATCATGCCACTGCACTACAGCCTAGGTGACAGAGCAAGGCTCCGTCTCAAAAAAAAAAAAAAAAAAAAATCTCTGGGTGCTTTGTAAACTGAGGTGTAAACTAGGGCTGAGTTGGGGGACCTGCCCAGGGTCTCCAGGCAAGGTCAGGACAGAGCTGGGTCCAGACCTGAGCTCCGGTCTCTTAATCCAAGGCTTAGTCCAAACAAGAGGAAGAAAAGGAGGGCCCAGGTGACTGGTGGGGGGGGGGGGCAAGGACAGCATAGGGATGTGCCTCTCTGATCATGCTCACACCTCATCTCCACGGAAAGGAAATCCCCCAACTTTAGGACATATCTTCAGAGGCAGAACCACTACTTCTTCTCATACATGCAAAGCACTTTACAGTTGACAAAGCCATGCTCTCAGGAGACGTTCCCAACAGCCCTGACAAGTAAGCGTTGTCTTCTCATTCTCCAGGGGCAAAGTCAAGACCCAGATGGGTGAAGGGACTTGCTCAGGGGCCCCATCCCCTGGCAGCACCCTACCTTGGTCCCCTCGTACAGGAAGGCATCCCAGACCCGAAGGAGGATGTTGCTAATGAGACTGTCTGCAAAGACCACGAGGAACCAGTTGAAGGTGATGAGGGAGAGATCCACGTGGTGCTGCCCCAGGTGGGCCATCAGCCTGGGCAGCTTCTCCGAGAGCAGGTCCTGGAGCACCCGCTGGTCCACCTGGAAGCCAGAGAGAGAGCCTGTCATCTGCAGCCCCAGGATAAGGCTGCCTCCCTCCCTGCCCAGCCTTCCTACCCAGTCAGTCCACACACAGTCCTGAAGCTGCTCTGGGCAAGTTCTTTCCTGCTCCTCAGGAAGCCAGAGCCCAATCTAGCTGGGAGTCAGGTACAGCATCATATCACTCCGCTGTTCCTGACATAGGCCAGAGTCCTCTGGACCAGGGCACTGGGCTCTGCAGTGGAGCCGTGTGGGCTGGCACGTTCTCAGCCCCCTCACCCATCTGAATCCCTTGAGCCAAGCAGGAGCTCAGGGGCCAGCTGATCCTCCTGGCAGTTCAGAGACACTGGTCTCATGCCCACAGGCCTTGGCAAAATGGAAACTTTGTCTCTAGGCTTGTATCAGCTGACATCCACAGCCCCTTCTCTATACCCAATTTGTGCCTGACACCTAAGATGCTAGGCAGATGTCTGGTCCAGGACAGGTGTGTGTGTGGGAGGGCATAATGTCCTGCCTCGCCAGACACCAAGGAGTCTTCTCAAAGCAGGGTGCTCCTGGCCACAGTGGCCAGTGACCTCTCCTTGTGGCCACTGTCATGCCTCTGTCCTTGTTTCACTGGATGGGTTAACCACTTTCAGCACTGGCTCCTTCCCTGGCTCCAAGACATGGTTCATTTCGTGGTTTTCCTCCTCCCTGTGTGATGACCCCATTTTATTCCCCTTGCTCTTCCTTCCTGGAACTGCTGGTTGCTCAGTGCTCTCCCCTCACTTATGTCCTCTTCCAGGCATTAGCGTCAGCTGTGGCAAATAGCCAGTAGCTCCCATCCTCCCTCACCCAGAACCTTGGGTCATCTACGGAGGCCAAGTGTCCAGTTCAAAACCTAAGGTAACTCCCTGAGTCTGAGATGCCACTGACCTACTGAAGGATTTACGGATGAACTGATACAATGCCAGAAATTTACTTCGAGATAAAGCAGGAGGAGTGGATGGGAGTTCAGAAGAAATAACACTGGCTCCCTGGGTTGATAACTGAAGCCAGGTGATAGACATATGGAGGTTCATTATACTATTCCCTCTATGGTATTGAATGTGGGAAGTTTTTCATAATAAAATATGAATAAAAGGGTCATAGAACACACATCAATTTCAGAGATGTTAAGATGTAAAAATTAAATATGTACATTTCCTAGCCTGCCTTGCAACTAGGACAGCCATGAAATAGTTCTGACCAGTAAACTGCAAGTAGAAGTTGCTGGGTCAGGGAGCCAGGTCCTGGTGTTCACCTTCTGCTCCTCCTGGCCTAGGCCATGGCCACAGTGCTGGAGGTGATGTGGCCATTTTGTGATCAGGAGGTGATGGGTGTGAGGATGAAGGCCACATGCCAGAGATGGCAGAGCAGGCAGCTAGGAGCTTGAACCCAGTGGTTCTGCCTGGTCATTTACTATCTGAGAAAAATAATCCCCCACTGAAGCTGTTGTTAGGTTGGGCTTCTCTTCCATGCAGCCAAATGCACTCCCACAGTACAGAGGGAGAAAAGGAAGCCTGACAAATTCCCAACTTTCCTGAGAGCCACAGGCTTCTAGGAACAGCTCTGGGGCACTGCCCTGCATGGCTGCCAAGTCCCCTCCCCGCCCCACTCACCTGGGATGCCGTCAGTGTGTTAGAGTAGTAATCAGTGGGCATGATGGTCTCCACAATGGCCACCAGGCACCAGAAGGCACTCTCCTCTTCCTCCAGGACCAGCAGAGCGATGGCCGCCAGCCTGGAGTGGTAGGAAAGGAGGCCTGGATTGATTACAGAAGTCGTGGCCCTGCCAGGCAGCACGTGGCAGAGGTGGCTTCCTGGGTTCCAGGGGGAAAGTCCTTCCATGTGAGCACCAGTGCAACCCCACTCCCTAACCAGACTGGTGCTCCTGGCACCTGGGGTGAGACAAACGCTCTTCGGGGGAGGATGACCGGCATTTTCCAGAGCAATGGGGATCACTTCAGAGCAGGGGCTCTGGAGTCAGGCTGCTTGGGTAAATCCTGATCTTGCGGCTTCCTGGGTGACCTGGGACAAGTTACGGAACCCCTCTAAGCCTCAGTCTCATAATAATCACAGGACTGTTTTGAGGATGCACAGAGCTCAGTGCCCCACACGGCGCCTGCCACACAGTGAGCTCTTTATAAATGTGAGCTATCCGCACCTTAATATTCACAGGCTTTGAGACCTCGGCAAGCACGCTAACCTCTCTGGACCTCGGTTTCATGATCTGAGATTAGATATTTATTGTTAGCGAGATTAACAATATCTATCTCCCCAAGGCCATGAGGCATCTTGAGACAGACCTACCGTGCCTCGCTCACTGCCTGGCATTTACCAGGTGCTCAATGCACATAACTTTTTTTCCTCCTTTATTTCCCCTGCCCACCAAGTTAGCATAAGGCTCTAATGAAATCATGGGTAAGAAACAAACAAAAACCCACAGGGCTGAGCAGGGAAGTCTTCCTGGGATAAGCACTGTTTTCTCTACTTCTCCCATCTTCCCTGGCAGCTCCCATCCCGGGCCAGTCCAAGAAGACGTTTTCCAAAAAATGTCTTTCCAGGGACTACTGGTCTCCCAAGATGCGAGGTGAACACAAGGTTCTATATTCAAAGATATCTGGGGAATGCTGCACATTCTAGCCCCTGGAGGGTTATGATGTACACAGTCTTAGTAAAGCCTCTGAGAAGTCCTGTGGTAACAAAATCCTGTGGCTGATTCTAACCCAGCATCACCCAGGGGGTCCACAGAACCCCTGTTGTCCATTGCACCCATGGGGGCTGAGTAGAATGAATGTTCCTCATAGGACCCTGGGGAGATGTCGCTTTAGAAAGCCTCTGACTCTATGGTCATAACGAGCATTTAAGGAACACATTCCGTCATCCATATACTCATGCTTCTTTGGGTTCTCTCTAGATTAGATCATGACCTCCACCTTCTTTTGAGGCTCACAACTCTTAGAAACATGGTTGAATCCCAAAAGAAAAAAGAAATATCCCTTCTCTTTCCCCAGTAGAGTGGGAAGGAATTTCTCCCAACTATGGTTCAAATATTTGTATAAAACCTTCCTGAGTTGAAGCTGAGTGGATGAAGAGAACATTCACAGGTCTCCTGGGAAATAGGAGGCTCTGTTCTCTCAGAGCTGGTGGGGAGGGACCTCCACAGGTCACTGAGTTCAAGGATAGCAAACGTGGCATACACTGGCCTCTATTCTCTTTGTCTGTGCCCAGGGCAGACATAACTAACTGATCATGGCAGCATTCCCTTTGCCTAAGCCCATGGTAGACATAAATAATTGATCACAGTACTCTTTCCCACTGAGTCTGAAGGCTGCCTCAGAAACTCTCTCAGGACAGGGCTCCAGGCAGCTGCTTCCTACTGGTTGTTTCTGGTCTAGACAAACTCCTTATTGCAGTGGTTGAAAAACCAAGACCCAGAAAGCAGAAGTTACCTGCTCAACATTATATAGTCAGTTGGCGGCAGAGTGGAAATAGAACCCAGGGCTCCCAAAGTCTACTCCAGTGCTCTCTCCACTCTATCCTACCCTGTTCCCCCTGAGCCTCAGGATGGCCTCAGTCTAGGGGTTAGCTGCCAGCATTGGTTTGGACTTCAGCACATGTTAAAAAGTCAGTTATCTGAGGCTGGTGGCTAGGATTTACTAACTGCTCAGGGGTATGGCTGAATTCGAACCTAAGGGCATTCAGGGCCCAGGTAGGCTTGCAAAGAAAGGAGTGTGTCGATGGGGGAAAAACAAACTACTTTTAAAGCACTGTACTTATTTTCACAGGGAAATGGGTTTAAAACATTTGCTCTAAATTAGCATTAGCTCATCACGGTGGTCTCCATCACTATCTAAACAAGCTGGATTTGTTGCCTTAGAGGCAGGGTCTGTCATCTTGAGACATCAAACATGCAGTTCTTTTTCTTTTCTTTTCTTTTCTTTTTTTGAGACAGAGACTCACTCTGTTGCCCAGGCTGGAGTCCAGCTGCATGATCATGGCTCACAGCAACCTCTGCCTCCTTACCACCTCAGCCTCCCAAGTGGCTAGAACTACAAGCATGTGCCACCACGCCTGGCTAGGTTTTTTTTTTTTTTTTGACAGGGCTTTGCCATGTGGCCAAGGCTGTCTCAAACTCCTGGGCTCAAGGGATCCACCCACCTCAGCCTCTCAAAGTGCTAGAATTACAGGCGTGAGCCACAGCGCCCGGCCCACACATGCAGTTCTAATGGCTACCACTAGATGGCAAAGAAGACATGTGTCAGGGACCTGCAGGCTTGGGCTTAGAGCCTTCAAACGAATACCTTGCACATGCCACATTTGAACAGGCTTTCTATTATGAAATGGAGTCTTGCTCTGTCGCCAGGCTGGAGTGCAGTGGTGCGATCTCGGCTCACTGCAACCTCTGCCTCCCTGGTTCAAGTGATTCCCCTGCCTCAGCCTCCTGAGTAGCTGGGACTACAGGCACCCGCCACCAAGCCCAGCTATTTGTTCTATTTTTAGTAGAGATGAGGTTTCACCATGTTGGCCAGAATGGTGTCGATCTTTTGACCTCATGATCTGCCCACCTCAGCCTCCCAAAGTTCTGGGATTACAGGCATGAGCCACTGCGCCTGGCCTATTATGTTTACATGAACACCAATTATCTGCACTTGCATATCAAATTAAAGTAAAAATACCATTCAGAGAAAGGTATTTTAGAAAACCCATCTGGGGACCTTCCGCCTCTCTTGGTCTCAGTTGTCCCTTCTGCGCCCCTCTGTGGCCTGTGTGCTGCCTCCTTCTACACAGGGAGAAGGTTCTCACCTTCTACGAGGCTTATCTCAAGTGCCCCTCCTGCTATAGGATTTTTCTCTGCCCCTTCAGCACAGGTTGAACTTCAAAAGCAGGTCTCAAGAAGTTTACATCTACATAAGAGAAAGGTTTCTGTGGGGCCTCAGCACAGCCTCTGACTACTGCTATTTGGAGAGAGGGCACGTTGTAGAAAGGACTGGGTTTGCGGGCTGGGGGCAGCCAGGGCCCAGGGTAAGCAGTTGGCTGGGCCAGCATTTGTGGTGGGGCAATGGGCGGGTTCCTCGGCCTCTCAGACCCTCTCATGTTTCATCTGGGCATGGGGGCACCAGTGAAGGTTTCTGTGAGGATTAAATGCCATCAGGTGTTAAACACCTGGCATCCAAGAGGCCCCCATTATGCATTACTTCCTACCTGGCCTTTGTGTGAAATGCAAAAATTATTATTCATTCTGATCTCATAGCTTCCAGCTCCCTTCACAGCTATTCTTACAAGAGGCTTTGCAGGTTTTGTTTCTCCTGGATTTTAACATGTTCAAACAGATGAGGAGTACAGGGGCTTTTGTCAGACTGTTGAATGAATGAAATTTCTACAGACCTGCCCTGTGGCAGGCATTTAGCGTGGCATGAAATCTGAACATATTTTCCAAGGAGGCTTTGACTGAGAGGCATTACTGTTGGAGTTTAACTCTTAATTCTCAGGAATTGTACATATACATGCTCAATGTCACCCAATTTTAGGCTGGAAATAGAGTATGAAAAATATCTACCTTTGGAAACCACTCAAATTTGAGTAAGGCCACTGAATGTTGATTCTGTGTTAAATAAATGTCACGCGCCACCTATTCTGAAAAAAGAGCAGTATGGCTTATGTAAATTTTGCTTAGGTATATGTGTGTTTAAAGTAAATTGAGTCAAAACTTGCTTTGGGAAAATATCTGCAACTATGCAGCTTCTACTGAAATAGCTGGGGCTGGAGTAGGGGGATGACAGTCCCTCACAGTCTTGGAGGGGAGACAGCCCTGTGAACCAGGTGACCTCATCCCCTATCCCCAGTCCCTCCCTCCATCCCCACCAATTGGACCAGAAGTGGAAATTATTCCTGACTGGGCCAATCAGATTCTTTCTTTGGGGAATTTAGGCCTGGAACACAAGGGGTGGGGTGAGAACACTCACTGAAAGGCCCAAGACTCAGGGGCTGAGGTCTCCATTCTGACAGCCTTGATGGTCCCTAAATGTCCAAAGAATGAATGGACAGAGGCTGGTCTGCTGAGAGAGAAGGAAGCAGACACACATAATGAAGAGAGGCCAGAGGCCATGCAGCTGCAGAAGGCAGCAGAGCAGTACCTTGGTGCTATATGAGCTTAGGGGATGGCATCCCAGGACTGTGGCACAAAGGCTGCCCCCTGGGGTTGTGCAGGGCTGTGGCCCTGCTGCAGAGAGCAGCTGCCTTGACTTCCAATGACCATCTGGTCCTCAGCTCTGTTTTCTTTTCCTGGCTTCTGTGAAACCCCCTTGTAACATTTAGAAAGTCCCTTTTCCCAGGGTCTTCTGCATGGGTTTCACTGAAAGCAAATGATTCCTGACCCAGAAGGTCCTGCCATGTGGGTGGGGCCATACCTTGTAGATTCCAGCAGGTCAAGGTTTGAGATGCCATGTGAGTTGTACCTCCCCAAGCACAAATCAAAGGAGAGAGCAGGGACAAGGGGCCTGGAGCTCTGAGCTCTGGCCCATCTCTATCTTAAACATGTCTTCTCACCAGCCTGTGGTGGGGAACCTGGGCTCTTGTCTCCAGGTTCTTGGGAGGCTCCAAAGAGAGAGAGAGCAGTGCTCTAAAACAGCAGTCCCCAACCTTTTTGGCACTGGGGACCAGTTTCATGAAAGACAATTTTTCCATTGACTGGGGTGGGGGAGGGGTGGTTTTGAAACTGCTCCACCTCAGATCATCAGGCATTACATTCTCATAAGGAACACGTAACCTAGATCCCTTGCATGCAGAGTTCACAATAGGGTTCATGCTCCTGTGAGAATCTCATGCTGCCGCTGATCTGACAGGAGGCAGAGCTCAGGTGGCAATGCTGTCTCGCCCACCGCTCACCTCCTGCTGTGTGGCCCCATTAACAGGCCACAGATGGCTATCGGTCCATGGTCTGAGGGTTGGGGACCTGTGCTCCAAAAGGTAAAGGTCACACCTTCACTGGGCTTTGGTGGCTCACCTGTTCAGGCCTTGGCAGTAGCCGATGGTGGGGTTCTGCCAGGAGAAGGCCAGAAGCACCCGACGGAGCTTGTCGGGGAAGCTGGAGGTGGGGCAGGTGAAGTGCTTGTTGTTGGGGAAGGTCCGGTTCAGGTCCAGCTCAATCTGGCGGGCAGCAGGGTGCTCGCGGGCCCGGCCTCGGCTCAGCAGTTCCTGGTAGCAGCCTGGAGTGTGCAGGTGCTGGACACGGAGGTGGACCAGCCACCTCCAGACACGAGGCCGGTGTTCACGGGGCACTCCTGCCCGCAGTAGCTGCTTGAGTTCAGCTGAGGGCACAAGCTCGCCCAGGGCAGCCCAGCGCTCCCGCAGCGGCCGATCCACAGCCTCGAGACCCAGCAGGTGGTGGGAGCGCACCTCCAGTGCCTGGATCTTGGCCAGCAGCTTCAGGTCTTCGACCTCATAGTCGGGCACCGTCAGGAAGCCGTACTCATCATACTTACTGCCAGCAAAAGTCCATGTTAGCAACACCTTGCAGAGCCCTTCCCTAGATAAGGAGTGGTGGGGACAGGGAGGACCCCAGGCCAGGTTCCTGCCCTGCCTTCACTGAGGGTTAACCACACAGCAGGTCACTTCAGTTCTCCCAACCTCAGGTTGCGAATCTGTATAATGGGTATAGGAATCCCTGCTCTGCCACCTGAAGACCCAGTGAGATCCTCTGTTGTAAGATGCTGGGGGCCTAGGCCGGGCGCGGTGGCTCAAGCCTGTAATCCCAGCACTTTGGGAGGCCGAGACGGGCGGATCACAAGGTCAGGAGATCGAGACCATCCTGGCTAACACGGTGAAACCCCGTCACTACTAAAAAATACAAAAAAAAAAAAAAACTAGCCGGGCGAGGTGGCGGGCGCCTGTAGTCCCAGCTACTCGGGAGGCTGAGGCAGGAGAATGGAGTGAACCTGGGAGGCGGAGCTTGCAGTGAGCCAAGATCCGGCCACTGCACTCCAGCCTGGGCGACAGAGCGAGACTCCGTCTCAAAAAAAAAAAAAAAAAAAGATGCTGGGGGCCTAGATAATGCCTGGTACACAGTAAATGCTCAAGATATTTACTAATTCTATGCAAATATAAAGGACCCTCTTATTACTCCATGCAGCCTTAGGCCCAAGGAGTCCCGCACTGTGCATACAGAACCCCATTTACCACAGCCAGTAAGCCCAGGGATGGACGGGGAACAGACGGCACCAATGACAGGCAGAGGTGGGAGAGCTGGGGACCCCTTCCAGACGGCCTTTCATTTATTCAACTCACCTCCACTCTATGCCCTGCCTGCACAATCTCATTTAATCCTAATGATCCTGCAAAGCCGGTATATTTGCCCAAATCTTGTATCTTCTTTTCTTTCTTTCTTCCCTTCCCTTCCTCCCTTCCAATATATTGCCCAGGCTGGTCTCAAACTCCTGGCCTCAAGTAATCCACCCAGTTCAGCCTCCCAAAGTGCTGGGATTACAGGCGTGAGCCACTGTGTCCAGCTCTTTGCACACATCTTATGGAGGCCGAGTACAAGGCTCAGAAAGGTAAAGGGAATTGTCACACATCGAGAGAGCCAGGACTGGCTCCAAAGCTCAAGCTTCTGCCACTGGACTACTCAGCCTCCAGGGGCCTTCGAGCATAGCCACGCTCCTTTCTGTTGTATTTAACCGCCCGTGTCCACTGTGTGCAGCAAGGGCTTGGTGCAGAGGAGATGACCTGCTTGTCTCCCCGCCTCCCCTCCCTGACAGGCATATCTGGGAGGCAGAAACATTTGGGAGGCAGCCTGGAGAAACAGAAAGCACGGGGCTCTGGAGGCAGCCTGTGCCGCAAATGTACTGTAGGGCTGTGGCAGGGGGCTGCCTCCTCTGAGCATGAACCATCTCAGCTGCAGCAGCACGCTCATGCATGTGAAGATCAGGGGAGGTGATGCTGTGCAGGACTTGCACGTGGTTGGCAGGACCTGGCAGCAGGGAAACTGGGGAGGAGCTGCCAGCTCACATAGACCAGCCCTGGCTGGGCCGCCAGGCTCACCTGATGGGGCTCAGCTCGATGCTGTCAGATGAGGCCTCCCCGGCTTCCCACTGCAGCGCCTCCTGGACAAGCTGCCTCAGCAGCTCTGAGCACTCGCTGGTTTCATCCCCCAGGGCCTCCTGCAGCCTTCTTAGTCCAGCCAGGTACTTGCTTTCCACTTGGCAGTTTCTGGCTTGGAGGTAGGCGCACTGCAAACAGGGAAGGGCTGGTCAGGCTACCTGGTGGGAGCTGGGCGGCCCCAGAAGCCTGAGGCCTGAACAGCTTTAGGCAGCACAGCCCTTCCAGCTCTCATCTGCCCCACTCCCGACTCCCAGACCTTCGTATAAGGGAAAGGAGACGGGCCCTGAGGCCAGTGGTTTTCAGCAAGGCGGGCAAGAGAGGACCGGGCCCAGGTTGGAGCTGGTTCAGAAGAAAGAGGAGAGGGGTGTGCAGAGACAGCACAAGCTCTTACACAGGTTACGGTCCCATCCTGGTTCAGCCACTGCTAGCTGTGTGGCCTGTGGCAAGTTACTTAACCTTTCTGTGCCTTAACTTCTTCATCCATAAAATGAGGATCATACAGAGTCTGCCTCAGGATTTGGGTGAGGATCAGATGAGCGGATGTGTGTAAAGCCCTTCCCAGGGTGCCTGGCACCTGGCAGGTGGTATGACTGAGCAGCTCCCAGGGCACAGACACTGCCCTTGTGGCTGCCCTCTGCTGCTGCCACCTAGGCTCTTTCTGTTCCTCCAACACACATCCCTCCCACTTCACGGCCCTCCTGCACCCTCTTCCCTTGCTTGGGACACTGCCCCCCCAACCCCGCCTCACCTTGAACTTTTGTGTTTCCATTTATACAAGCTGGGTGGTACTAGGCAAGTCAGGCAAGTTCCTTGTTTTCCATTTTTGTGAGATGGGGACAGTGAAAATCTGCTCAAAGCACTGCCATAACCTCTGGGCCACCCCGAATCCTATCTCATCCTGGGGTGGCAGCAAGGGAACAATTCTGCTGCACCTTTGCCCGGTTGCCATCTCCAAACACTTGCCGGGCACCAGCTCCAAGCCATCCTCTGTGCCTGTTCTTCTACCTATCCCACTTGGTGCCCACCTCTGTCGCCTGGGCTGCTTCCTGAGTCCCACCATTAACACCTGTTTCAGGGATTGCTTGCTTTTTTTTTTTTCCAAGAGAGTCTTGCTCTGTCCCCCAAGCTGGAGTGCAGTGGCACAATCTTGGCTCAGTGCAACCTCTACCTCCTGGGTTCAAATGATTCTTGTGCCTTAGCCACCTGAGTAGCTGGGATTACAGGTGTGCACCACCACGCCCGGCTAATTTTTGTATTTTTGGTAGAGGCAGGGCTTTGCCATGTTGCCCAGGCTGGTCTTGAACTCTTGGGCCCAAGGATCCACCTGCCTCGGCCTCCCAAAGTGCTGGGATTCCAGGCCTGAGCCACTGCACTTGGCCCCTTCTCAGGGATTTCTGCTGCTATTCCAAACAGTCTCCCCACTTCCAGGCTCACCTCTTCAAGCCCACCCTCCTGAGCAGTCACAGCAGTCTTCTCGGAACAGGAACAGAAGTCTGATTGAGGACTTCTCCACTCAGAATCCTTCAGCTCCCCAGTTTCCTTGGAGTAAACTCCAAACTCCTCATCTCCAGCCTCATGTCTCACTCTCCCCAGCCCTGCCCCCTGCCTCTCAGACCACACATCTTTTACCATGCTGTCTCTTTTTCTGGAAGGTCCTTCTCCACTGCTTGCCTGGGTAACATTAACTCATCCTTAGGACTCAATTCAGAAGGTACATTTGAATTGGACCCCCAAGAATCCCACAAGCCCAAGTGCAACTTTTTTTGGGGGGTGTGGCGGGGACGGAGTCTCACTGTGTCGCCCAGGCTGGAGTGCAGTGTCTCGATCTCGGCTCACTGCAAGCTCCACCTCCCGGGTTCACGCCATTCTCCTGCCTCAGCCTCCCGAGTAGCTGGGACTACAGGCACCCGCCACCTTGCCCAGCTAATTTTCTTTTTTTTTTTTTTTGAGACAGAGTCTCACTCTGTCTCCCCGGCTGGAGTGCAGTGGTCGGATCTCAGCTCACTGCAAGCTCCGCCTCCCGGGTTTACGCCATGCTCCTGCCTCAGCCTCCCAAGTAGCTGGGACTACAGGCGCCTGCCACCTCGCCCGGCTAGTTTTTTGTATTTTTTAGTAGAGACGGGGTTTCACCATGTTAGCCAGGATGGTCTTGATCTCCTGACCTCGTGATCCGCCCGTCTCGGCCTCCCAAAGTGCTGCGATTACAGGCTTGAGCCACCGCGCCCAGCCTTTTTTTTTTTTGTAATTTTAGTAGAGATGGGGTTTCACCGTGTTAGCCAGGATGGTCTTGATCTCCTGACCTCATAATCTGCTCGCCTCGGCCGCCCAAAGTGCTGGGATTACAGGCGTGAGTCACCGCGCCCGGTCCCAAGTGCATCTTGATTGTGTTACACTCCCTTGATAGTCTACACCCTCCTTGCGGGCAGGAACCAGCCTTATTGGTCTTGATGTCCCTACCCCATAGCTACCTAGTGAACGCTGCTGAACAAATGACTCAGCCACCAGACCACAGGGGAATGGAGAAGGACCTGATACGGGCCCTGCTCACAAGGGTCAGTTCAGACGGAGAGCAGCAGACAGGAAATGAGGAGAGTGAGACGGGGTGGGCAGCATGGGGACCAGCAGAGGGGCTGGGGATGGAGATGGCAGGAACAGGGCCCCACCCCACACCTTCGTCAGGAGGGCCTTCTCCTTCTCAGCCACCTTTCTCCAGATCTTCGTGACCTGGTGGATCTCGGAGTTGAGGAAGCGGTTCTGGGTCCGGTAAGCTTCCATGTCATCCTGGAGAAGAGAGCGAAGTATGAGTTGGACATAAACATCTCCCTGGTCCTGGGGAGTCACACCCTCAAATGAGCCCCCAAAGCTTCTTTTCTTTGGAAACTTCCAATAATGGCAACAGAAGAGGAAGTCTGCAAGAAAAAAAAAAATTACTTATAGCCCCCTTCTCTATTCTCGATGTCAGCATGATGTGGTAAAGGAACCAATAGGTCTGAATTTAAGCCCTGGGTGATGTCCTGGCTGGAAGGCTTCAGGCAGGCCACTGAACCACTCTGACCCTCTGTTTCCTCATCTGTAAAAGGGGCAAATACCAAGTAACCTACTGGGCAGTTGGGAGACTAAGTGAGATAATGTGTGATAACACTAAGAACAGGGACCAAAACAAAGCAAGTGCTCCACTAGTGTTTGTTTTTAAAATCAACATATTTTATCATATATTTATAATCATACTGTAAAATTAACTCAGTGTCACTTTGAAAAACCTTTCAATGTTGCTACATAAGCTTCCCAATGATCATTTTCAACCTCTGGTGATGATTCTATTGGGTGAATTTACCAGAACTTACTCATAATCCTTTTCCTGTCATTTTAAAATTTGAGCCCGGGGTGTTTGCAGTTGGTTTTTGATTATGAATAATGCTATGATGAACATCTCTGAGTTTGCCTTTTGTAAGTTGCCCATCCAGTGGAGGGAATGAGCTCCCTGCTGCTGGGACATACAAGGAGAAGCTGGACAAGCACTGGGAAGGTTCAAGCAAGGACCTGAGCCTCAGAGAAGGATCAGCTATAGTAGCGGCTCTCAATTCTGCTCAGATGGACAGTACAGAAGCCGTTCAGTCACCTAACGCATGCTTAGAGCTATACCTCACAATTCCAGGGTATTTACTGGCTGAAACTTAGGCCCTTTCTCTCCTATTGTCGTATGGGCTAGAGGCGAGTGCAAGGGATGCTGCAGCAGGGATGACTCCAACATGGCCTGATTGATTTGGAAATGAAGAACATCACACAGAGTTTGGGGCACTTCCTCATCAGGGTCACATGTGCACAGCCCACAGGTGGTCCTGGCCCTCCCTGTGTGGGCCTTCACTCCGGCCAAGATGATCGCCAAGGTCTTCCCAGCCTGGAAGCTCTGATGCATGCCCAGGGGCTGCTGATGCCCTCCGCCCAGACCCTGACACACTAGAAGGGCCTCTGCTCCCAGGGCAGGGAACGAATGCTCCCCATTGATTTCATCATGTCATCCCGACTCACCGCTCCCCTAGGGCTCTCTGTGGTTCCCCAACCCCGGCCACCCCTGCTTTCATCTCTCTCACTGTGCCAAGGCTGAATGGCTGTGCCTCCACTCAGTTTGCTCTCTTCCTTCTCCTGGCTGGACCCAGGCAGTTCCAACCCCTGGTGCCACCCTCCTCCACCTATCCAATCCTGTCCCTGACCTAGATAAAAAAACAGCTTCACTGTCTTTCCAAAATGCTGCTGTGTGTGCCAGCCACTCTGCTGGCAAGTTTCTGCCTGCTTCTTCTCCACGGTCCCCATATCCTATCCTTATGTGGCAAGAAGTGAAAATCTTGTTTGTGGCCGGGCGCGGTGGCTCAAGCCTGTAATCCCAGCACTTTGGGAGGCCGAGATGGGCGGATCACAAGGTCAGGAGATCGAGACCATCCTGGCTAACACAGTGAAACCCCGTCTCTACTAAAAAAAAAATACAAAAAAACTAGCCGGGCGAGGTGGCGGGCGCCTGTAGTCCCAGCTGCTCGGGAGGCTGAGGCAGGAGAATGGCGTGAACCCAGGAGGCGGAGCTTGCAGTGAGCTGAGATCCGGCCACTGCACTCCAGCCTGGGCGACAGAACGAAACTCTGTCTCAAAAAAAAAAAAAAGAAAGAAAATCTTGTTTGTGGCGCAGGGACCAGTCTCCCATGAGCATCAGGCCTTTCCAGGACCACTCCCCACTCTCTCTGGAGTCTAACACTTTAGTGTCTGGAGATATAGAAACTTATGAATACAGACGCTGTGCAGGCTTCCTGCATCACTCCCTTCACCAACACCATGAGGCATATATTCTCTCACTTCATCCTCCCAGCAATCCTAGAAGGGATGTTCTTTTATTATTCCTATAACAGACAAGGCCTCAGAGGCTCTGAAAGGGGAGGTAACTTGCCTAAGGCACAGCCAGTATAAGGCAGATGTGACCACACCCAGGTCTAATACTTTTTGTTTGTCTTGCTTTGTTGCCCAAGCTGGAGTGCAGTGGCGTGATCATAGCTCACGGCAGCCTCGACCTCCTGGGCTCAAGCAATCCTCCCACCTCAGCCTGTCAAGTAGCTGGGACTACAGGCACGTACCACCACGCCCAGCTAATTTTTTGATTTTGTAGAGACGAGGTCTGACTATGTTTCCCAGGCTATTTTCCAACTCCTGGTCTCAAGCAATCCTTCCACCTCAGCCTCCCAAAGTGTTAGGATTACAGGCATGAGCCACTGTGCCTGGCCAGGACTGTCTCATTCTAAAGCCCCAACCACCAAACTTCCTGCTGGGCACCATCTGAGCTCCCCACCAGCTGGAATCCACCTGGATGCCCATACTCTAGTCCCTGCCCTCCAAGGGTTGTCCTTTGGTGTCTTCTGGCTACACGCATGCAGGCTCGTGTGACCTCTCCCACCCATCAGACAGTACAACAACACATTGAAGATGCTGGCGTTGGCCATGTACCGGCACCGCCTGGTGGTTAACGGCATGAATGCTGTGGCCCCACTGTCTGGGTGGCAATTCTGTCTTGACCGCTGAGCCCCTGGACAAGTTACTTAACCTTTCTGTGCCGCATCCTCTCATCTGGAAAATGAGGATAATAACAGCACTGCCTCATGCGGCTGGGAGAGGATTCTGTGAGTTAATATGTGCAAAAGGCTCAGAACAGTGTCTGGCATGTGGCAAGTGCAACGTGAGCACTGTCTCCCTCACTGAGTTTGCACGACAGCTCGAGAGCTACTGTTCCCTACCCTGCACCCACCCCCTCAGTCGGCTGACAGAGCTCCGAATCCAGTGCCCGGGAACATATGACAAGCCCCCCGCAGTGGAGGAAAGGACCTACCACGACCTGGCCCATCTCCCTCACATCCACAAGGCTGTGGGATAAATATTAAAGTGTCCTAATTCCCACTTAACAGATGAGGAAACACACACAGAGAAAGTAAGTCCCCCTTGTCATGAAAGAGAGCCAGGATCCAAACCCAGGTGTGTTCAGCCCATGGCAGGTGCCCCGCAGGCACTGCGTAGAGAAAGCAGACCCAGCTCTGGCGCCGGCCACTGCTCCACACCGCTGGGTCTCCCTCCTTGATACTACCCCTTCCTCCTCCCAGGCCTAGACGTGCTCATGGATATTTATTTTTCTTTCTTTTTTATTTTTAGAGACAGGGTCTCACTTTGTCACCCAGGCTGGAGTGCAATGGCATGATCATAGCTCACTGCAGCCTCGACCTCCTGGGCTCAAGTGATCCTCCCGTCTCAGGCCCCTCAGTAGTTGGGACTACAGGTGTGTGCCACTACACCCAGCTAATTAATTTTTAATTTTTTGTAGAGACGAGGTCTCATTATGTTGCCCAGGCTGGTCTCAAAATCCTGGACTCATGCAATCCTCCGACCGTGGCCTCTCAAAGCACTGGATTACAGGGGCAAGCCACCATGCTCGGCCACACGCTGGTATTTCTAAGGCTTTGGAAAGAAGGCTTTTGTCACATAAGATACCCTGCTTCCAGCCCCAGCGAAGGCACAGACACGCCGGACAGGGAGGCAGAGTGAGCACAGCCTGGAACAGCAGTGGCAGTGGGCGGCGTCGGGCAGTACCTCTCCCTCCAGCTCGGTGCCCTACCTTGAGTGTTCGTCTTGGCTCAGAACTGTAGGGAGGAAAAAGAGAAACCTCAGAAAAGAGGAAAGCCATAGGACAGTCACCAGTGGAATGAAAGAAGGAAAACTCTGGAGATGGGGGACTGGGGAAGAAGAGAGCCAGCCTGCCTGCCTTTACAGGAAGTGGGAGCCCGGGAATTCTCTTTGGGCCATGCCCGTGGACTAGGCCCTGTGCTTTGTGGAAGGCGGTGGCCCGGGCGTGGGAGGCCAGGTTCTGGCTGCAGCCCTGCCTCTTGCTGCCTGACCCTGGGCCAGTCCTTCCCCCTCACCCCAGCTTAGCTGTCCCTGCCAGAAAATGAGTGGGGCAGACTAGATTTCTGAGTCTTTCCTACCTGATATTCAAGAGGTCAATGATCCTGTTCTCAAAACCAAAGTCTGAATAACAAGGGGGCATTTCTTAAAGTTGGGTTCCTCAATCACAGGGCAGGCAGGAAACCTGAACACTCTCTATCCTCAGACTCAAGACAATGGATATTTGATGGATCTTCTAAAAGCTGAAAGATAAAGAACACCAACTACACGCAACTCTTTCTCTTTTTTTTTTTTTTTTTTTTTTTTATAGAGACAGTGTCTTACTCTGTTACCCAGGCTGGAGTATCACAATTCACTTCAGCCTCGAACTCCTGGGCGGCTCAAGTGATCTCCCACCTCAGCCTCCCGAGTAGCTAGGACTATGGCGGGTGCCACCATGCCTAGCGAATTTATTTTATTTCTTTTTAGAGACAGGGTCTCGCTATGTTGCCTAGGCTGGTCTCGAACTCCTGGGCTTGAGCAATCCTCTAGCTTTAGCTTCCCAAGTAGCTGGGACTACAGGCACATGCTACTGTGCCTGGCTAATTTTTTTATTTTTTTGTAGAGATGGGCTCTCGCTATGTTTCCCAGGCCGGTCTCTAACTCCTGGCCTCAAGTAATCCTCCTGCCACAGCCTCCCCACATGCTGGCATTACAGGTGTGAGCCACCCACACTTGGCCTTATGCAATCCTTTAAAGCACAAAGCACAAAACACTGGGCCTCTGAGGATCATCCACTAGTGTATTCTTGGTTAATGTGAATCACATACCCAGAGTCTCCATGTAGCTGAGCTCACTGATAAGAAAATTCCTGAATATGTAAATTCAGGGGCACATTCAGTCTCCTAGTGAGTCCATGATTACAATCAACTCTCAGGCTGTCTGAAGCTACTTGGCTGATCTAGCGTTCTCTCTCTCTCTTTTTTTTTTTTTTTATTTATTCTTTTTCCTTTTCTTTCTTTTTTTTTTTTTCCTTTAAGATGGTGTTTTACTCCTTCACCCAGGTTGGAGTGCAGTGGCACGATCTCAGCTCACTGCAACCTCCACCTCCTGGGCCCAAGCGATCCTCCCACCTCAGCCTCCAGAGTAGATGGGAACACAGGCGTGCACCACCACAAATCTTTCTGACCCCTGTGCTGCGCTACCAGGGCTTGCATAGTGGATTCTGGCAGTATGGGTGGAAAGAAGAGGAAGACGCCTGGCTGGAGGCAGGCAGAGTAGAAAAGCAATCAGATGGAAGCATTTTCTCTGCTGTGTGGAGGGCTGAGAGCTTTCTAATCATCTAGCTGCATTTGCATTGGAAAGGTTATGTTTTATTTTAACCCAAAAGAATCTCTGATTTCAGACTAAATAAAGGAAAAGATTCAGGAACTGGTTATGTGGGTTTTCGGTCTTTGCTGAATGAAAGGGAAGTGAATCAGGTTTCACGTCCTTTTCCTTTGTCCTTCTAACAGCCCTAGTCAAGAGGACTAGTTGGGCTATTTGAAGAGAGGTGAGATAACATGCCCAAAGTCACACAGCTAGAAAGAGGCAGAGCCAACAGCCAAACAGGTCAGTCAGACTTCAAAGCTTGGGTGGTGGCCACTCTTCAACACTGCTCACTGAGAGTTTTTCTTTTTCTTTTTTTTTTTTTTTTTTGAGACGGAGTCTCGCTCTGTCGCCCAGGCTGGAGTGCAGTGGCGTGATCTCGGCTCACTGCAAGCTCCGCCTCCCGGGTTCACGCCATTCTCCTGCCTCAGCCTCCCGAGTAGCTGGGACTACAGGCGCCCACAACCGCGCCCGGCTAATTTTTTGTATTTTTAGTAGAGACGGGGTTTCACCGTGGTCTCGATCTCCTGACCTTGTGATCCGCCCGCCTCGGCCTCCCAAAGTGCTGGGATTACAGGCGTGAGCCACCACGCCCGGCCGAGAGTTTTTCTCTCAAAAACTTCCTGATTTCTTTTTCTTTTTTCTTTCTCCATCTGCCCTCACCCACTAGTTCCTTGATAGAGTAGCACGAGAGTTCTCAAGGTTATATGTCTATATGTACAGTCTCGTGTCGCTTAATGATGAGGATACACTCTGAGAAATGCATCATTAGGTGATTTCTTCCCCCCCCCCCTTTTTTTTTTTTGACAATGGAGTCTCACTCTGTCGCCCAGGTTGGAATGCAGTGGCCCAATCTCGACTCACTGCAAGCTCCGCCTCCCAGGTTCACGCCATTCTCCTACCTCAGCCTCCCGAGTAGCTGGGACTACAGGTGCCCGCCACCACACCCAGCTAATTTTTTGTATTTTTAGTAGTGACGGGGTTTCACTGTGTTAGCCAGGATGGTCTCGAACTCCTGACCTTGTGATCCGCTAGTTGATTTCATTGTTGTGCTAACATTATAGAGTGGACGTAGACAAACCTAGGTGATTTAGCCTACTACACACCCAGCTAGATGGTGTAGTCTATTGCTCCGAGGTTGCATACCTGTGCACCTGTTACTGTACTGAATACCATAGGTGGCTGTCACATAATGGCATTTGTGTACCTAAACACATGTAAACATAGATAAGGTAGCGTGTTGTGCTATGATGTTACAACGGCTATGAAGTCACTATGTGATAGGGATTTTCCTGCTCCATTGTAATCTTATGGGACCACCACATATGCAGCCCATTATTATATGGCATCTGACTGTACATATGTGGTTGTGAGTGGCAGGGTTTGGGGCAGGACGAACCCTGGTTGTATGGCTCCCTTTAGGGACAGTGGGGCCTATGGGTGCACTCCACAGTCACAGGCCTCCCAGTGGGACAGTTCCTGTCACAGCCCTTTAGAGAGGAGGCTGCGGGTCACGGCAGGCAACACACCTCACATAAAATTCCTACCCCCTGTGACACCACTGGTCCCTGTGGGATGGGGAAGCCTAGGGAAAGATAGGGACAGAGAAGGGGAAAGAAGGGGAGGAAAGGGGGAGCAGGGATGGTGGCAGTAGCTAGAAGTGGCAGCAGAGCAGACAGTCCAGACATGGACTGGAGCTCCGCAGACATGAGCTCCAACCCAACTCCAGCTCCCCCACTTCTTCAGCACATGACCCTGGGCAAGCTCCTTAACCTTTCTCAGCCTCAGCATTCACATCTGTAAAGGGGGAGCACACCAGTGGCTGCCTCACCTCACAGGGCTGGCACGAGGACTAAATGTGGCAAAGCACCGAGGGCAGTGCCTGGCACACAGGAAACACCCTATAAATTCTACAGATGGGAGTGGTGACTATTGCCAGTTGCAGGTCATCTGTATGGTGTGCGGGCACAGGACTGTGCGGGGAGGGTTGTGCTGGCCCCTTAGGGCTCTCGGGTGCACTGGGATGGCACTAAGGGAGGCTGACCAGGCCAGGCCCCACACTCAGCTAGTCTCGGGCTTTCATCTCTCATTTGATAATCTAGAGGCACCTTCACTTTGCAGTAGCCCAGGATACCAGGGCTACTGGTTAATGGGTCAATCAAGGCCCAGGCAAACTGCACTGGGCCTTGTGGTGAAGAAAGTGAAGAAGCGTAGAGTAATATTCCCATCAACATGTGTTTCTAATGTAAATATTCTAGGATGAAGGGATATCCCCCACTACACCCAGCAAACCTTAGGGGTGGAGAGCACCCCTTCCCTGAGGGCCGGGACAGAGGACCCGCAGGACCGGCAGGCCCTGGAGGGAAGGCCCCTACCTTCAGGTGCTCGATCTTCTCCTGCTGGCTCAGGAAGTCCCTGTCGGCAGCGTCGGGGGGCAAAGGAGACTGGTCAGGGGGGTGCGTGAAGTCCTGGGTGACCTTCTCAGAGAGCTTGCAGATGACCTGCTGCTTGGCGTGGTTCTTGTCCATAAGCAGCTGCACGTGCTGCTGTAGCTCTTGCACCTCCTGCTCCCGCAGGCTCGCTGTGTGCGCCAGGCTCTCCCGCTCCTGCTCCAGAGCCTCCACCCGCCGGCCCAGCTCCGCGATCTGCCGCACTTTGTGCCGCACCAGCTCCAGCCGGTCCTTGTCCTCAGCCGCCGCCAGGTATGCGCTGGACGCCCTCTTCTCCTGCTGGGCGGCCTCCAGTGCCTTGTGCAGGATCTTCACCAGCTCCTGGGCAGGAAGAGGGAAGCATCTTGTGAGCTCAGGGAGGGCCTGCTGGGCGCCAGAGCGGGGCATATGTTATCAGTAGTTCTCCTAACCACCCTGACAGGTGCCCAGCAGCATCCCTGCGGCATCTCATCCTGACACTTTCTCCTTCTCTGTTCAAGTGAGTGTTAGCTGGGCACATCGTTCCCCAGCTTCAAACTGCATCTCCCAGCCAAGCCATGGTGAGGTGTAGCCCAGTGACTGTTCTGCCTAGACGGGAAATGAAAAGTGAGATGGGCAGCTTCTGGGTCCTACCTTTAAAACCAGTAGACACATGCTCCCCTGGTCCAGTTCTCTTTGCTTCTGGCTGGGAAGTGGCAGGAACTAGCATGGCCGCCTCAGAGCCACAGCAGAAGGTACGTGTTGAGAAAGGGCTGCTCGCCAGCTCAGAGTTGCTCACTTACCTCTGGGTTCTTTAATGTGAGTGAGAAACTTCTCACTCATTTTGGGCCACAGTGCTTTGAACCTTTTTTTTTTTTTTTTTAAGACAGCATCTCACTCTGTTACCCAGCCTGGAGTGCAGTGGTACGGACATGGCTCACTGTAGCCTCAATCTCCTGGGCTCAGCTGATCCTCCCACCTTAGCCTCTCAAGTAGCTGGGACCACAGGAACATGCCAACACACCAGGCTAATATTTGTATTTTTTTTTTGTAGAGATGGGGTTTTGCCATGTTGCCAGGCTGGTCTCAAACTCCTGGACTCAAATGATCTGCCCACCTTGGTCTCCCAAAGTGCTGGGATTACAGGTGTGAGTCACCATGCCCAGTGGAGATGTTTTTGTTACAGCAGCTGAACCCATACCCTGACATATACACATCTATTTCAGGGATGAACAAACTGAGGCCCAGCAGAGAGTAGAGTGGAATTCAGTCTCAACTGGCCAGATTCCAAAGCCTGTGCTCAGTCACTAAGAAAACCAGGGGTGGCAGCTATGTGGCATTACTTTTCCCTCATCATCCCTGTGGCAGACATTATTAGTTCATCTCCCATACTTCTTCCTGCACAGCCTAGTTGAGGCCTCAGAATCCTTCTCAATATAGCATCTAGTCACTACCAATCAAATTGAGGCAGCATTAAAGAGGAAATACACTGGCAATCCCCATGTAAAGCCACGCACAGAGGGCCTCATTCAACCCATTTGTGCCTAGTTCCCTCCAGCCCACCAGCTGATGCCTGCAAAGCTGGTGGAAGGAACTCTAGAAATTTCAGAAACAACAGAGCTTGATTTATTCCTCAGCAGGGTCAACTGATTCACACAGGAACTCAAGGTCTGCTCAGCTCCCTGTGCCTTTAAGCCTGTAATGTCCCCAGGGAGGGCCATGCCTGGACTCAGGCCTATCTGTCCTAAAGCAGGGATGTGAATTCATTCTGGGCCAGGATCAAGACATCAGCAGCCAGGCCCACATGGACTTCATACCAGGTAGGTATGACTTTCAGGCAACACTGCCCTGCTCTGTGCTTCTCATTTGGAAAAACATGGTTTCCTAGAGACATGTCAACTATACCATACCAAAGTATTAAAACGAATGGATTGGCTGCATAGGCTTATTTGCTAAGAACAATTCTATATTAGAGGAGAACTGCCAGAAACCATGACTTTTTTGGAGAAGCTAATGACAAGACCACCTTAGCCTGCATCTTCTGAAACCTTAGGACTAGTGACCATCCTTTCTCAGGTTCTCTTTTCCTTTCACACCCCCATCCATCTGTCCAACCTTTACCGAGCACCACTGGGTGCCAGGCCAGGCCCTGAGCCAGGTGCTGTGGCCCAGAGAGGGACTGGTGAGAGTTCCCACCTCCAAGGACTGCAAAGCCTGGTGGGAATGAACGCGACCCACCTCAGTGGAATGATCTACTGCAAGTCAGGGGAACAAGGGTGTTTGTGGGAAAGGAAATGACTTCTGTATGGGGTGAAGGTTGCGGGGAATACCAGTCCAGAGCATTTAAATGAAACCGTGAAGAATGAGAAGGGCCAGAGATGGCCAAGCAGCAGGTGGGAGATGAGGGTAGGGACAGCCCTCTGAATGTGGCCAAGCCACAGCCCCAGTAAAGAGCTGGAGGAAGGAAAGAACTACCATGGAGCTGTGGGAGCCCTGGGGTGTGGCAGGAAGGTGGGGTGAGGACAGCACAGTGATTGCAAACCAAAAGGGAATGTTTGGAATGTTCAGAATGAAGAAGTCAGCTTCTCAGGGCTCAGTGGAGAGAGATTAACATTCCTGTGGCTCCAGGATAACTGGGAGCCTAGGCCATTTTCTGCTTCAGCTGAGACTTGGAGATTACCTTGGATGACTGCCCAGTAAAATAACCAACAGACATCATTGTTCAGACTTGCCCTAGGAGCAGAACCAGGTGGGTATCTTTCCCTCAGTTTTGGGGAGTTGACTCCAAAGCTCATTTCATTACATCTAGCTGTCTCCTTATTGCATTTGGCTCCCAGAATCTAAGACCAAGACAACAGCCCAGGAGGCTCTCCTCCAACCCCCAGAATTCTTGTACCAGAATAAAATAGGCTTGAAAGAAAGGAACCAGGGCAGAGGGAGGGAGCCTCAGTAGGACCTGTAAGATGAGGAGTGAGAATGTCATGAATTCAGGAAACCTAAAGTCTGGATTATAAGCAATGTCTTAGGACCAATTCTTAAAAATAGAGATGTTGATGAAATTAAGCCTTTCTTTTTTTTTTTTTTTTTTTTTTTTTTAAAACAGGGTCTCACTCTGTTGCCCAGGCTGGAGTATAGCAGTGCAATCATGGCTCACTGCAGCCTCAACCTCCTGGGCTCAAGTGATTCTCTTGCCTCAGTCTCCCTGGAAGCTGGGAGGCATGCATCACAATGCCCAGCTAATTAGTTTATTTTCTGTAGAAACAGGGTCTCCCTACATTGTTCGGGGTGGTCTTGAACTCTTAGGTTCAAGAGATCCTCCCACCTCAGCCTCCCAAACTGTTGGCATTATAGGCATGAGCCACCATGCGCGGCCCAAGTAGTACTTTTAATATCTCTCAATCGAGTTGTTTGGTTCATCTCAGATTTTTATACCTGGTCTTAAGTTGTTATTTTATTTAAATTTTTAAAAATCAATAAATCATCTTTAAAAAATAACCCTTTATCTTTTTAGAGCATTGCTACTTTCATCAGTGGTGGGCCCTACAGGGGTCAGATGAAGGGGCATGGGCTTTGGAGTTCACAGGCCTTGGTTCCCATTCTGGATCCGTGGGGGTGTATCTAATGAGGTGACTCTCAGGAGGGTGGCTCAGGGGGCCTCTTCACCGAACCTCTGCTTTCTCATGAATGGGGCTAACGGTTCCTCCTCCACTCAGAACTGCCTCTAGCATGAGAGAGAAAGTGCCAAGTGTCCCTCCCCAAGCTGACATGCCCAAGGTACCTCCCAGCCCTCTTTCATGTCCTCTGAAGTTTTTGGCTGGAGTTCTAGGAAAGTAAGAGGCTGCACGTTGCCCCACCAAGTTTGCTAAAAAATTACGTTCCTTTACCCAGTAATCCTGATTGAACTAAGGTGGCCCCAGAGGGCCGCAGGCAGGGTTCCAGAGGGGTTCATCATTCCCAGCCGCCAACAGATGGCCAACATCACCACAGACAACAGCCTTCCATCTGCCAGAGCAGACGGTCTTCAGGCTGGGTGTAGTTCTGTCAACTCCAAGGGTCAGTCCCCGGCCAATCAGCCATCTGGTGCTATCTCCTAGAGCCCAAACCTCTTGTGGGGCCAGTGCTGCAGGTGCGGGGACAGATAATGGCTTAATGGGTATTAGAGTCGCCCCGTGGTTTGATATGACACCAGGGGGTATACAGGGAGTGCATTCATTTTTTTCTCAAGAGCAGTTTTGGTGCTTGTGTCTCATACTGGGACTCACCAAGAGATTATGGAGGAGAGGCAGCCCAGCCTCTAGACCTGGAGAAGGAGGTTAGAACCCCAATCCTGGCTTTTCCAGCTGCCTGAGCATGGGTGAGTCACCCAACTCCTCTGAGCTCCTCAAATGCTGGCTCAGCCTCTGGGAGACCCTGAGCATGCAGACGCTCTGAGAACCTCAGTTTCCTTTTCAGAGAAAGGGGATGACAACTATTGTAAGGACAGAGAAAATACACGGGAAGGCTCAGCACAGTCCTGGGGCCGTGCTTCATACCAGCAGTTCCCGTGTTCACATCTTCTCTTACTAGAGAAGTGAGGTGCCCTACTAGACGGTGAGGTGCCCAAGGGCAGGGATTTGTCCCCAGTGTGCTCTCAAGAGCATCTCACAGTGTTTGAGATGGAAAGTCCTAAAGAGTCACTAAAGCCATTGGCAATGGCCAGGTGAGCCAGGATAAGACGCCGAATTCTCATGTCATCCTGAAGCTTGAGGCAGACAGGAGGTGCCTTCCCACTAAAGAAACGCAGGAAGGTACCTCACAGGGGCAGCTCCTGGGAGTCCAGGTGCCTATCTTCCCAGCTGATGGATGGGACTCTAATGAGGGTCTCAGATGCACAGCGGCTCTCCCAGCAGCATTCTGAGTGCCTGGGGGCACCACTGGGCACCCAGAAGTTGTGCTGGCTTTTTCTGTCTCACCTCTTTGGTTTCAGTATCTGGGCTATAGTTGAAACCCTAGAGGACAGGACTGCCGTTCCTCCCTTCCTAATGTGGAATAAAGACCGAAGTTCCCCGATCACTGGGATGGCCCCACGGCACATTTCCTGGAGGCACTGATCGGCTCTCACTTCCCGCCTGTCTCAGAGCCCCTCAGCAGGGCACCTCACTGCTTGTAGGGCAGGAAGAGATCGACATGGAGGGTAAGGAGGGCTGCAGTAATTGCCAGAACAACCAGAGCCTGCATCTGTTGGGCAGCTGCTGGGTGCCAGGTACTGGGCTTTATGAATCTGGGCACAGGTCTCTCCAGTAAACATGGCTGTAACTGCACTTACAGAAGAGGAAACTGAGGCTTAGAGAGGTTAAGAAACTTCTTAGGGCCAGAATTTGAGCCTGTGCTGTCTTATTTAAAGGCCGGTGCTTTGAATCATCCTGAAGACTGAAGTGCATTTGTGGAATGGGTTGAAGAACACACAAATCCACTCATATTGCACAATAAATAGATAAACTAAATAAATCACAACTCATTCTCCTTTTGACCGTCTGTCCCAGGACACAAAGTTGAGGTCTGGTGGAAGGTTACCTGGTGAAAAAAAAATCCAGATTCTTCAATGTGTCAACAACTTCCTCCTGACAATTTCCCTCTGAATATATGGGAGTTGTCAATAGCCTGGGCAACCCTTATTAATCGCCAAGAATCTTGCCTTTATTTTTTGAAGAATGACGAGTCCCCCAGAGATGCAGAGCAATCAGGGGCAAATTTTCACGAAATCTAGGTCTCCCGGGGCCTTTCTACTTCATCTGACAATTTGTAATGTATTAGAAAGAAAGACTGTGTCAAGGGAGGTTGCCCATATATTCAGGATTTCTTTTTCTTTCCAGGTTTGGGTTTGGGATTTAAGCTCTACCAGTCCAGGGATCGAGTAGCTGCTATGGCTCTGTTTCACGCCCTCTCAGCTCTCAGGAGCGTCCAGCAGCCTCACAACAGGAGCACCATGATGACAGGAGGAAAAGACAGCTGGGCTGCTAAGCAGCAGCAGACGGGACTTCACGTGGTATAACTACACATTGGGTGTTGCTTTGTTTAATGTCTGTCTCTGCCATGAAATGCAAGCCCTATAAGGGCAGAGCCTGTGCCTTTTGCTCATTGTTCTTTCCCAGCACCTGGAACACTACATGCACATAACAGGCCCTTAATAAAGATTTGGTGAATAAACACATGAGTTAAGAACATATGAATAAATGAGCCCCCTCCTTTGAGAACTCTAATCTCTAATCACCAGTTGCTTCATTAAATGTAACTCCTGGCCGGGCACGGTGGCTCACATCTGTAATCCCAGCACTTTGGGAGGCTGAGGCGGGCAGATCACTTGAGGTCAGGAGTTTGAAACCAGCCTTGCAACATGGTGAAACCTAGTCTCTAATAAAAATACAAAAAAAAAAAAAAAATTAGCTGGGCATGGTGGCAGGCGCCTGTAATCCCAGCTCCTTGGGCAGCTGAGGCAGGAGAATTGCTTGAACCCAGGAGGTGGAGGTTGCAGTGAGCCAAGACTGCACCATTGCACTCCAGCCTGGATGACAGAGTGAGACCCCATCTCAAAAAAAAAAAAAAAAGTAACTCCTGACATACCAGGAATGAAGCCTCTGCCAGTTCCCTTGAGATCTGCTGACAGTGGTCACTGCTTAGGGGCAGAAAAGGCAGACGAGGGGCCAAACCAGGTATAGGGAGAGCATTTTTTCTAGATTTCTTCCCCCCAAAACAGGGCAGAAAAGAAAAGAAATGTACAAGTGATAAGAAGTATTCAGAAGGTAATAGGGCATAAGCCCCACCTCCCCAGCCTAAGTCCTCTGGAGTCAGGACTGGGACACAAAGCAGAAAGGGCCTCCAAGCAGCCAAAGTTCAAACACAAAAGCTGAGGCCTTTCTCTGGAGGAAAAGCAGTCTAGGCCCTCAGTGGAGCCCACCACTGCCACCACAGGCCCTACCAGGCCCCACCAGGCCCCACCCTTGGGATTTATGTAACTGCCTTAGTCACTTTTATCACTCTACAGAGGGGCTCCCACCCGGAGCTGAAACCCCCTCACATCCCCGCCCTGGGACTCTCACTACTTCGTAAGGTAGCCCCTGGCTTTTAATACCATTTGCTCTCTGGGATGTAGGATTTTGGAGTAGTTTTAATGTCTGTGTGTGTGAGATCTGTTTTCTACAAGGACTATATAGCTCTTCCCTTTTGTAACTCTCATAATTAACTTCTTACCATATTAAGCCCAGATATTCCTGTCACTGTTCTGTGTTGGTCCTGGCTTAGCACTGGGCCACACACATGCTGCTTGTTTGCTTTCTCCTGTGACAGTCTCGTGACAGTCATTCAGATATCTGTGCCCAGATATCAGCTGCCAGGTCAAAGCCTCCCCCTAGTTCTATCGACAGCTTCTCCCATGACCCTAGATCCAGATCATCTGCCTCTAAATATTGTCATTTTCTGGGTAGGGGGTGAGATGATGCATGCCCTCCAGGAGGGGTCCAAGGGACAGTTATTAGAGTAGATCTCCAGAGATACCTGCCCTTGGTGCCCTTTTGTGACTTGCTTTGAGTGACATTAGGTTCTTGAGTAATCAACAGCATATTTCAACCTTCCGCAGTTTGGCCTTTAAACACCAGAGCTAGTGCCTGCTGGCCTTTAAAGACCACACCTGCTGGTGCCCAGCAGGGCTACTGCATCCCATCTAGTTTGTTCGAAAGGCTCCAAGAACTGGAGGGGTCCACTGGAACCTGGGCCTCTCTGGGACCAGACCTCACCTTCTGAGACTTCAGCTCCTTAGTGAGCATCAGAACCTGTTGCTCCAAGGCTGCCACTTTCTCCTGGGCAGTTCGGTTCCATGTGATTCCTTCAGAAAAGAATGGGAAGGTGTTGTTCTGGCGCTTGGCTTTCTGAACAAAACTGATGGTCAGAGAAGACTTGGGTCCTGGCTTTGGAGAATCCTCTGGCTCTCTCCCTGCTCAAGAGGAGAAACACAGAAGTTATGATGGATGACATCAGCAGTTCTCAAACCTGAGCTTGCTTTAGAAGCACCTGGAGGGCTTGTTCAAATGCGGATGGTTGGGCCCTAATTTCGGAGCTCTGAATTTAATAGGTCTGGGGCAGGGCTTGAGAATTTGCACTTCTAAAAAGTTCCTAGGTGATGCTGACACAGCTTGTCCAGGGGTTAGACTGTGAGAACCACTGGCCTACATAAACGTTATTGCACTGTGCTAGCCCATCCGCTAAACTGTGCCTGTCTCCTTCCTTCAGATCCCACCCAGCCTGGATGGGTCTCTCATGCCACCCTGCTGGTGTTTGCCAAGTGACTTTCTCCTCGGGCACGAGCCCTGGCAGGATGTTCTGTTCCTTATTTCAGGATCCCACCTCTATGTGCTAGGAGATTTTCAAAGCACACAAATCTGTCTGATGATAGGAACACAGAATGAATGCCTGTACTCTGCATTCTTGCTCCAGAGAATAGCTCAAACATTTAACTTGATTCTTCTTATTCCAAGCTAACTTAAGAGACATATTCCCCCCACAGCTGATTGTCTCAAGGATGCATAGCCCTTTTAGCTCCTGGGTGACAACCTATGGTTCACAGGCCAAATCCAGCCCACAGCCTGCTTTTATAAATAAAGCTTTATTAGAACACAGCCATGCCCATTTGTTTATGTGCTGTCTATTGCTGTGTTTACTCCTCAAAGGCAGAACTGAGGGCTTAAAACAGAAACCCCATGGCCCACAAAGCCTCAAATCGTTACTATCTGGCTCTTTACAAAAAATGTTTGCCACCCACTGTTTTCAAGTCATTAAAATTTTATTCTTACATCAAACCCAACATCAGAGAATCATTCCCTTGGGTTGCCTTGTCCTGCCCTGACCCAGCTGTGCTTCTGGTCTCTGCCATCAGCCTGCATCAAGGGACATTTAATGACCTGATTATGTGGCCAAGGGCCCTTGAGAAGCTTGTTCACATGGGATATATACATCATGCCTATTATGAGTCCCCAGCAGAAGAAATTCCCTTCAGCCCTAGGAACTTCCAAGAAAAGCTTTGCTTCTTATAAGAAAATATGTTTTTAGTCTTATGGACACTGGAAATAATCTAGCTGCTTGCATTTCCCTCTTTGCCTTGGCTGCTGAGCTTAAAGCCACATTTACTGCCTACCGTCAGATATTTTGTAGGATCATAAATTGATCCTATCTAAATCTCCTAACCCAAATCACTCATTTGTATGAGTATGCATTTTAGTAAACTATTACCTATTTTTGGGGACTAAAGTGTTAAAGGTATTGAAAATAAGAATGTGGTATGGGATCCCAGGATAGGGGACACACAGGGCTTTGGGGATAGGCCAAATGACATAGCATGAGACCAGGCCAAGGGCTGGCCAAACAGTCTTGAACAGATAACGAGTTACTCCAGTAGGTGACAGGAACCAGACACTGAGTGCAAAAACAGTACCTAGATTGCCCAGGTGCAGTGGCTCACGCCTGTAATCCTAGCACTTTGGGAGGCCGAGGTGGGTAGATCACGTTAAGTCAGGAGTTTGAGACCACCCTGGCCAACATTGTGAAACCTCATTTCTACTAAAAATACAAAAATTAGCCAGAAATCGCTTGAACCCAGGAGGCAGAGGCTGTAGTGAGCCGAGATCATGCCAGTGCACTCCAGCCTGGGCAACAGAGCGAGACTCTGACTCAAAACAAACAAAACAACAGTGCCTTGCTGAGTGCAAAACCAGAACAGTCTTGTCCCAGATCGAAGAGAAATCAGGCTACAATGGGTACAAGGCAGCCCACAGAGCTCAAAAATATGTAGTACCTCTTTCTCCTTCCTGTTATGGGGTCTAGGGGAGCAGGGAGGCTCCCTGTAGCACTTGCTGCCCTTTGATACACGACTGTGCACCAACTCTGAGGAAAGGCAGGGCAGGCCTCACAGTGCCCAGTTTATAATTAGAGAAAATGAAGTCTAAGACAGTGGCGTTCAATCAGTGCCCTGGATTTCATGGGAGTGCCTCAAGGACTGACCGGGAGGGGAAGGTGGAGTAAGAGGAGCAGAGGAGGAGTCCAGACTCCCACTCAGGCCTCAACTCTGCTTTTATCTGCTTTATATATTAGATTTTGTTCTGTCACTCACTCTGTGGCCGTGAGCAAGTCACTCCACCCTTCCATGCCTCAGTTTCCTTATTTATTGAATGAGGATAACAACAATACACACAGTTCCAGTTGCTGTAAGAATTAAATAGGTCAATGTAGGTAAAGTGCTTGGTACACACGGATAAAACTTGAAAAGATTCTGCTAAGTCAAAGAAGCCAGTCACAGCATGGTATATTCCATGGTATATTCTACTCACAGCAGATCTCCAGAACAGGCACATCCATAGAGAAAGAAAGGTTGTGGCCACCTAGCGTTATGGGGCAGTAGGGATTATGGTTGATGACTAAGAGTGCAGGTTTCTTTTTGGGGTAATGAAAATGTTCTAAAATTGATTATAGTGACGGTTGCATAATTCTGTGGATATACAGAAAGCCACTGAATTACACATTTTAAATGGGTGAATTGTATAGTATATGAATATATCTTAATAAAGTTATTACCAAAAAAAAAAATGCTTACTGCAGCACTGGCACAAAGTAACTGCTAGCGTTATAATGATGATGATTGATCCGATATAGCACTGGCCTTCCCTTGGACTGCTTGTTATGCTCTCTGGGGCTTTGACAGGCACTGACTCCTCCAAAGGGTGCTTTTTCTTTTCTTCTTTTTTTTTTTTTTTTTTTTTTGAGACAGCGTCTCATTCTGTCACCCAGGCATGATCATGACTCGCTGCAGCCTCGACCTCCCTGACTCAAGTGATCCTCCCACCTGAGCACCCCAAGTAGCTGGGACTACAGGCTCGCATCACGATCAGCTAATTTTTAAATTTTTTTTGTAAAGACAGGGTCTCCCTGTGTTGCCCAGGCTCGCCTTGAACTCCTGGGCTCAAGCAATCCTCCAGCCTTGGCCTCCCAAAGTGCTGGGATTACAAGCATGAGCCACCATGCCCAGCCTTATTTTAACTTTTTACTCTGAAAAAATTATAGACTCATAGGAAGTTGCAAAGATAGTGCAGACATGTCTCAAGTACTCTTCACCAAGCTTCCCCCGATGGTGACATCTTACACAGCTATAGTACACTATCAATTCTAGGAAACCGGTGTTGGTACAACATGTGTGCGTAGGTCTATGTCATTTTATCACACGTGTACATTTGCTTTTGGTTATGTTTGAGACAGAGTCTCACTCTGTCACCCAGGTTGGAGTGCCGTGGTGCAATCTCGACTCACTGCAACCACTGCCTCCCAGGTTCAAGTGGTTCTCCTGCCTCAGCCTCCTGAATAACTGGAATTATAGGCACTGGCCACCATGCCCAGCTAACTTTTGTATTTTTAGTAGAGTGGTGGTATTAAGAGGTGGGGCCCTTGGGAGGTGATCAGATTTAATGTCATGAGGGTGGAGCCCCTGATAAGATCAGTACCCTTAGAAGAAGCAGCAGAGACCAGAGCTCTTTCAGCCACATGAGCACACAGTGAGAAGGTGGCCATGTGCAAACCAGGAAGGGAGCCCTCACCAGACACTGAATCTGCCGGCACCTTGATCTTGGACCTCCCAGCCTCCACACAACTGTGAGAAATAAATGTCTGTTATTTAAACCACACAGTCTATGGTGTTTTAGTAAGTAGCCCAAGCCAACTAAGACACACACAAACACACAAATGCTGGTTCGCTGGAAGGAAAGAAGGCACTTGTGCCAGCCGTGAGGAGCTGGTCCCTGAAGGCAGCTCAGCCCTGGACAGAGGCTCACCTGGGGTGGTGGGGTCAGAGGCCAAGGGCTGCTCCTCCCTCTGAGGCTCCCCACTCTGTGGAGAATCTTCCCCTGGAGGTTCATGGCCTGTTGCCTGGGCCTGCTTGTTGCCACGGATGTTGTGCATTGTGTTTCTGAAAGGAGATGAGAACAGAGGAGCATGAGGCTGAAGCCTGCCTTTCTGCCCCTCTGTCCTTCCCGCCGCCACTGCTGGAGCTCAGGTCTCATCCCTACACCCTATCATCCCGACTGGTCTCCCAGACTCCAGGCACCCTACATGATGCATCCCCACGCATGGCACTCCCAATCTCCTTTACCTATCTCTTTCGCATTCTCATCTTCCACACACTATGTGGCTTGTTAGTAATATAAGCTTGACTTCCTCAACCCCCAACCCTGCAGCTGGAATATAAATGCCATGAGGCAGAGGTATTGTCTGTTTTGTTAACTGATGCACCTAGAACGCCTAAACAGTGCCCAAAATATAGAAGGTGCTTAGTACGGGTGTGTTGGATGAATGCTGAATGGACTTGTTGCACTAACTTTCCCAAAACCTTCATCTGGTTTCATCACTATCTGGCTCAAAAACCATCAGTGGCTCCCGACTTCTGCTGAGATAAGTTGCAAACACCTCCTGACATCTTTCCCTGCTTGCTCTCTTTCCCTGCTCAGATCTGTCCTCTGTGCAGCCTGCACTGACCATCTCATGGCCTCCAAGGGGCTTAGTGCACTTCACAGCTGGGTCACCCTTTGGCCAAGTACTTGTCTAGGCTGAAGCCTCTTGATGTCATTTCTTTATGAACTGGGTACTAACCTACCTGCATGTTTGCTGGTGCCCAACACTGGGTTGTATGTGCCAGAGCCGGGCTCAATACATGTTTGGTTTATAGAAAGGAACTAGATAGTACCAAAGGCTGACCTGAGATCACAGACCACAGAGAAGTTCATAATGAGCTGGATGTAAAAACAGTTCAAGGAGTTTATTCTCCCTTGCAAAGAGATAAGATTAATAACAGGGAAGGGAAAATGATGAAAGGAGTTCACTAGGTCAGTGTATTCCAAACTGAAGGTTTGGCCTCATTGTTAGATTGTAAAACCAGTTTAGTGTCATGACCAGCATTTAAAAAATGAAATAGAAACTACCAGGGCTGCTGCCACCTGCCTGTGTCTATCTGTGTTGCATCGGGGTCCCGAGGAGCTGTTGGGTGGTCCAGGCTGAGGCTGGCTTGTGTGGAAGTCATCCTCGCCTCTGCTTGCTAGCCCTCCCATTCATCTTCTCTCCCAGTGGTCGTCATGCTGGTGTGCATCCCCTGCCTGCTGTGCTAGTTCAGTTTGCTCTTTTGGAAGCAGGAGATAGAACTGATGCTTGCAGGGCTGCAGGACTTGGGCCAAGACCACTTTCGTGAATATCACTGCATCAGGTCAATTTAGTGAAAACATGATACCCACAGTGAGCTTCGACATGAGGAAAGTAACTAAAGGTAATATCACAGTAAAGATCTGGGACATGGCTGGATGTGGTGGCTCACACCTGTAATCCCAGCACTTTGGGAGGCCCAGATGGGTGGATCACGAGGTCAGGAGTTCAAGACCAGCCTGGCCAAGACGGTGAAACCCCATCTCTACTAAAAATATAAAAAATTGCTGGGCGTGGTGGCATGCGCCTGTAGTCCCAGCTACTCAGGAGGCTGAGGCAGAGAAGCTCTTGAACCTGGGAGGCGGAGGTTGCAGTGAGCCAAGATTGCACTACTACACTGCAGCCTGGGTGACAGAGTGAGACTCCATCTCAAAAAAAAAAAAAAAAAAATTCTGGGACATGGGAGGACAACCCCAATTTTGGAGCATGTAGGAACTGTATTGCAGAGGAGTCAATGCTATTGTTTACATAACAGGTGCCGCAGATTGTGAAAAGATAGAAGCCTTGAGAAATGAGCTACACAATCTAGATAAACCGCAGTTACAAGGAATTCCAGTGCTAGTACTTGGAAACAAGAGAGAGAGATCTTCCTAATGCCTTGGATGAGAAAGAGCTAATTGAAAAAATGAATGTCTGCTATTCAGGATAAAGAAATGTGCTACTACTCAATTTTTTGCAAACAAAAGGATAACGTAGGTATCACACTTCAATGATTTATTCAACATTCAAAATCTAGAAGCTGAAGCATCTCCTGAAGTCTTCCAGTCCTTCTCAGCTATAATCCTAGACTTACTGTCTGTTTCTCTAAAGTACTTCCCAAAATACGGTCCTCTCTAACCCCAAGAAATTGTCTTTTTCAGAGTTTATTTCTCATGTGCATTGCTGAAGATGTGTATCCCTAATTCTTCATAAGAATCAGCGAGTTGTCAGCCAGGCACGGTGGCTCACGCCTGTAATCCCAGCACTTTGGGAGGCCGAGGCGGGCAGATCATGAGGTCAGGAGTTTGAGACCATCCTGGCTAACACAGTGACACCCTGTCTCTACCTAAAATACAAAAAAATTAGCCAGGTGTGGTTGCGGGAGCCTGTAGTTCCAGCTACTCAGGAGGCTGAGGCAGGAGAATGGCGTGAACCCGGGAGGCAGAGCTTGCAGTGAGCCGAGATCGCACCACTGCACTCCAGCCTGGGCGACAGAGCTAGACTCTGTCTCAAAAAAAAAAAAAAAAAAAAAGAATTAGCGAGTTGTCATGATCAAGTCAGCACATATAAAACACACACACATCTTACACATACTTGTCTTAAACTATATAGAGCTTTTAAAACTTTTATTAAAAACACACACACACACACACACACACTTTTGACCATCTTAAGAAGATTGCATATTTCCATCCTGGTCTTTCTAGGCCAGATTTTGTTGTTGTTGTCTGAGATGGAGTCTCACTCTGTCACCCAGGCTGGAGAGCAATGGCACGATCTCGGCTCACTGCAACCTCCACCTCCTAGGTTCAAGCAATTCTCCTGCCTCAGCCTCCCGAGTAGCTGGGATTACAGGTGCCCGCCACCACACATGGCTAATTTTGTATTTTTAGTAGAGACAGGGTTTTGCCATGTTGGTCAGGCTGGTCTGAAACTCCTGACCTCAGGTGGTCCACCCGCCTCAGCTTCCCAAAGTTCTGGGATTACATGTGTGAGCCACCACTCCCGGTCTGGGCCAGATTTTTATATTGATTTTCAGTAAATGTTTATCTGTAATATTTCATTATAGAGTCCAGTAGCTTGATACTTATACTGACTTGATATAGCATGAAGTTTCTAGTGCCACACATGGTTTTTAGAAAACCTTTAAGCCTGGCTCATGTTGGATATAAACATAATATTTATCTTATCTCACAAATGTATGTGAAATGTATAATTACACCTTAGGATTCCAAAAATAGTCTGCAAAGAGTGAGCGGAGGCACCAGATCAATGCTGTTGGTTCTTTACACTGGTGAGATTCTACCTGATGAGTATTAAAAACACTCTACTTTCTGAGAATTCTTTATCACCGAATAGCAGTTGGGGATATGGGAGGAACTAAGGTATGCTTTGTATCTGTGTAGATCATTACTTCCATTTTTTTTTTCCGCATTCAAAATACTTTTTATGGGGTTGGGAATTGATGATTTCTCCAAAGCTTTTATGAATTTAAAGCATGCCAGTCAATATAATAACATCTGTTAAGAATGTCAGACTTTGGCCGGGTGCAGTGGCACCCGCCTGTAATCCCAGCACCTTGGGAGGTTGAGGTGGGTGGACTGCTGGAGGCCAGGAGCTCGAGACTAGCCTTGTCAATATAGTGAAACTCTGTCCCTACTGAAAATACCAAAGTTAACCGGGCGTGGTGGCTCATGCTTGTAATCTCAGCTTCTTGGGAGGCTGAGGCTGGAGAGTTGCTGAATGTCACTTGAACTGGGGAGGCAGAGGTTGCAGTGAGCGGAGATTGCGCCCCTGCACTCTAGCCTGGGCAACAGAGCAAGACTGTCTCAAAAAAAAAAAGAAAAACAGAAAGTCAGGTTTTGTTCAAAAAAAAGAAAGAAAATATCAGAGTGCACCCTGCTCAGTCAGCATTAATATTTTGTGAATTACATATATGTGTAGTGAGTATGACAGAAAAATGTATTTGTTTTTACTGTGGCCATGGCTAACAGTTTGAAAAACACTCTATCAGGAGGACATTTACTTAAAAGGCAGCTATAGTGTGGTCAAAAAAGACGAAGTCACGGCTGGGCATGGTGGCTCATGCTCGTAATCCTAGCATTTTGGGAGGCCTAGGCGGGTGGATCATTTGAGGTCCGGAGTTCGAGACCAGGCAGACCAACATGGTGAAACCCCTTCTCTACGAAAAATACAAAAAAAATTAGGTGGGCTTGGTGGCGTACACCTGTAATCTCAGCTACTCAGGAGGCTAAGGCAGGAGAATCACTTGAACTCGGGAGGCAGTGAGCCAAGATCGTGGCACCGCACTCTAGCCTGGGTGACAGAGCAAGACTCCATCTCAAAAAAAAAAAAAAAAGGCCGGGCGCGGTGGCTCAAGCCTGTAATCCCAGCACTTTGGGAGGCCGAGACGGCCGGATCATGAGGTCAGGAGATCGAGACCATCCTGGCTAACACGGTGAAACCCCGTCTCTACTAAAAAATACAAAAATCTAGCCGGGCGAGGTGGCGGGCGCCTGTAGTCCCAGCTGCTCGGGAGGCTGAGGCAGGAGAATGGCGTAAACCCGGGAGGTGGAGCTTGCAGTGAGCTGAGATCCGGCCACTGCAGTCCAGCCTGGGCAACAGAGCAAGACTCCGTCTCAAAAAAAAAAAAAAAAAAAAAAGAGGAAGTCAAAAGTTGGAAACGTGGCTTTGTTATGTAATCTCTACATACAACACACACTTCTAGTTATGTGATGGACAAATTTCTCTGAAAAACTCTTATTCCACAAATACCAAAACATATTAAGATCTAGTTTAAGGCAAAGGAAAGGAAGGGAAACCCAGGGACTGAACATGAAAAAGGATATGAAACTCAAATGGGAAGTAAAGAGGAAGATTAACGTGTAGATTAGATTACTGTTCAGTAAATATCTACTCCCTTCTCCGCACCCCCATGGGAGCAGCTTCTTTCTCCTCTGCTTCTTGACTCTGGGTGTGGGCCATGTGACTTCCTCTGGCCAACTGATGTTAGCAGATATGGTGTAAACACAGAGTTAAAGTGCGCTCGTATGTAAGGCTTGCCTAGTACTCCTGCTTTTCATCATGGGAAGAACATGCCTCAGGTAGCTGCTGCTCCATGGACGATGAGAAACACATGGGGTCAACCTAGATCTTACCAATAGCTTGGAGCCAAGACCCGATGAACCTAGCCTAGATCAGCTGGACCCAGATGCGTAAAAAACAAATGCTTTTTATTATATGACACTGAATCTAGAAGTGGTTTGTTTGCAGCATTATTATGGTGAAGGTTAACCAGGACATACGCTTGCCCAGAATAGATTCCAGAAACCTAGAGCCTCAGCTGCAAGGGAGGAAAGAAAACAAGGTCTTGGACATAAATTCTTGGGTCCACAGAGGGTACGGAACTTCAAGACCCCCAGCTTTATGTAGGTATCTCAATTCTCTTTGAACCCAAAGATACCTACGTAAAGCTGGGGCTCTTAAAGGTCCATACCCTCTGTGAAGAGAGAGATTTTTTTAAAAATGTCTGTTGGCAAAAGTGACACAAGGAAATTCTGGGTGAAGGCTCTCTAGCTGTTAATATAACATTACTAAACACACCAGGAAACAAGACGCTGTGAATGAAAGGCAGAACAACAGCAAACAGCATAATTAAGACTTCACATATTGGAATTATGAAGCTACAAGGACTTCAAATATTGGCATTATTAGATAATGATTATAAAATAACTATATTAAACTAAGAAGTACAACATGGAATCACAGAATAAGGAATATAAAAATAGGCATATTTGAGAAAGAATCAGAATTTATAAAAATGTAAAGTGTAATCTTAATATATAAATATATATTTTATATAACTATAAAACCCAACGATTAAACAGAAGATTAGACACAATGGAAAAAAAACTGGTGAACTGAAAGATCTATAATAAATAAATTACCCAGCAGTCAGTAAGGAATTAGATATAACAAATACAACACAGGTTAAGAGATACAGAGAGTAGAATGAAATAGTTCAGCTGTAGGGTGTTTCTCAAACTTCAAATGTGCTTAAGAATCACCAGGAGATCATGGTAAAAAGAGATTCTTGGTCTTACCCACAGAGATGTTAATTCAGTAGGTCTGGGGTAAAGAATTTACTTTTGTAATAGGCCCCCAGGTGATGCTGATGCTGCTGGTTCTTAGACCGCATGGGGAACACCATGGGTCCTAATACATGTTTAATTAGAGCTTGCAAAAGAAAGAACAGGCAGGTCGGGCGCGGTGGCTCATGCCTGTAATCCCAGCACTTTGGGAGGCCGAGGTGGGCGGATCACGAGGTCAGGAGATCGAGACCATCCTGGCTAACACGGTGAAACCCCGTCTCTACTAAAAAATGCAAAAAAATAGCTGGGCATGGCAGCGGGCGCCTGTAGTCCCAGCTACTTGGGAGGCTGAGGCAGGAGAATGGCGTGAACCTGGGAGGCAGAGCTTGCAGTGAGCCAAGATTGCGCCACTGCACTCCAGCCTGGGCGACAGAGCGAGACTCTGTCAAAAGAAAGAAAGAGAGAAAGAGAGACAGACAGAGAGATGGACAGACAGAAAGACAGAAAAGAATGAAAGAAAGAGAAAGAGAGAAAGAGAGAAAGAAAAAAAGAAAGAAAGAAAGAAAGAAAGAAAGAAAGAAAGAAAGAAAGAAAGAAAGAAAGAAAGAAAGAAAGAAAGAAAGAAAAAAGAAAATGGGGAGAGGCAACAAACAAGGAGACAATGGCTGATAGAAATCTTTAGATTCGAGAGGCACACCTATTCTAAGCAGGATAAATTCCTATTCTAAGCAGGATAAATTAAGAAGAATCCATGTCAAAGACAAAGAGAATTTTTAAAGTAGCCAGACAGGTGATTTGCAAAGGAATGACAACTAGACCATTAGCCAACTTCACTACAGCAATAATGGAAGCAGTAAGACACCAGAATAAGATAGTCAATGTGCTGAGAATTTTATTCCCTGCGTAACTTTCAAGAGTGAGAGTGAAATACTTTTTCAGACAAAGAAAAGCTGAGTTTACCACCAACAGTTACCCACTAAAGGAACTTCTAGAGGAAGTTCTTGAAGATGAATAAAAATGATCCCCAAAGAAATTCTGTATGCAAGAAGGAACTGGAAGCAAAGAAATAGGAAGACATAAGGATAAATCTAAGCAAACGTCAACTGTAAAAAAATAAACAAACAAAAAACCCCAAACAAATAACATCTGTTTATGTTTAAACAAATAACGTTTAATTAGGGGAGTGAACCAAGACAGAACTAAAAAATTGGGCGACAAACACAAGGAAGACTTGGTTTCACGGAAGTTTTGATGTCCTTATGGTTGTTTAAGAGAAAAGCTGAGATACTTTCATCAGCTTTAAGACTTAAAGTTGGCTGGGCACGGTGGCTCACACCTGTAATCCCAGCACTTTGGGAGGCCAAGGTGGGGGGATCACCTGAGGTCAGGAGTTCGAGACCAGCCTGACCAACATGGAGAAACTCCGTCTCCACTGAAAATATAAAATTAGCCAGGCATGGTGGCACATGCCTGTAATCCCAGCTACTCAGGAGGCTGAGGCAGGAGAATCACTTGAACCCAGGAGGCAGAGTGGTAATCAGCCAAGATTGTGCCATTGCATTCCAGCCTGGGCAACAAGAGCGAAACTCCATCTCAAAAAAAAAAAAAAAAAAAAAAAAAAAAAAAAAAAAAAAAGACTTAAATATGTTAAATATGTAGAGTAAAATTTCTGAAGGAATTGCTGAATAAATAGAAATATATGACTCCCAAAACAGCAGAGGTTAAACACTGTTCAACGTAACTGGAATGTCTGGGTGATTATTTGTTGAACTTGTTAGACCTTGATTATTAAAAGATGCCTTCCCTTTACTGAGAAATCAAGGCTGTTTCCTTCCACAAATTAAACGAAATAATTCACATAAGTGCAGAACATGATGGTCAGGCACATAATCATAGCTCAAGATTTGCTTCTTCTTCTCTGGCCCTTTCCCAACAGGACCTACACGTTCCAATCAAACTAAATATATATATATATACACACACATACATACATGACAGCCTTATTGAAATAGAAATCACAAACCATACAATTCACCTATTTAAAGTGTACAATTCACTTGGGTGTGGTGGCTCATGCCTGTAATCCTAACACTTTGGGAGGTCAAGGCAGGCGGATCACCTGAGGTTAGGAGTTTGAGACCAACCTGGCCAATGTGGTGAATCCCCGTCTCTACTAAAAATATAAAAGTTAGCCAGGTGTGGTGGTGAGTGCCTGTAATCCCAGCTACACAGGAGGGTGAGGCAGGAGAACTGCTTGAACCCAGGAGGCAGAGGGTGCAGTGAGCCAAGATTGCACCACTGCACTCCAGTATGGGCGACAGAGTGAGACTCTGTCTCAAAAAATCAAAAATTAAAATTAAAAAAGTTAAGTGTACAACTCAATGGATTTTGGTACAGTCACAGAGTTGTGCTGATATGAATATTTGTGTACAAGTTTTTGCGTGGATATGTTTTCATTTTTCTTGGGGATATAACTAGGAATGAAATTTCTGCATCATATGGTAACTTTATGTTTAACCATTTTAAGGGACTGCCAAATTGTTTTCCAAAGCAGCTGTACCATTTTATATTCCCAACAGCAGGGTATGAGGGCTTCAATTTCTCCACACCCTCACCAATACTTGTTACCAATACTTCTTATTGTCTCTGATCATGGCCATCCTAGTGGATTGCATAATCTCAGCTCACTGCAACCTCCACCTCCCAGGTTCAAGTGGTTGTCCCATTTCAGCCTCCTGGGTAGCTGGGATTACAGGCACCCGCCACTGTGCCTGTCGAATTTTTGTATTTTTTGTAGAGGTGGGGTTTTGCCATGCTGGCCAGGCTGGTCTTGAACTCCTGACCTCAAGTGATCCACCTGCCTTGGCCTCCCAAAGTGCTGGGATTAAAGGCCTGGGCCATCGCACCTGGCTTATTTTTATTTGATTGTTTAAGCTTTTGGTTTCATATCTAAGAAATCATTGCCTAATCCAAAGATTATGCTTTTGTTTCCTTCTAAGAGTTTTACATTCAGCTCTTTTACCCAATTTGAATTAATTTTGTGTATCGTGAGGATGGGGTCCAACCAACTTCATTCTTTCGTATGTTAATATCCAATTTGTTTCAGACCCATTTGTTGAAAAGACTATTCTTGCCCCTATTAAATGGTCTTGGCAAGCTTGTTGAAAATCAGTTGACGTAGATGCTTTGATTTATTTCTGGCCTATGAATTCTATTCCATTGATCTACACATCTATCCTTACAACAGCACCACAGTGTCTGGATTACTATAGCTTTGTAGTAGTGTTGATATTGGGAAGAGTGCGTCTTCAAACTTTTTTTTTCTTTTTTTTTTTTTTTGAGACAGAGTCTTGTTCTGTCACCCAAGCTGGAGTGCAGTGGCATGATCTCGGCTCACTGCAACCTCCACCTCCTGGATTCAAGCGATCCTCCTGCCTCAGCCTCCTGCGTAGCTGGGATTACAGGTGCACGCCACCATGCCGGCTAATGTTTTTGTATTTTTAGTAGAGATGGGGCAAACTTTTTTTATTCTTCAAGATTATTTTGGGTACTCTGGGGCTCTTGAATTTCTAGGATCTTGAATTTTAGGTTCAACTTGTTGATTTCTGTAAGGAAGCCACCAGAATTTTGATGGGGATTATATTGAATCTGTAGATCTATTTGGGAAGTATTGTCAGATTAACAGGTTAACAATATTAAATCTTTTTTTTTCTTTCTTTCTTTTTTTGAGACAGAGTCTCACTCTGTTGCCCAGGCTGGAGTGCAGTGGTGTGATCTTGGCTCACTGCAGCCTCCACCTCCTGGGTTCAAGCAATTCTCCTGCCTCAGCCTCCCAAGTAGCTGGGATTACAGGCATGTTCCACCAGGCCCAGCTAATTTTTGTATTTTTAGTAGAGACGGGGTTTTACCACATTAGCGAGGCTGGTCTTGAACTCCTGACCTCAAGTGATCGGCCCACCTTGGCCTCCTAAAGTGTCGGGATTACAGGTGTGAGCCCCCGGGCAGCCTAGAAATATTAAGTATTTTGATCCATGAATATGAGGTATCTTTCTAGCTATTTAAGCTTTTTTTTTAAAACAATGTTTGGTGTTTTCAGAGCATACATTTTGCATTATTATGTCAAATTTATTCCTAAATATTTCATTCTTTTTCTAATATTGTTATGGAATGTTTTTGTAATTTTTTTTGTTGTTTATTACAGGTGTATAGAAATACAACTGATATTTCTATTTTGATCTTGAATCCTGCAATCTTGCTGAACTAATTTCTTAGCTCTAATAGTTCTTTCTTAGGATTTTCTGTAAACAAATATCATGTCAACTGCAAATAAAGATAGTTTTACTTTTTTCCTTCCCAATCTGGATGCCTAATTTCATGGTCTTGCCTAATTGGTCTGGCTAAAGCCTCCAGAACAATGTTGAATAAAAACAGCCGGAGTGAAAATCCTTGTCTTATTCCTGATTTTAGGGGGCAAATATTCAGTCTTTTACCATTAAGTATGTTAGCTTTGCAGTTTTCATTGATTCCCTTTTTCAAGCTGGGGAAGTTTCCTTCTACTCGTTTTTTGTTTTTTTGTTTTTTTCCTGAGACAGAGTTGCTCTGTCGCCCAGACTGGAGTGCAGTGGTACAACCTCCGCCTCCTGGGTTCAAGCAATTCTCCTGCCTCAGCCTCCCGAGTAGCTGGGACTACAGGCCTGCACCACCATGGCTGGCTAATATTTGTATTTTTAGTAGAGACGGGGTTTCACCATATTGGCCAGACTGGCCTCAAACTCCTGACCTCAATTGATCCACCCACCTTGGCCTCCCAAAGTGCTGGGATTACAGGTGTGAGCCACTGTGCCTGGCCTCCTTCTAGACTTTAAAAAAAAATTATTTATTTATTTATTTTAAAAATTATTATTTAGAGACGGTGTCTCACTCTGTCACCCAGGCTGAAGTGTAGTGGCATGCTCATAGCTTACTGCAGTCTTGACCTCCTGGGCTCAAGTGATCCTTCCACGTCAGCCTACACAGTAGGTGGGACTACAGGTGTGTGCCACCACACCCAGGTAATTTTTTGTAGAGACGGGGTTCACTACAATATTTTGTAGGCTGGTCTCAAACTCCTGGCCTCAACCGATCCTTCCACCGCGTCCTCCCAAAGTTCCGGGTTTATAGGCAAGAGCCACAGTGCCTGGCCCTTTCCAGTCTTTGTGAGTGGTTTCATCACAAAGAGGTGTTGAATATTGTCAAATGCTTTTTCTCAGTCCACTGAAATGATGTGGTTTTTCACCTTTATCTTATTAATGCAGTGTATTACATAAATTGAATTTCAGATGTGAAACCAACCATGCATTCCTAAGATAAATCCTATTTTATCGTGGATTAATCCTTTTTATACGCTGCTGAATTCAGTTCGCTAGTATTTTGTTGAGAATTTTTACATCTGCCTTCATAAGCGATATTGGTCTGTATTTTTCTTATGATGTCTTTGGTTTTGGTATCAGAATAATATCAGTCTTATGAAATGAGTTGGGATATGCCCCCTCCTCTTCTGTATTTTGGAAGAATCTGTGAAGAATTTGTATTAATTTTTCTTTAAATATTTGGTGGACTTCACCAGTAAAGTCATTTGGTCCTGAGTTTTTCTTCATGGTATTTATTTATTTATTTAACTAATTCAATCTCTACTATGTAATTAGGTCTTTTCAGATTTTCTTCCTGAGTATATTTTAGTAAATGTGCCTTTCTAGGAATTTGTCTATTTTCATCTAAGTTATGAAATTTGTTGGCAAATAGTTGTTCACAGTATTCCCATATAATCCTGTTTGTTTCTGTAAGGTTGGTAGCAATGCTCTCTTTTGTTCCTGACTTTACTAATTTGAGTCTTCTCTCTTTTCTCAGTCTGCCTAGCTAAAGGTTTGTCAACTTTGTTGCTCTTTTCAAAGAACCTCTATTGATCTCTAACTTAGTTTAAAACAAGATCCGGGTGTGTGTGTGTGTGTGTGTGTGTGTGTGTGTGTGTGTGTGTGTGTGTGTGTGTGTGTGTGTGTGTTGTATAGTGTGTGTGTGTGTGTGTGTGTGTGTGTGTGTGTGTGTTGTATAGTGTGTGTGTGTGTGTGTGTGTGTGTGTGTGTGTGTGTGTTGTATAGTTGGGCCCAGAATAAGAAAATACTGAGATTATGCTTTCATGGATAGTACAGCTGAGTGATGGAAGGAAAAATTCATCAGTTGAATTAAGAGCAGAGAGGAAATCAGAACTCAGCACTCCCAATACCTGATCTTTTGCTGTAATTACTAAGCGATCCTGTTATAAGGGGAGCCCCTGACTCCTTGGCCTAGGGACTTCCCTTTCCCAGTCTTGCTTTCCCCATCTGAGAATACAAGAATGTAGTTTCATTGAAGAGAATCATGATGATCATGATAGGCACTACTATTTACTGAGCATCACTTTATGCTGGGTCCTGTGCTGAGCCCTGTTACATGGATTTCACAAACCACAAGTCACATGAGTTGGAAAGGGACACAGGGCCACATCCCTATAGCTAGAGGCACTGGCTAGGTAGGGTAACCATTACTACTGCCACACTTTAACCAGGAACTGCTCCCTCCCTGACACGTCCTGGGTCTGATAAGCAGTCCTCCCTGGGGTGTGGGAAAGCACAGAAACCACAACTTAAAGGCAGCAAAAGGCCTTCTAAGCCCTAGCACACATCTCCTCTGGGAACGGGGAGCTTGCTACCTTCTGAAATAGTCCGGCTGGTCACCACCCAGTTAAACCACTATGCTTGGAAGAGCTGTCTCCATTTCATAAATTTATCAACTTTGCTTGGAGCAGTTCATGGACCATTTTCTGTTTAGGTTTAATTCCAGGCCTGCAAGGCCTGGCCAGCATGGGAGTGGTGGTCCTAAAGACTTGTTCTGAAAGGATAATCTTGGGCAAGCCAGTTATCGTCCCTGAGTCTCAGTTTCTTCATCTGCAATGGGGATGCTGAACATATCCATAATGAACACTGGATGGACCCTTCCACGGCTCAAGTTCTAAGCGAAACACTATGATGCATTCCACTCACTTAATCCTCCCAAGACCAGTGAAGTAAATACTATTCTCCCCACACTGGGCAGAGAGAACTGAGATTCGAAGAGAATAAGTAATCAAAACCGCAGAGCAAGTAGGTGGTGGGGCCCAGCAGCCCTGGATGACTAACTCCATGGTCTGAGAACTTAACCATGTGATGACAACACTTCACAGGTTTGTCCAGACAACTCGAGAGCATAAAGCACCCAACACAGTGCTCAGGAAGCTCCCTACCCCCTTCCCTGAGTATGACCTGGGTTCATGGAAGCACCAACAGTGAGTTCCAAGACCAGCCAGAGCAAAGGGGTGTAGGACACAAAGGCAGCTCTCATCTCACCAAGTTATCTGGAGCTTTCAGCATCCCAGGGCACTTCTCTTGCAAAGTAGCCTGGCATCTTCTGTGGCTATGACAAGTTACAGGAGGGAAGTTGCTCTATGACCCTCTGAAGCTTCCTTCCTTTCTTGGTCTCTGCATTTTCTATGTTCCGCTTCTGCTGCCGTGGCCTCTATCGGGCATGGACTAGGCTTAATATTGGTGAGACTTCCCTGGGTACATGCTGGCTGGATAGCTGGACTTCTCAGGCCCTCTCTACCAGCATGCTCCCAATGCACCCAGTTCCCTGTAGGTCTTCCCAACAGATGATCTCCTGCAGGGTGCCCTCCATGTCTGCTCACCCTGTGGGGCTCAACCATGCCCTATACCTGTCAAGCCTCTCTCTCGAGCTTAGATCTCTCTCCTGGGCTCCAGGTCATTCATCCAAATGCCTTCAGGGTAGCTCTATCTCCAGCCAGCAGACCTCAAAGAACACTCATCATCTTTTCCCTAAAACCTGATTCTCTCCTGGAAAGGACGTCACCACCCTCCTAGTCACTCAAGCAAATTCAGACACTGACGCCAGCAGAGGGAAATACTCTGCCCGAGTCACACAGAACCAGGGGTCCCTAATCCAAGTCCCGTGAGCAATCTATTTTGCCTTCTAAGAGCTCTAAGTTCATCTGAAGTCCACACAGAAAATAAATGCCCAGGCTGGGCGTAGTGGCTCACCTCTGTAATCCCAGCACTTTGGGAGGCCGAGGTGGGCAGATCACGAGGTCAGGAGTTTGAGACCAGCCTGGCCAACATAGTGAAATCCCATCTCTACTAAAAATACAAAAAGTTAGCTGGCCGTGGTGGCAGGTGCCTGTAATCCTAGCTACTATGGAGGCAGAGGCAGGAGAATCACTTGAACCTGGGAGGCAGAGGTTGCGGTGAGCCGAGATCGCGCCACTGCACACCAGCCTGGGTGACAGTGCAAGACTCCATCTCAAAAAAAAAAAAAAAAGAAAAGAAAAGAAACACCCAAACAGGATCACTATTGGATATAGTTTGAATTCCTGAAAGTTTCCACCCCTTCAACTAGAGTAACAATAGTAGCAGCAGCTAATATGTATTGCATGCTTAAGACTGCCAAGCATAGTTCTAAAGCAGTCTGCATGCATTAACCCCTTTAATTACCATGCTAAGCTTGTAAGGCAAGTGCTGTTGTATTTACATTTAATAACAAGGTAAGCAAAGCACTGAGAAACAACTTGCCAACAGCAACACAGCCATGACTGATGGAGCCAGGATACAAACCCAGGCAGTTTGCTTCCAAAATCCAGGCCACACTGTTGCCCTTTTTTTTTTTTTTTTTTTTTTTTTTTTTTTTTTTTTTTTTTTGAGACAGGGTCTCACTCTGTTGCTCAGGCTAGGATATGGTGGAATGATCATGGCTTACTGCAGCCTTGACTTCGTGGGCCTGGGATTACAGTCACACGCCACTATGCCTAGCTAACTTTTCACTTTACTTATTGTAGAGGCAGGGCCTCATAAGTTGCCCAGGCTGGTTTTGAACTCCTGGCCTCAAGTGATCCTCCTGCCTTGGCCTCCCAAAGTGTTGCGATTACAGGCGTGAACCACCACGTCTGGCCCATACTGCTACCTTCTTAGATATTATCTAAAACAAACTCTGACAATAGTAAGGTATATATATAATATATTATTAAATAAAAAAGTAGTTGAGATATGATTGACACAATAAATTGCACAAGTTAAAAATGAGTAATTTGATGCTTTTGACATATATAGACATTTGTGAAGCCATCACTACATCACATTCAATATGATCTCATTTATGCAATATGTATATAGAAAACGTAGAGGAAAGAAATATACCAAATGCTAAGAGTATATGTCTGGGTGATAGGATCATGGATAATTAAAAAAATACTTTATTTATAACCAAGTGATTCTCCTGCTTCAGCCTCCCTAGAAGCTGGGACTATAGGCTGTGAGCCACCTTGTCCAGTGAGTAATTTTTTATACCCTTCCAGATGTTTCTGATTTCCTATAATGAACATGTACTACTTTTCCAATCAGAACAATGAATTTTTTTGTTTGTTTGTTTTTGGTTTTTTGGTTTTTTTTTTGAGAGAGAGTCTTGCTCTTGTCACCCAGGCTGGAGTGCAATGGCGCGATCTCGGCCCACTGCAACCTCTGCCTCCTGGGTTCAAGTGATTCTCCTGCCTCAGCCTCCTGAGTAGCTGGGATTATAGGCACCTGCCACCATGCCTGGTTAATTTTTGTATTTTTAGTAGAGATGGGGTTTTGCCATGTTGGCCAGGCTGGTCTCGAACTCCTGACCTCTGGTGATCTGCCCGCCTCAGCCTCTCAAAGTGCTGGGGTTATAGGCATGAGCCACCGCACCCGGCCAATTGTAACATTTTAAAGTGATGATGTGATTAATTGAAAATAAAGGCCGGGCGCGGTGGCTCAAGCCTGTAATCCCAGCACTTTGGGAGGCCGAGACGGGCGGATCACGAGGTCAGGAGATCAAGACCATCCTGGCCTACATGGTGAAACCCCGTCTCTACTAAAAAATACAAAAAACTAGCCGGGCGAGGTAGCGGGCGCCTGTAGTCCCAGCTACTGGGGAGGCTGAGGCAGGAGAATGGCGTAAACCCGGGAGGCGGAGCTTGCAGTGAGCTGAGATCCGGCCACTGCACTCCAGCCTGGGCGACAGAGTGAGACTCCGTCTCAAAAAAGAAAAGAAAAGAAAAGAAAAGAAAAGAAAAGAAAGCCCATAACCCTCTCCCGGGGCCCACCTCCCTGCAGGAGAATCATAGTGGGTTGAGCTCCACCGAAGGGGCTGCCTGTAGCTTGGCTAGCCCCTCAGTCCCTCTGGCACTTACTGTATTTCAGTTCCCAGGTGCTTGAGTGAAATATTCTGAAGGGCAGGGAAGGGCTGCAAGGCAGCTGCCACACCCACTAGCCCAGGGGGTGTTTTCACAGGGCACAGGAACTCCTCCAGCTCTGCTTCTTCTTGCCCTGGGAACAAAGGAAAGGGAAATCAATCAGCCGGGTCACTGTACTTGGAAAGACAGGTCAGGTGGGATGCTATGGGTGCAGCCCTGACTGGGAACAGCCTGGAGTTGGAGAGTTGCAGGGGCACGCAGGCCTTCCCTGTAGGTTAACAGCAGCAAAATAGGCTTTTCACAAAATGTTCTGCAGCCAGTAAAATGATGCATTTTGCTGGTACAGCCCTCCTGCAAACCCCTTAAAAATATGCAGACCTAGCTGGGCATGGTGGCTCATGCCTGCAATCCCAGCACTTTGGGAGGCGGAGGCGGGCGGATCACCTGAGGTGGGTAGTTAGAGACCAGCCTGACCAACATGAAGAAACCCTGTCTCTACTAAAAACACAAAATTAGCCGGGCGTGGTGACGCATGCTTGTAATCCCAGCTACTTGGGAGGCTGAGGCAGGAGAATCACTTGAACCCAGGAGGCGGAGGTTGCAGTGGGCCTCGATGGAGCCATTGCACTCCAGCCTGCGCAACAAGAGCGAAACTCCAGCTCAAACAAAAAAAAAAAGAAAAAAAATGCAGACCTACAGTTAATTCTACATCTGAGAGTTCATCCTAAAGATGGAAGTGCAGACAAAACTTTATGTGCCAAGAGGTTCATTCTAGCATTGTCATAATAGCCTCAAAGTTGGAAAAGATCTAACTTGGGAATAGGTTAAGTATATCAGAATGTCTTCATATAATAGAATATTAATCATTCAAAAACTATGTGAATAAATACTTATAAACAGGGAAACTTGTATGGAATATGATATTAAGTGGAAAAAGCCAGATTAAAAAAACCTGGAAGGCTAGGTGCTATGGCTCACACCTGTAATCCCACCACTTTGGAAGGCTGAGCCAGGTGGGTCACTTGAGCCGAAAATTTGAGACCATCTGGGCAACATGGCAAAACCCCATCTCTACAAAAAACAGAAAAATTAGCCGAGTGTGGTGGTGCATGCCTGTAGTCCCAGCTACTCAGGAGGCTGAGGTGGGTGGATCGCTTGAGCCCAGGAGGTGGAGGTTGTAGTGAGGTGAGATGGTGCCACTGCACTCCAGCCTGGGCAACAAAGCAAGATCTTGTCTCAAAAAAATAAAAAAAATAAAAAAAATAAAAAATAAAAAATTGGCGTTATAGTATTATCTCAATTGTACAGAAAAAGTCTCAAAGAAATATACTCTGCAATCTTTTTTTTTTTTGGAATTAAATAATCTAATTTCAAATATTAATTACAATTTTAGGAAAATAACTTTGAGTAAGTGATTTAAAAGGCAGGGACAGGCTTCTCTGTAAAATTATTTCCAATCCCAGCACCATTTCTGGGCTTTTTCTCTCTCCCAGTGTAGAGAATCTTGGAGATTGCTGGGAGGCAGTAAGGTGGTGTGTTCTATGCATCGTGAAGATGTTTAATACTGTGATGACCGAGCAGAATCTAATATTCTTGGCCCTTGTGCTCCCAAGCACTATACTCCGCAATCTTAATAGTGGTTTCAGCTGCGTGATGGGATTTGCAGTGAGCAGGCTATTCTCATTGTATTTTACTGTTTTTTCCAAATTTTCTACGTAAACATGGGTTACTTTATAAACAGAAAAAGAATATGTATTTATCAAAAATAGATGTTTATACAGAGATTTTTAAAACACAGGCAAATATTAGGGTCACATTACTGAGTATCAAAAAACAAAGTAGGACATTTTATATTACTATATGATCTGAAACATGTTTAAATAAAAGGCAGGCAGGAGATCATAACATAAGGTTAATACTGGCTGCCTCTGGGCGATAGGATTATAGGTTTTTTCTTTTTAGTGTTCCAAATGTTCTGTGTAAACAGTGATTCTTCTACAGTGAATGACTTCAAGATGTTTAATGTTAAGCAAGCTTTCAAGGCCAAGGAAATTATCCGAAGTATAAGAGAGGGGAGGTGAAATATTTAGAAATTAACTTTAAGTGTTAGAAAAAGGAGAAAAGAGCCAGGACCACTTACGGGTTGGTATAAGCTTGATTAGACAGCCCCTGAGACCTACCAGGGCAGCAGACACTTTCCACTTGGAACCCTCTTACTGGGAGATTGAAATATTTAGGAGTGGAGATTTGTTTATGCACTATATCTGCAAAAAGGGTGTGGGTATAAAAATATTAAATATAATGATGGGGGCCAGGGGAAGCTGTTCAACCTACCTAAAAGAAACTTTGCAGTAGTTCAAACAACAACAGACAGTATATTTGTAAATTCCTAACAGGCTCCATCAGATCTGGCAGGCAGGCCAGCACTCTCCTCAAATGCCACATCTTTGAGGTCCTCCCTTCCATGAATCCTCTCACCAAACACAGACTGGGTGTTCACCCTGAGGCTTGTGAGTGTGGCTGGAGAAAGAGAAGAATCAAAGCAGAAACTCACAGCCTAAGGAGTAGGGAAGGGGAAGAAGTACACACCTGGGGAACCCCAGGTGCTGGGTTGGGGCAGTTCTGGGAGGTGGAGACAGAGTCTTTCCAATCCAGATGAGGGAAAACTTCCTGGAGGAGGGGCACTGCAGCTGGGCCTTAAGGACTGGGGTTGATTGGAACCTGCAGGAGGAACCAGGAAGGCTCTTTCTGTGCAGAGCATACAGGCAACGGGTTTCAGACCCAGAACTGAGTTTGCGGGGAGGAAGCCTGGGGAGATGGGGTGGGGAAGGCCAAATAGATGCGGGTGTGGGTAAGTGGCTGGATCTCATCACGATGGAAACCAGAGCCCCCAGGGGTTTGAGCAGGGGGCTGAAGAACCAAACCTGGCTTTGGGTAGAAGATATGTAGCCGGGTCCTGTTTCCGTGGGGAGGGTGCTGTGACCTGGTTGCAAATCACTTAAAACAAACAAACAAAACAAAAAACAAGGGCCAGGTGCGGTGGTTTATGCCTGTAATCCCAGTACTTTGGGAGGCCAAGGTGGGCCGATCACCTGAGGTCAGGAGTTCAAGATCAGCCTGGCCAACATGGGAAAACCTGTCTCTACTAAAAATACAAAAATAAACCGGGCATGGTGACATGTGCCTGTAATCCCAGCTACTCCGGAGGCTGAGGCAGGATAATCGCTCCAACCTGGGAGGCAGAAGTTGCAGTGAGCAGAGATCACGCCACTGCACTCCAGCAGCCTGGGTGACAAGGCAAGACTCCGTCTCAAAAAAAAAAAAAAAAAAAAACAAAACCTAACAAACAAACAAAAACAAGAAGGATACTCTCTACCTTGTCTCCTTCAGAGTTAATTATACAAAAATGTTTAAAAAGCCATAAAGCCGGGCCGGGAGCGGTGGCTCACGCCTGTAATCCCAGCACTTTGGGAGGCCAAGGCGGGTGGGTCACAAGGTGAGGAGATTGAGACCATCCCAGCTAACATGGTGAAACCCCATCTCTACTAAAAACACAAAAAAGTTAGCCAGGCGTGGTGGCACGTGCCTGTAGTCCCAGCTACTTGGGACGCTGAGGCAGGAGACTTCTTTGAACCCAGGAGGCAGAGCTTGCTGTGAGCAGAGATCATGCCACTGCACTCCAGCCTGGGCAACAGAGCGAGCCTCTGTCTCAAAAAAAAAAAAAAAAAAAAAAAAAAAAAAAAAAAAAAGCCATAAAGCCCTATATTGTTGGACTCACATCTTTCAAAGTAGCCGGTAAGCCACACTCTGAGCTGATTCAAAATAAATAAAATTTTCTTATTTATCAATACTTTAACCATCTTATTCTCTTTCATTCAAAGCAAACCAAAAAAACTTAACAGTTTTTCTAAGATTTTGATATCTTAGCAGTACTTCCCTAACTGCTAACATCTGTTTTCTTGTAAGTGCCACCCATGGCCCTAGATCAACTCTGAGACTACATAGAGCCAAGTCCTGGGGGTTGCCATCCTGGTGGGTTTTACCAATGAGGAAATAGCCACTCAGAGAGCGTGAGTTTTGTGGCCAAAGTCAAAGCTAGCATGCGACACCGTTATAGACTCAAACACAGTCCCCACTTTTGCTTTTCCCACTAAACCGCGTGGCTTATCAGAGCAGCCTTTCTAACAAGCAGGTCGTCTAAGACAGGAGGGGCTACCCAAGAAGGCACAAGCCCCCAGTGCAAAGGAGTGTGCAAGGCACGGGCGGCACATGATGGCGATGTCCCAACAGAGACCAGCGCTTCCCGCAGGAGGCAGAATCAATGACCTGAGACTGTAGTCTGGGGCATCCTGGAGAAATGCCCTCCGTGAGTGACCACACAGAGGATTTTCAGCAGCATTTATTTGTAATTCTCCTTTTGCGTAAGCTCTGACGGTTGCCCCACGTCCACTGGGAAGAAGTCACTGCCGAGACAAAGAAAGGGCCTGGCCCAGGAGATCACTGCCTCCCTAGAGGGCCCTGGATAAGTGCCTGGCTGCCCCTCCGCTTTGGGAGGGCAGGTTATGAGTCTCTGCAGCCTGGGGTGTGAATTTCAGCACTGACATTTTCTTACTACATGACTCAGGACAGGTCTCTTGACCTCTGAGCCTTAGTTTCCTGGTCTATGAAATGAAAACAGCAGTAACTACCCTATAAAATTATTGTGAGGATTAAATAAGATGATGCATGTAAAGTGTTGGGGCAGCAGGCATATTTCAGGATGGTACGCATTTATGCAGGTCCTTTGTAAACTGTAGCTTACTGTGGCAACTTGCTATTCTTATTATTATAAATCTCGTGGGTTCCCTTTGATCTTTCTTGGCTCTGCAGAGACCGTTGTTTAGGTAAAGTATAAAATGAAGTTGTAAATGCTTAAAAGCAGGAGAGAACATGCCTTTCAGATTGCTCAAGAGCAGTGACGAGACACTTTTTACCAGGAATCTCTGACTCAAAGTCAGACATGGGTCAGGAGGTTTTCAATGGCCCTGGAGTGGGCCGCTGCTTCCTCAGGAAGGGTGGAGGCGGGCGAGGTGGGGCAGCCTGCTCCACATGGCTAATCCAGGCCTTGCTGACTTGCCCAAGACACCAGAAACATCTTTCTAGGTGGGCTAGGAAGGTTATGCCAGGCCCTGGGTCTGGGAGGAGAGTGCAGGCTTGCTGCAAGGCGAGGAAAGGCTTCAAGAGAAGCTCACGTCCCTGCTTCCTGAGTCTCAGGCAGTATCCTCCTCGGGAGACTGGAACCCAGGTCATCACAGCAACTCCATCCCCTTCTCCAATGCCCACAGCAGGGGCTGGCCTGGAAGAGGCCCACCATGTGTGCTGAAGCAAAGCCGCAGAATTAAAGAACCTGCAACAGGTTCGCCACAGCAGAAGAGGGCTGAGGATCCCAGAGCCATGCTTCCACAATCTGCTTCTTCAAATTTCAGTTAAGACACGCAGGAATTCTATTATTGCAGAGGTTTCTCCTGGCCTCTAGTCTGACGCTGACCTTTGCAGCGGCATCAACCCAGGCTGCAGTTTTCTACAAAACCAGGGTTGTCTGGCTCCCTGGCGGATGGGGAGTGGGGGCTGGAGGAGAATGCAGAAGCAAAGAAACCCTTCAAAGGAAACTCCAAAGAAATTCCTAATGATTATTAAGAATGAAAGGAACAGTTATTATAATAGTGATAGCATATATATGTTTGTATATATACTATTATGATAGTAATAGTATGAGTGTATTCTATGCACAGACATATACACATAGAATAACAAGATTATTAAGACAACTCCCATGTATTGAGCACTTACTATGTGCCTGAGGTTATGCTAAGGGGTTTACATTCCTTTCCTCATTTAATTATAAGGTTTAGTGTATTGCCTTACACATTCACTCCACAAATATCCAATGTGCCAGGCAGGACACCAGGGAGGTGATACAGGCAACAAAAAAAAAAGGTCCCCACCCTTAAGGGGAATGGGTGGAGATGGACAAGGACAGGGGTAATTATTAATAGAACACAATGGAACAGGTCTCCCTTGAAGTGTGTGAAAAAAGTGTTGAGGGCCCAGAAAGAATCCAGCTGACAAAGTCTGAGAAGGCTTCCAGGAGGAGGCTGGCAAGAGGAGGAGGCAATGCTGGAGCTTGGCCATAGAGAATAAGCAAGAACTTGCCAGGCAAAGGAGAGAGAGAGCAGAGACTCTGCCGAAGCATCAAGCCCAAGGCGGCGACTGGGGAAGCAGGCAGAGGTGAGATCAGGAGGGATAAGCCCTGAGCACAGGAGTGGGGTTGGGGGTGGCCTTGGATGGCAGTGACGGGTTCAGGTTCTCATTTAAGAAAGCTCACTCAGGCTGCAGAGAAGGGGAAGGGTTCTGGCACAGGCCTCCACATGGGGACACTGGGGAGGAGACTGCTGTGACTTTGAGAGATGAGGTCTGACCTGGGCAGTGGTGGCGAGAAAGACCTGAGTCTGATGTGTGGGTCAGAGGGCAAAAATGGCCAGCACAGTGATTGACTGGACTCACTGGCTGGAATTGAGGAAGGGTGGAAGGCAACTCCTAGTGGGTACACGGCGGGAAATCTACCGAGAGGAGGGAAGGAAAACGAGAAGAAGGGTTGGGGCAGATGTATTCAGCTTTGGACATGCAAAGCACCCAGGTACAGAGGTCTGGGGGTACCTTGTAACAAGTCCTGCCCTTGCCTATTTGGCCTCCCTGTCAACTGAACATGCAGCACTTTAGACACTCTGTGGCTTTGTACTGGGGCCTGATTTTCCATGTTCTTGCAGGGGCAGCTGTGAGGTGGTCCATACTGATCCTAAAACCTGCCAATCATGTTCCTGGCTGCAGCATGGGGGTGGGAGGGTGTGGTCTCCTGACTCCTCCATGTTGGGATGATACAGGATTTGGGATCAAGAAACTTGATTCGTGAGTCATCTTGGAGGAAAGGATCCTATCTTATGGGAACACCAGCGATAAAAATCATTGATCTGGCCGGGCGTGGCGGCTCAGGCTTTAATCCCAGCACTTTGGGAGGCTCAGGCGGGTGGATCACGAGGTCAGGAGTTCAAGACCAGCCTGGCCAAGATGGTGAAACCCTGTATTTACTAAAAATACAAAAATTAGCTGGGCGTGGTGGCACGTGCCTGTAATCGCAGCTACTTCAGAGGCTGAGGCAGAGAATTGCTTAAACCTGGGAGGTGGAGGTTGCAGCAAGCTGAGATTGCGCCATCGCTCTCCAGCCTGGGCAACAGAGCGAGACTCCATCTCAAAAAAAAAAAAAAAATCGCTGATCTACCCAACTCATGACACAAATCTACAACATTGCATTTTCTTATTAACCCTCCTCACGGCAATTCTGTGAAAGTTTGATTTCTTGAGTCATCGTAATAATAGCTCACTTTTATTGGGTTCTGACCATGTGCAGGCATTGTTCTAACCATTTTAGGTATATGAATTCATTTAATCCTCATAACATCCCTAAGAAGTAGGGATAATTTATAAACCTCATCTTATGGGGAAGGAAACAAGCTCAGAAAGGCTAAACAACTTGCCTAAAATTATATAGGACTAGGATTTGAACCCAGGCAGCCTGGCCTCAGCCCAGATTCTTGCCCTAAGTAATCCTGAGTCATATCCCTGGCTCTCTGCTTCCTTAGCAGAGGGCTCCTCCCGCTCACTCCCAGCAGGAGGGTAAAGGCTTAATCACCAGAGCCCTGGGTGTGCAGGCAGGAGGGTAGCCCATTGGGTACCTAGCTCGAGGTGCAGGGCGGGCCCATTCCCAGCCAGGGCGGCATCAGGGGCGGCGGGAGGTGCTGGCGGGCTGTTGTGGAACTCCCAGCGCTTCATCTGCAGCTGCTGCAGCCAGTACAGCATCACTTGCTTGGTGGCGGCCTGAGAAGCACAAGGATTAGTTGGCAAGGCCCTGTGCCTGCAGGGTGGCACTGGGTGTGGGAAGAGGGGAAGGTTGTGGGAGGCTTAGGAATGCTCTCTTTCCTAGGAAAAAAAAAAAGGGTCACTGTAGGTATGTATGCTTCCTGGCCACAGAAGATCATCAGGCTCTGATCTCCCACTCAGAGGTTCCTTAGCTGCTCTGGGCCTCAGTTTCCTCATCTGTACTCTGGTGACAATAAGACTCATTGCATAGGGCAATGATGAGGATGAAATGAGACAAGGGTATCACACAGTCCCCGACACACAGTAGGTGCTCAAAATGTGCTCACTGGATAGAGGAATTTGGAGGTGCTGTGAGAGAGGGGAGGTGCACTGAATTCTGATTTGGGTGGGGTCCTGGTACCATCACTATCTCGCAGGTGAGACAGTATCTCACCTGTGTGACATCTCCAAGTCTTTGCTGCCTTTTGTGGAATGGGAGTAATCCTTCTTGCCTTGGGGATGCACCGGAATCATGGATATGAATGGGGACTGGAAAGCCACATGTACATGGTGACGACATGGTGGCACCTTCCAGGTGCTCTGGCCCTCCAAACAAGTTCTTGGTAAATGCTGGTCATTAGTCTCCCAGCACTGGCTGGTGGCTGGTCCAAGCATCCACTTTCACATCCAGTAACTCCTGGATTCTTCAGGAGGGAGGCAAGGCAGGAGCCCTTTCTATAGATGGAGAAACTAAACCTCTGAAGTCGCCCAGGCATGTGGTGATAGAACTGGTCCCAAAACCCTGGTCTATAAGTTGGATTTTATGGCCAGGAGATTAGTGGCTTCATAAAGAAGGCCTGAGATCAGTTGAGGTGGGCTGCAGAAGATGGACAGCTCACCGGGCATGGGTGGGGATTCTCACAGAGCTGCCTGCAATCAAGGCCGCATGAGAATAGCAGCAGGCTACATGGCAACAGAGGCAAGCTCACGGTCTCAAGGGCTCACTGGTGTGCACTGTGCCGGGGTGGGGGTGGGGGGTGGTCTGTGAAAGAAACCGTCAGGCTGTCATGCAGGTACCAATAGGACACATGATGCCCACCAGTGTTCTCTTTCCATACACTCTCCCAGAGAGACCACAGCACCTCCCAGGTTTTCCCCATGACCTTAATGCTGATGAGCTCCAGCCAAACCCAAATACCCCATTTTATTAATTCATTTGACAAGGGTATACTAAGCACTGACATATGTGTCAGAGATGGTGCTAGGCACTGAATACAGGGGTGAGCCAACACACATGGTCCCTGGCCCCTTGGAACTTGAGAGTCTCCTGCAGGGGACATGTACCTGGATGTTCCACGGGCTCCTCATCCTGAGTTTCCTCCTGTCAGTGACTGACCCAACCAGGCAGTCAGCCAGTTACTCCAGCCACTCCTGACATCTCCCCCATTCTACTTCTCTACTATCCCGAGCCACCTCCATTGTCCCCCTCCCCACAGCCACAGATCTAGTTCAGCTGTCACTCTCTCCTGATCACCTTCTGATGGGCTCCCTGAGTACCAGCCTTGCCCTTCCCTTAGTTTCTTCTCTACCCAATAGTCAGACTGGGCTTTTGCTACTTGGCCTAACTCGCCCTCAGGCTCTGCTCTTCAACTCCATCATTTGGGCCCCTCTGTCTTTCTGGCTTATGTGATTTGCCTGGACACTCGGGGCTGTATCATGGTTCCCTACGTTTGCTCACGTGCTCTCTTGGCCTGGAATACCTTTCTCCCTCTTGTCTGCTTGCCACCTATTTCTTTTCTGAAGCCTCGGGTGTGTCCTTCCTCCAGATGCTTTTTAGGCTAGCCCCTTCCACTCGGTGGAAATGACTCCTCCTGTCACCACACCTTCTTGCAGAGACTTACCACAGTGTCTCTACAGAACATTTTAGGGTTCATGCAGGTTCTCCACCAGTCTCTCCCACCAGACTTTAAGCTGTCTGAGAACCAGGGGCAGAGGTGCTTTAGCTCCACACCCCAGAGCCTAGCGCAGAGCCAGGAACAATGGAATAGTATTATAAAGACCATGTGTTGGAGACCCTCTATACAGCAGTCAACCTGTGGAAGAGACACATAGACCCAGGAACCACATGACCTCGTAAATGCCTTCCCTGGCCAGGGATTCCTGAGTTTCATTATTTTAACCAAGTGCCCCAGCCTGGTCACCAGCCATCCCAGTCAGTAAAGGGGAACTGAACCCGGGGGGCATCCACAGATACCCACTTAGCTGGAGGTGGGGTTGGAGGGGTGGAAAGATGGGGATGGGGTGGGGAAGGCTATCTCCTGGCACATTCTTCTCTGATGCCCATAGAACACTTAGCCCAGATCTGTCTTTCCAATTAAATTATGAGACACCTCCTCTTGACATGAGCACTCTGACCTTGGTTCCATCACCTTGTGTGTGCACGTGTGTTTATTCAACAAAAAATTATTAAGTACCCCACTAGGTACCAGGCTGTATTCTAGGTGATGAAATTAATTCAACAATTTGTACATGCCTGTGATGTGTCAAATGCTTACAAACCACCTAGGTTCTGAGAGGTAAAGCAACTTGTCCAAGGTCACACAGCTAGTAAGTAGCAAATGTACAATTTGAATCCAAGCCTGTCTGATTTCAGAGAATGTGGCCTTTCTACTGCTTCAGGCTTTCTCAGTTAAACGTGACGGTAAAACAAAACCTACCCCTTGCTGCTGATAGGAAAACAGGTTTAGGCATGCCTAGATGAACAATCTAGGTTGACTAGTGAAACCTAAGTGTTTATCTTACCAATCCCTGCCAATCTCTTCTCAGCATTTACTGACCTTGGCCAAAACATCAAGAAACGGGAATCAGAATCCTGGCCTTGAGAGAGGATTGCAAAGACCATATTTTGACTTCCTTAGGTCCCAGGTAAGAAAGTTAAGGTAACTGCACTGTCAGGCACACCCAAAAGTAAAAGTTTTGATTCAGCACTGAGAGGTCTGAGAGGTAGAAAGACTACGGGATTCCAAGCTACCCCACTCTCTAGATGCATGACCTCGGGCCAGTCCTTTCATCTCCCTCTAACTCAGTTTCTTGATCCGTAAAATGGGTCTGTCGTCCCTGCCTTGTGGGAACCCAATGAGGAAATGGGTGGGAATGCACTTTGCAAAGCACAAAGTTCTTTGAACACGTCGGTGACGACAGTTCCAATCAATTTACTGTGTCCACCACACACTCGCGCCCAGCCGTGCCCTGCCAAAAGGGGACCTCACGCCGCTGGGAAGGAGAAAGTCCTTCCAGGAATTTACCTTCAGGGTCATAACCCGGCTGGGAGTCTTGATTTCGAAGATCCCCTCCTCACCGTCCGCCTTGCAGTCAAACACTGCACTGGAGAGGTCGATGCTGTCCAAGGGATTAGCATCCTGCGCGGTCCGCGAATAATACAGTTGACATTTCCTTTCGTCGTAGAAGAACCAGCGGGATTTCCAGCCCCGGATGGGCCCTTTGCCGCCGAACTTACTTAAATACCCACAGAGTTTCTTGGCCTCCAGGGACCGGGCGCAGTCCCCCGATTCTTCCTCCAGAGGCAGCGCCTGTGGGTCCCTGGCAGACTCGTCGGACCCAGGGACAGAGGAGCTGGACTCCGGGGCGTTCTCCCCGGCGCCCTCCATCGCTGCCAGCCGGAGACCGCGGAGGGACGAGGAGTCCACGGGACCACCAGGGACAAATCTCGGAGACTCGGCGGGCAGCTTCCCAAAGGGAAACACCTGGGCGGGGGCGGGGCCGGCGGCGGACCCGCCCCCAGTACGCCACAGGGTCGGGACTGGGTGCGGTGCGTGCGACTGAAAGACCGCAAGCCCAGCTTACAGCGGATGGCCACGCCCCTCCACCGCCAGGCCACGCCCCCGCGGCGCTCACTCGGCTCCCCGCAAGGCCCGGTTGCTTCCGGCTTTTTCTCTGCGCCAGTTAGCCATCTTTACTGAGGGCGGCAGTGCTGCCTGGCTTCAGGTTAAAGTAGTGGCGGCACTGAGGTTAACCGCGGGCAGAGAAGCCTGTCCCTGGCTACGCTTCCCTGGTAGTTCGCATAGTCACCTAGAAAGATGGCGCTTTCTGGCACCCCATGGGCTGCTTGTACCCTCCCTGTGCCGCGCGGGGCACCGTCGGACGGCGCATCTCGCGGCCATTGGCTGAAAGGAACACCGCTGGGAGGCCCCACTTCGGCGCCGCCCGGGCAGTGCGGCTCCGGAGCTGTCTGCCACTCTTCTCCCCGGTGTTCCTTCGGCCCCGTCAATGACGCCGCAGACGGCCTTCTTATCCCTCGCCTGACCGCAGTGGCCTCCCCAGCTCTGTCCTGGCTCCCATTCGCCTCCTGACAGCGCTGGTCGCGTTGCTTGGGACGCCCAGGCGCAGCCGCTGCGCTGCGGAAACCTAGTGCCACTCCCGGGGCGTAGTTGGGTGCATTACATTTGTTTATTTTTATTTTGTTATTGCTATTATTATTTTTAGAGACGGTCTGGGTCTGTCACCCAGGCTGGAGTGCAGTGGCGCGAGATCAGAGCTCACTGCAGTCTCCGCCTCCCGGGCTCAAGCCATCCTCCCGCCTCAGTCTCCCGAGTAGCTGAGACCGCAACTGCGCACTACCACACCTGGCTAATTTTTAAACAGTTTTTTGCAGAGGGGGGTGTCTTGAACTCCTGGCCTCAAGCGATTCTCCTGCCTCGGCCTCCCAAAGTGCTGGAATTACAGGCGAGAGCCACCGTGCCCGGCTGTTTTGTAAATAAAGAATTTAGGGTTTGACTAACTCGCTCAACTTCTGCCTCATTTTACCTGTTTCCCCTTAAACTTCTCCCCTTCCTTCCTAAGGCGCGTTCCTCCATTAGGGCTGCGGAGCCCAATTCCGTCCATTTCTCTTTAGGAGCTTCATTCTGCCTTTCTCTTGCCCTTTGTTCAGCCCCTCCTCTTACTTCATCGTCTCCCCCCTCAGCCATCGTTAGCGAGACCCTCGTGTGCACTCAGTGATCCTGACAAGAAGCACGTTGGGGGTAAAGGCGAGGGCTCTGGAATCTCTTTGCATAATTTTCAGATTCCCACTCTGCAATATTGAGTGATTTACTCAACCTAAAAATGGAGATAATAACACTTCTCCCCACCCACCCCCCACCCGCCGCCAGACAGCTTTACGGTGAAGCTAATGAAATTTATGTTCACTTGCATGGGTCGCTGGGATTTGTAGTCTAACAGGTGTAAAGTTGCAACCAGGGAGCATTTCTCCTAAATGCCAGAGAGCTCTTCATTTGTTTTTTTGTTTTGTTTTGTTTTTTCGTTTTTTGTTTGGTTTTTTCTTTTTTTTGAGACAGAGTCTCCCTCTGTCGCCCAGGCTGGAGTGCAGTGGCGCAATCTCGGCTCACTGCAAGCTCTGCCTCCCGGGTTCACGCCATTCTCCTGCCTCAGCCTCCCAAGTAGCTGGGACTGCAGGCGCCTGCCACCACGCCCGGCTAATTTTTTGTATTTTTAGTAGAGCCGGGGTTTCACCGTGTTAGCCAGGGTGGTCTCGATCTCTTGACCTCGTGATCCGCCTGCCTCGGCCTCCCAAAGTGCTGGGATTACAGGTGTGAGCCACCGCGCCCGCCCTTCATTTGTTATCATTTATAATTTATTTTGTCATTCTAAATAACCATCGTACCTAATTTTGTGTATAATTTTGTAATTTTTTTAAAATCAGAAGACCCTTAATACTGTTTAATTCCAATCCCCACAAAACCTGGATCTACACCTGTCTACCCTTAGAGTTGTTTTGATAATTAAGTAAAATAATACGTGTGAAGCTCTTAGCACAGAATGTGGGACAAATTATTTCTTTTCTTTTCTTTTTTTCTTTTCTTTTTTTTTTTTTTTGAGACAGAGTTTCGCTCTTGTTGTGCATGGTGGAGTGCAATGGCGCAATCTCGGCTCACTGTAACCTCCGCCTCCCGGGTTCAAGTGATTCTCCTGCCACCGCACCCAGTCAGTTTCTTTTCTATTTTTTTTTTAATTTTATTTTTTTGATACAGAGTCTCGCTCTATCTCCCAGGCTGGAGTGCAGTGGCACAATCTCCAATCCCCATTCTCCTGCCTCAGTCTCCCGAGTAGCTGGGATTACAGACATGTGCCACCACACTCAACAAATTTTTGTAGTTTTAGTAGAGACGGGGTTTCACCATGGTCTCGATCTCCTAACCTTGTGATCCACCCGCCTCAGCTTCCCAAAGTGCTGGGATTACAGCCATGAGCCACAGTGCCTGGCCCCATTCCTGATTTTTAAAACCTCTTTTTTTAAAAAAAGGTTTTTTTTAAAAAACCGCCCAGGCTGGAGTGCAGTGGCGCGATCTCGGCTCACTGCAAGCTCTGCCTCCCGGGTTCTCGCCATTCTCCTGGAGCCTCAGCCTCCTGAGTAGCTGGGACTACAGGCGCCCGCCACCTCGCCCGGCTAATTTTTTTTTTTGTATTTTTAGTAGAGACGGGGTTTCACCCTGGTCTCGATCTCCTGACCTTGTGATCCGCCCGCCTCGGCCTCCCAAAGTGCTAGGATTACAAGCGTGAGCCACCGTGCCCGGCCTTAAAACCTCTTAATAAAACAAACGGCATACCTTATTTGTTCTAGGTTTTCTAGCTAGGCTATGATAAGTGTTTGAAAGAATAATTATAATTACAAATATATTACATATATCAGAAAAACTCAAGTGATGGCCTGCTTTAAAAAACTGTGCGAATGTGTATAGATGTCTCCAGCAGCAAACAAATGGAAAATATAATGGACAACATCCCTTACATAAATGACTTACATAATGAATACCTTATTGCTTTATAGTAGGATATAAGACAAAACAAATATGTCCCTGAGTGGGAAGAGTTAATTCCTCAAATTAATCCATACAGTTAATACATTTTCAATCAAACTCTCGATAGGGTTTTTTTGTTTTTTTGAGACAGAATCTTGCTCTGTCACCCAGGCTGGAGTGCACTGGAGCGATCTTGGCCCACTGCAACCTCTGCCTCCTGGGTTCAAGCTATTCTCAGCCTCCCTAGTAGCTGGGACTAGAGGTGGGGCCACCATGCTCGGCTAAATTTTGTATTTTCAGTAGAGATGGGGTTTCACCATGTTGGTCAGGCTGGTCTTGAACTCCTGACCTCAAGTGATCCACCCACTGTGGCCTCCCAAAGTGCTAGCATCACAGGCGTAAGCCACCATGCGCGGCCTCGATAGGCTTTAAAAAAACTTTTTATTTTTGAATAGTTTTAAAAGTTACAAAGACAATGGGAGAATTTCTGTAGACCCTACACCCAGTTTCTCCTAATGTTAACATTTTGCTTAATCCTGGTATGTTTCGCAGAAATAAACATCTAACATTGGTAAAAAATTATTGACAAAACTACAGTCTTTATTTGGATTTTGTCTGTTTTCTACTAATAGCCTTTTTCTGTTCTTCTACTAATAGCCTTTTCCTGTTCCAAGATCCAATTCAAGATTCCATAATTAGTCATGATGTTCCCTTAGTTTCCTCTGCACTGTGACATATTTCTGTTTTTCCTTGTTTTTCATGATCCTGACAGTTTGAAGAATACTAGTCAGGTGTTTTGTAGAATACTATCACTTTGGGTTTGTCTCATGATTTCAATGAGGTTATGTTTTGGGGGAGACTACCATAGAGGTGAAGTGTCTGTCTCATCACAACATCAGAGTACATGATATCTGCATAGTTCCTATACTGTTAAATTGTGTAGTTTAAATTTCCTCATTTTATTTTATTTTATTTTACTTATTTTTTTGAGACAGAGTCTTGCTCTCTCACCCAGGCTGGAGTGCAGTGACACAATCTCGACTCACTGTAGCCTCCACCTCCCGGGTTCAAGCGGTTCTCCTGCCTCAGCTTCCCAAGTAGCTGGGATTACAGGTGCTTGCCACCACACCTAGCTAATTTTTTGTATTTTTAGTAGAGACGGGGTTTCACCATGTTGGCCAGGTTGGTCTCGAACTCCTGACCTCAGGTGATCCACCCACCTTGGCCTCCCAAAGTGCTGGGATTACAGAGGACATCAGCCACCGCTGCCTTCTCACCCAGTGGAAGGGGCAAACAGACTCCCTCAAACTTCGTTTACTAAGGCACTAATCTCATTCATCAGCACTCCACCCTCAAGGCCTAATCACCTGTTACAGACTCTACCTCATAATACTGTCACATTGGGTTTTTTTTTTTTTTTTTTGAGACGGAGTCTCGCTCTGTCGCCCAGGCTGGAATGCAGTGGCCGCATCTCAGCTCACTGCAAGCTCCGCCTCCCGGGTCTACGCCATTCTCCTGCCTCAGCCTCCCGAGTAGCTGGGACTACAGGCGCCCGCCACCTCACCCGGCTAGTTTTTTGTATTTTTTAGTAGAGACGGGGTTTCACCGTATTAGCCAGGCTGGTCTCGATCTCCTGACCTTGTGATCCGCCCGTCTCGGCCTCCCAAAGTGCTGGGATTACAGGCTTGAGCCACCGCGCCCGGCCCACATTGGGTTTTAGGTTCCAACATATGAATTTTGAGTGGGATGCCAACATTTAGACCATAGCACCATTTATCAAAATAGAGTTTAGGTAAATTAGAGAATTACATACATAAAGTGAAACTGTAAGATATATGCAATGGAATATCACTCAGGCTTATAAATAATGAGATTTTGACACATGCTACAACATGGATGAACTTTGAGGGCATTACACCAAGCAAAATAAGCCAGATAAAAGGACAAATAAATGATACCATTTGTATTTGGTACCTAGAAGGCAAACTCATAGAGACAGAAGGTATCATAGAGGTTACCAGAGGCTGGGGGAGGGAGGAATGGGGAATTACTGTTTAATGGGTACAGAGTTTATTTTATTTTATTTTTTGAGACAGGGTCACACTGTGTCACCAGTCTGGAGTGCAGTGGCATGATCATAGCTCACCACAGCCTTGACCTCCCAGGCTCAGGTGATCCTCCCACTTCAGCCTCCTGAGTAGCTAGGACTACAGGCACCTGCCACCATTCCCGGGTAAATTTTGTATTTTTAGTAGAGACAGGGTTTTGCCATGTTGCCCAGGCTGGTCTTGAACTCCTGGGCTCAAGTGATCCACTGGCCTCACCCTCCCAAAGTGCTGGGATTACAGGTGTGAGTCACTGTGCCCAGCCAGTTTCTTTTCTTTTCTTTCTTTTCTTTTTTTTTTTTTTTTTTTTTGATACAGTCTCACTCTGTCACCCAGGCTGGACTGCAGTGGCGTGATCTTGCCTCACTGCAACCTCTACCTCCTGGTTCAAGCAATTCTTTTCCCTCACCCGCCCAAGTAGCTTGGATTGCAGGCGCCCGCCATCACACCTGGATAATTTTTGTATTTTTATAGAGACAGGGTTTCACTATATTAGCCAGGCTGGTCTCAAACTCCAGACCTCAAATGATCCACCTGCCTTGGCCTCCCAAAGTGCTGGGATTACAGGTGTGAGCCACCATCCCTAGTCCAGAGTTTCTTTTTTTTTTTTTTTTTTTTAATTTACTGAGGTGGGATTGATATACAGAAATTTGTACATATTTAAGTATGCACTTTAATGAATTTGGAGGTAAGTATATATCTGTGAAACCATCACCACAATTAATGCTATTAACATATAAATCACCTCCAAAAGTTTCCTGTTACTGTTTATTATTATTGTTATTTCGTGATAACACTTAACATATGAGATCTACTCTAAGGACATTTTTAAGTATATGCCATGGTATTGTGATCTCTAGACACCATGCTGTACAGTGGATCTCTAGGACTTGTTCATCCCACGTAACTGAAACTATATCCTTTGACCAACACCTCCCCATGTTCTCCCTCCCCTCAGCCCCCGGCAACCACCATTCTACTCTCTGCTTCTCTGAGTCCAACTATTTTAGATTCCTCGCATAAATGGTATCATCTAACATTTGCCCTTCTGTGTCTGGCTCATTTCACTTAGCATAATGTCCTCTAGGTTCATCCATGTTGTCCCAAATCAGCAGAATTTCCTTCTTTTTTCAGAAAAAAAATATACTCGTAAGTATACATCTGTTCCTGTATTTAAGTTGTTTTAAAGTTGAATTTAATTCCTTACCTCAAGAATGGGGATCAGAAATCATTTCTCCCAGCTCCACTTCCATAAAATGCAACCAAGGAGTCACACATAAATAGCAGATTAACTAGGAAGCTTTCTTAGAGAAAGAAAGACACACGTTAAACTCTCTGGTGCTGTAGATATAAGGACGCAGACTAGAACTCTATCATTCTCATGCGAAAAAGTTGGAAGGAATAATGCAGGCTTCTCAATGTTTCCACCCTGTTACGGGCGGGAATTGTGCCCCTCTAAATTCATTTGTTAAAGCCTGAGGCCGAGCACGGTGGCTCACGCCTGTAATCCCAGCACTTTAAGAAGCAGAGGTGGGCGGATCACTTGAGTTTAGGAGTTTGAGACCAGCCTGGCCAATATGGTCAGGTGAAACGTGGTGAAACCGCGTCTCAACCAAAAACACAAAAATTAGCTGGGTGGCGCGCTCTTGTAATCCCAGCTATTTGGGTGGCTGAAGCAGGAGAATTGCTTGAACCCGGGAAGCGGAGGCTACAGTGAGCTGAGATCATACCACTGCACTCCAGCCTGAGCGACAGAGCAAGATTCTGTCAATAAATAAATAAATAAATCCTAACCCCACAGTACCTTAGAATGTGACTATATTTGGAGATGGGGCCTTCAGAGACATAATTAAGGTAAATGCAATCTGATTAGCGTCCTTATAAGAAGAGATTAGGACACGGACACACAGAAGAAAGCCCATGTGAGGACACATCTATAAGGCAAGGAGGAGGGCTTCAGAAGAAATAAACTCTGCTGACATGTTGATCTTGGACCTCTAGCCTCCCGAAGCGTGAGAGAATACATTTCTGTTGTTTGAGCCACCCAGTCTGTTCCTTGTTATGGCAACCCTAGCAAACTAATACACACCCTAAACAATGGAGTGAGCTTCCTTGGGAAACCCATTCCAGACATAGCCCAAAGTGGCTTAGAGCACCCATGAAATTTATCTGAAGCCTTGTTCTATGCACATAAATAAATATGGGTTCATATCAGACAGTTTAGTATAAAATATTTTAAATAAATTTCCAAAAAGCAAAATAGTCCAAGCCTGCCCCCAACCACCTCCATATGAGGACTGGGGAGAGGGGCAGAGCGCATAAGCCTCAGCTGGGGTGTTGGGTGTCAAGAAACCTGGTCACTGAAATTTTCATTTGCCAATTGCAATTTTTAGGGGCCTTGTCTTTCTCATCTGTAAAACAGGGATTATAATATTCCTCAGGGCATCCTGCCAGATGTCTGTGAAGACTGAAAGTAATGATAGAAAAATTTTAGTTCAGTATCCCACATCTGCATCAACACCAACATACTCCGGGTTGCTCCAGTGAAAAAAGAAAATGAAGAAGAAAAAAAAATGCGTTTTAAGTTTAGGGATACTATAAGGGAATCTCTGTTGATCTAGTTGCATCCATTGTTGTATATCCTAACAGATGCACTTCTGGTTATTACATCAAAATATGGTCAACACTCCTCCTCACCTTCTTTTCCTTCTGCTGTGGTAGGATTAGCTGCAAGCAACAGGCTGTCAGAAAGCGACATCTTGTGGCCTCTGTGGGACCTGCCCTCCGGGACACAGTACTTGGTGTTCTCAAACTCTTGTCAAGGGCTTAACAAGAGCACAAAGCACTACTCCCTGTCTACCCAAAACAGGTTATTAATTTGACACCCTTAAATTAAGTATATTTTAAATGTTTGTCTAACCCATTCATTTAGTGAAAGCATGAGAAACTGATTTTCTATCAGCAAAATCATGTATTTGTGTTCAGTAGAAGTTTATTACGTGCACTAATAAAGCATTATACTTCAAACTATTTCGAGTTGTCTTCCATGTCAAAATGTTTTCTTCTCTTACAACAGGATAATTTTAGTTCTTTCACTAATGAAGGAGTAACTTACAGGAATGTGGTTATACAGTTTTATTAAAAATATGTTAGGCTTTCTTGTTAGGAAAATATATACTTCACATCTCTATTTTTTGAATACTATCATTATTAATTATTAGCATTATTTATGTTTATTTGACACATAGGATTTTCAAATACATATGTTTTAAAGAAATTAGGTTCACTTAAAACTGTAAGTCATTTGCAAATGGGATTTCTCGCTGATAGTTTTTCTATAAATATTGATTCAGACAGTGATTATCGGAAACTAGAGGAAAGAGAAAGAGAGTTTAGTTTTGCATGAATACCTCAAAATATAACACGATCTCAGAGGCCAAAATGGTCTCCCCAGGCTACCTGGCAGGATCATTGTAATAAATGACCTCTCTGTCAGTCAAATCTTGCTTGACTGAACATAATGGAAATTCAGTTCCGCATGCCAAGCACAGCATTTAGGTACAGAACCTTGAGCAAAATATCTGACACTGCAGACATTGAACATTCTCCTATTTTATATTCCATCTCAAATTCTGAATGTGAAACAGATTCTGCAGAAGGAACTTCAGTTCCAGAGAAACTTTCTTTTAAAGTTATTGTATATTTTAAGAATGAAACAACATGGGGGCTATTTTTAGTTTAATTTTTATAAATTTATAAACCAGAGAAATGAAAAACTGGACTTCTGTGTTTTATGTTCTTGGCATGCTTGGCAAGAAATGTAGCAAAGTCATTTAAATCGTAGAGAAAAGAAATTTCCATGGGAAATTAGATATCAAATCTTGACAGTATTTTCCTATATTTTTCTAATGTTTCTGGGTCAGGTCACCTGGATTTGAATTCTGGCTCCATCACTCACTCCATCACTCAAGGTTTACTTGGAGTTAACCTCTCTGTGCCTGAGTTTCTTTGTATAATGATAACACCTATCCCATAGTGTTGTTATGTGACTATGTGAGATAAAACGTGCCAAGTGTTTAGCACAGGAAGCATTTAACAAATGTCAGCTACTAACAATATTATTATGAATTCTAGGAACTTTGCTTTGAGCTAATAGAAAACTCCCAACATTCCTTTGATTCAGGTTGTAGTTCAAACTCTTATTTTTATTCCAGGCTAGTTCAAACTCTTGTTTATTTTTATTCCAGGATAGCAGACAAGCTAGTTTTTCTCTCTGGTGCATATTCTGCCTGTTGCTGGTTTCACTAAGTAATAGGAGACTCTATGCTGTCCTAGATAGGAGTCAACTAGATAGTAATGTTCCTTCAACAAGAAATAATGTCCCTTTCAAAATGTAAAATGGCCATTGGCCTGAAGAGGTGGTGTGGTTTCATGATCTGCCAGTGGCAAGTTCAAGGAGCTGCCTTGCTCGTTTCTGTTGAGTTCCCCGGGGTCTCACTACAGAGCTGTGCCTTTTGTTGACCTCTTGTGCTGTTCACACGTGCTACAAATCTCAGGGCAGCTCACAATGACAGAAGGCACAGGGCGAGAGGGAGAAGTGAGGTGAACACAGCTCTATATCACTGTTTCAAATGAAGGTTGACACCACAGAATGCAACAAAAGCCACTCACTCAAATGCCTACACAGAGAATACAGGTAATAATATATATGAGTTAAGTGGGCTGACTGTAAGGGAAAAAAAGCTCTACAGTGTAGGCAGAATAACAAATGTCAATTGATACTTGGACACTGGGTATTAATAGGGAGTGGCGGAGGCTGTGTGAACCGAAGAACATATGTCCCATATAAAGGAGGCTCTCAGCTCTGTTATGTTTTACAAGAGAACTTTGAAATGCAGGTTTTATTTATACAATGATAATACTAAGAAGAAGCACAAAAACACTTTGTAGGCAAACATTGAACTAGTAAAGAAAACACATCTGCTTCCTTCAAATGACATGTGTATCATCAATTTGCAACCTCTGCAACATGGGTCTTTGGGCTTATCCATTTCAGCCTCTCACCCGTTGCAGGCATTCCCTCTCCAGTCTCCCTGTTGGAACCCTTCCTGTGATGGGCTGGTCCCTTCTTCACCAGGCTCTGCATTCTATTATGTAAACGGTTATGTTTACTGAGCTGATGTTGTCTGTTTGGAATTTGCTGCAGTTTTCCTCCTTTGATCCTTTGGAGAACTGAAGAGTAAAACAGCCTTTTTTTTTTTTTTTTTTTTTTTTTTTTTTTTTTTTTTTTCGAGGCAAAGTCTCGCTCTGTCACCCAGGCTGGAGTGCAGTGGCACGATCCTGGCTCACTACAACCTCCGCCTCCCAGGTTCAGGAGATTCTCCTGCCTCAGTCTCCTGAAGAACTGGGAATACAGGTACACGCCACTACACCTGGCTACTTTTTGTATTTTTGGTAGAGGCGGGGTTTCGCCATGTTGGTTAGGCTGGTTGTAAACTCCTGACCTCGTGATCAACCCGTCTCGGCCTCCCAAAGTGCTGGGATTACAGGCATGAGCCACCGCACTCAGCCAGACAGCCTGTTTTATATATGACGGCTTCCCTAGGAAGTAACCGTTGTCATGCCATACTTCCCCATTACCCCCAAGTCTTCCTTAAACTGTGTCGCCCATGACATAGTTTCTAGGCTTAAACTTGTCACTATCCAGTTTCCTACCTCCAAAAGTGCTCCTTCAGAAACCTCATGGTCAGAACTGGAGGTTTAATGGCAGGGCAAACAAAGGCAGACATCTTGTAAATTTCTTCTCTGATATGCTAAGCAATGGGGACTTCTGCCCTGCCAAGTCACATCTTCCCCTTTTGGCACATATTTTGGGGTAATTAGGGAATGGGGAGAGGAAAAATATCACTTTTGCAAAGCTACGTGGAAAAGTAGAAGAATTTTACTGGGAAAGGCATTTGCTTCAAGTTGACGCATGGGATTTTTTACAGACACTACATTTGCATTTAACCTGGGACCTCGGGTACTCTGAGGACTTCAAAGAGATACGGAAGCCCACCCAGGAAGAGGAAGAAGTCAATCAGATCGGCTGTCTGGGAGGCCAGCAATGGGTGCCAGGCACTTTTGGGGAGCACAAGGAATGTTGGGCAGAATCCAGCCTCCCTAAGGAAGGGAGAAGTATGAATAACTCACAACCAATGGCCTTGAAAGGGTGGGAGAGGATGTGGGTTGGGAATGTCATTATGGTTCCCAAGGCCTGCAGAGTCCCAACTCCTCTCCCCACCCTGTCCTCTCAGAACTTCTCACCTAAACCAGTCTTAGGACTTGTAAGGGGTGGAAGTGATGCCCTGAGGTTATGGTTGGAAGCTGTCTACAGAGGTAGGGAGCACCTACGTGCTTGGAGACGAGGCTTCCCCAGCTTTGAAGGATCTCACCTCTGGATGGAATTAGCAGTGGCTCCTTAGGGCTGAATGGCTATGACTGCATCCAGTGGGACTACATATAGGGATATAAATATGTGAACGTATGCAGTTTTTAAAACAAAAACGCTGTCATTCTTTACCTATTTTTCTTCATTGCATCCCCTTAATATTATATTATGGAGATCTTTTCAAGTCAATAGATATTAGTTTTGCCTTATTCCTTTTAACAGCTGAACAGTATTCCACAGTATGACTGTATCTTTACATTCAGGTGATTTCTAATTGTTTCTAGTTATAAATAATGTTGCAAAGCCCATCTTTTTTTTTTTTTTTTTTAAAATAGAGGTCTCACTATGTTGCCCAGGCTGGTCTGGTCTTGAGCTTCTGGACTCAAGCAATCCTCCTGCCTCAGCCTCCTAAAGTACTGGGATTACAGGCATAAGTCACTGCACCTGACATCCAACCTTATGCATATATCTTTTTAAACATTTTCTTTTTTTTTTTTTTTTTTTTTTTTGAGACGGAGTCTCGCTCTGTCACCCAGGCTGGAGTGCGGTGGCCGGATCTCTGCTCACTGCAAGCTCCGCCTCCCGGGTTTACGCCATTCTCCTGGCTCAGCCTCCCGAGTAGCTGGGACTACAGGCGCTCGCCACCTCGCCCGGCTAGTTTTTTGTACTTTTTAGTAGAGACGGGGTTTCACCGTGTTAGCCAGGATGGTCTCGATCTCCTGACCTCGTGATCCGCCCGTCTCGGCCTCCCAAAGTGCTGGGATTACAGGCTTGAGCCACCGCACCCGGCCAACATTTTCTAATATTAATATAGAATATAGAACTAAAGTGGAATCGTTGGGCCTAAGAGAATGCCCACTGCTATGATTTGAATGTATGTGTCCCTCTGCAATTCATTAGGTTGGAAATAATACCCAATGTGATAGTATTAAGAGATGGAGCGTTTGGGGAAGTGATTAATCACCAGCACACTGCCTTCATGAACGGGGTTAGTGCTCTTACAGAAGAGGATGAAGAGGGCACCCAGTCCCTTTGGTTCTTCTGCCTTCTGCTACGTGAGGACTCACCAATAAGGCACCATCTTGGAAGCAGGGGGCAAATCGTCCCCTGACACTGAAAGGGCCTTCATCAGTGGACTGACTTCCCAGCCTCCAGAACTGTGGGAACTAATTTTTTTTTTTTTTTTTTTTGAGATGGAGTCTCGCTCTCTCCCCTGGTCTGGAGTGCAGTGGCACCATTTCGGCTCACTGCAAGCTCTGCCTCCTGGGTTCACGCCATTCTCCTGCCTCAGCCTCCTGAGCAGCTGGGACTACAGGCTCCCACCACCACGCCCAGCTAATTTTTTGTATTTTTAGTAGAGATGGGGTTTCACCATGTTAGCCAGGATGGTCTCAATCTCCTGACCTCGTGATCTACCCGCCTTGGCCTCCCAAAATGCTGGGATTACAGGTGTGAGCCACCGTGCCCAGCCTGGAAATAAATTTTTGTTACTTATAATTACCCAATCTAAGATATTTTGTTGTAGCAGCAGGAATGGACTAATATACCCACTTATATTTTAATAGATATTGATATCATGCCCACAAACAACCAACCATAATTTAAGCAGCAAGGAAAACAAAATACAAGAAGATAATAAAGAGAAGAGCACACATTAATGAAATAATATAGAAAAACACAGTAGAGGCCAGGCACAGTGGCTCAAGCCTGTAATCCTAGCACATTGGGAGACCGAGACGGGTGGATTACGAGGTCAGGAGATCGAGACCATCCTGGCTAACATGGTGAAACCCCGTCTCTACTAAAAAATACAAAAAACTAGCCAGGCGAGGTAGTGGGCGCCTCTAGTCCCAGCTACTCGGGAGGCTGAGGCAGGAGAATGGCGTGAACCCGGGAGGCAGAGCTTGCAGTGAGCCGAGATCCGGCCACTGCACTTCAGCCTGGGTGACAGAGTGACACTCCATCTCAAAAAAAAAAAAAAAAAAAAAAGAAAGAAAAAAAAGAAAAACACAGTAGAGATGCTCAACCAAGCCCAAACTTGTATTTTTTCAATAGACAGATAAAATAAAACCTTGTAACTTTAATTAAGTCAGAAAGAGGATGCATAACAATATAACATATGAAAAAGGGACATAATTACAAATGCAACAGTTTAAAAAAATAAGCAAGTACTACAAACAACTTTATGCTAATAGTTTGAAAGCTTCCATGAAATAGACATATTTCTAGGAAAATAAAACTTTTAAAACTCACTTGCAAAGAAAAAGAAAACCAAACAAATCTATAACAGTTGAAGAAACTGAATTAGTAGATTGAAATCAACCTATGAAACAGTTCTACTAAACGTTCAAAGAACTGACAACTCTAGGCCAGGCATGGTAGCTCACATCTGTAATCCCAGCACTTTGGGAAGCCAGGGCAGGAGGATCGTTTGAGGCCAAGAGTTCAAGACCAGCCTGGGCAATATAGTGAGACCCCATCTCAATTAAAAACAAACAAACTGACAATTCTAATTTTATACCAACCCTTTCAGAGACTAGAAAAAGAGGCAACATCCCCTCAAATCATTTTACGAGGCTAGTGATGACCTTGATTCCAAAGCCAGAATGAAAAAGAAAAAATAAAGGGTCAAATTTATTCATGATTTTAGAAGCAAAAATCCTAAACAAAATAATGGCACATTTCATCTAGTAACGTATTAAATAGAAAATGACCTAGTTAGGTTTATCCTAGAAATGGAAGCATCAGATATATCTACTATAGCAAATCTAATAATGTAATTCACCAGATTAACAGATTAAAAGAGAATAACCGCAATCAGTGCTGAAAAATAATTTATGAAAATACAACACTCATTTATGATAGCAGCTGAGGGAAATGGATCATTTAATGTACCCCATTTGGAAAAGCAGACATGATAGGGTTTGGGAATGTTCCTTCACTAGAAGTGGTTGGAGAAGTCTTAACTCTTTGAGGCACAAATGTGAAATGATGGACTTTTTCCCAGTGACCAGTTGGACTCTGTGAAACCCTCTTTCCCACTTGTAGGTTCTCTTAATAATATCTCAGGCCTCTCCCTTCATGTTGAGTTACCAAGCATCACTGGACAAAATGATAGACATCCAGATCAATGGAATAGAACTAAGAATCCAGAAATAAACCCTTGCATTTATAGTCAATTGATTTTCCACAAGAATGCTAAGACAATTCAGTGGAGGAAAGAATTATCTTTTCAATTAATGGTGCTAGGATAATTGACTACCCACATGCAGAAGAATGAAGTTGCATCCCTTACGCATACCTTACACAAAAATTAACTCAAATGGATCATAAATGTAAGAGCTAAAACTAAAATCTCTCAGAAGAAAAATAGAAGTATTTATGATTTGGGGTTAGGCAAAACCTTCTTAGATATAACAGCAAAAGCGTAAGCAATAAAAAAAAAAAAGTAAATAAGACTTCATCAAAATTAAAAACTTTTATGCTTTAAAGAACATCCTCAAGAACATGAAAAGATTACTCATTGAATGGAAGAAAATATTTGCAAATCATGGATCAAATAAGAAACTTGTATCTAGAATACCTAACAAACTCTTACATCTCAATAGGAAGAATTCAAATTACTCAACTTAAAAATGGCACCGGGTGCAGTGGCTCACACCTATAATCCCAGCACGTTGGGAGGCTGAGGTGAGAGGATCGCTTGGAGCCCACGAATTGGAGACCAGCTGGGCAACATAGGGAGGCTCTGTCTCTACAAAAATAAAAAAATTAGCAGGGAGTGGTGGCTTGCACTTGTAGTCCTAGCTACGCGGGAATTTGAAGTGGGAGGATTACTTTAAGCCCCAGGACTTCTAGGGTGCAGTGAGCCGTTATCAAACCACTGCATTCCAGCCTGGGCAACAAAGTGAGGCCCTGTTCCAAAAAAAAGGCAAAGGCTCTTAACAGACATTTTTGCAAAGAAGATATGTCAATGGCCAATAAATACTTGAAAAGATGCTCAATATCATTAGCCATTAGAGAAATGCAAACCAAAACCACAATGAGATACTTCACATCCACCAGGATGGCTATGAATTTGTTTAAAAAATAGATAATAACAAATGTTGATGAGGATAAGGAGAAATTGGAACCCTCATACATGCTGATGAGAATGTAAAATGGTGTAACTGCAGTGGAAAAATTTGGCAGTTCCTCAAAAAGTTAAAACTAGAGTTACCATACAACCCAGCAATTCCACTCCTAGTTATATCCCCAAGAGAAACAAAAACATTATGTCCACACAAAAACTTGTACTTGAATGTTCATAATATCATTATTCATAATAGTCCAAAAGTAGAAACAACTCAAATGTTTGCTAACTGATAACATGGATAATAACTGCATAAAGTAAAATGTATACACATACTATAGACTATATTAGGCAATAAAAGGTAAGGCAGTCCCGATCCATGCTGCAGTATGAATGCATTATCTTGCATTCATATTGATAATGAACACATGAATATTGAACACATTATCTTAAGTAAAAGAAGCCCATCACAAAGAACCACATATTGCAAGGTTCCATTTATGTGAAATGTCCAAACTTATAGAGACAGAAAGTAGATTTCACAGTTGCTTAGGCTGGGGGTACTTGGGGAGAAATAGGGACTGACATCTAACTCTTTTTGGAGCTATGAAAATGTTCCAAAGTTAGATTGTGGAGATGATTGTATGAATCTGTGAATATACTAAAACATTTGAATTGTATACTTTAGTTCATTTTATTTTATTTTTTTAGGATCTCAGTCTGTTGTAGCGGCAAAATCATAGCTCACTATATAACCTCAAACTCCTGGGCTCAAGTGATCCTCCTGCCTCAGCTTCCTGAGTAGCTGGGACTACAGGCGTGCGACCCCTACGCCGGGCTAATTTTTAAAATTTTGTGTAGAGATGGAGTCCCCTTATGTTGTCCAGGCTGGTCTCAAACTCCTGGGCGCAAGGGATCCTCCTGTCTTGGCCTCCCAAAGCATTAGGATTATAGGCGTGATGAGCCATCATGCCTGGCTGAATTGCACCCTTTACAAGGGTGAATTGTGTGGTATGTGGATTTCATCTCAATAAAGCCGTAAAAAGGAAAGAGTCTCTGGATGTTAAAAAAAAAAAAAAAAAAAAAGTGCATTCTTCCCAAGCAGGCACTTGAGGCTTCCGTGGCTTGGGGCAGGGAGGGAGGTGATGAGGTTTGCTCTCCCGTTCTCTACTTTCTCTGAGATATCAGGGAAAGGAGGCAGGAGAGGGAAGAGGATCAGAACACTGCTTTATGTAACTCCCTGTATGAGGTTACAGTCTTCTTTCTGCTGGCATCACTTCTTTTGTTCCTATCTGGCTGTCTGTTCCCTCTGCCAGGCAGGGGTCTGAGTGCTGGCTTTCCAGTGGGTCCTTCTGACATGATCCTCTGGTGAGCAACTTCTGACTGAGCCTCATCTATCTACTTTTTTTCTCAGCCTCTTAGGATGATGAAATTCTCCCAACCTTCCTCAGTGCCCACTCAACCCAGGGAAAACCCACATCTCCTTGCCAAGCCACGCTGTGGGAATGCCACTAGCTACCCTAGTCCTCCTTCCTCTGCTCAGCCCTCTTTCATGACCTGCCAGCAACACCGGCCTGGGCACTGGGCAGTTCAATGGCTCTGAAGTTTTCAGATGAAAGGCAGTGCCAGTCCCTTACTTGATGAAGGGGAAAGGGTCTGCAGGAATACTTAAGCTACCCCCGATCTTATGGAGGGAGGGGAACTTACCCAAGCCTTCCCGGCTCCCCATGGGATGAGAAGAGATGGCTGCTGCTCATGAATTCTGCTCTCATTTGCCTCCTCTTCTTCCCTGTGGTGGGGGTGACTAGTGAAAGAAAGTGGATGCTGTAGTGCTGGTTCTGCAGAAATCCTGTGAAATTATGACTTCCAGCAGCTCCCGCGTGGAGATACCGGCCCACGTCCGAAGGTCTTTTGAACTCAGAATGGAAGCTCTAAAATCAAATCCAAGACTATTTGGCTTTTGCACTACTGAGTTATAATTAACCCCAGGGGGGCCTTCCCCACACTTAGTGAGAAGATGGTGGCCTGCAGTTGCTTCTCCTCCCTCCGCCCTTTACCGAGTAGTGGAAATGACTTGAGCTTTTAGGGATGTGTATGGGACACTTTCTCTAATTTTCAAAAACCATCTGCATGGAATCATCTTTATGGAAGAGGATATGGATTTCCTCTGATTGGTTGGGCCATTGTAGCAAGAATTACAGAGAGAGAAGGAGTTGAATGTGCAGGTTTCTGACACTCCTCCAATCTCAAAACTTTCCCTTCCTCCCTCCTTCTTTCTTCCCTCCCCACTTTCTTCCCTTTTTTCTTCTCAGTCCATTTTCTCATCAGTTTGTCTACAATCTCTTATTTCACAGAAACAACTCAGAGCCGGCTTTTCTCTGCAGATGGGGTGAGCACTTTCCATCTTGCCTCCCCTGCCCTGGGATGCTGGCAGAGTCCTTCTGCTAGATCCTGGAGGCCTGGATGAGTGGCCCAGGGTGAAGATCTGGGGTAGGGGCATCTAGTCAATGGGCAGCTTGGGCATAGGGCTTGTGTCTGCATAGGTTCTTCTCTGCTGTGGCAGAGCTGCCAGCCTCTAGCCCTGAGTGAATCGGCCTCCTTCCTGATATGGAGGTCGCCCTACCTCTTCAACTAGTTTTGACCAACTCCTCACCTCCACCTCCACTCCCACTGGGGGGCTGGCGCCTTCAGAACTGTGGCCACCACAGCCATGACAGGTGTCTGTTGTCACAGCCACCCAGGAGCTCTGGTACTGCCATCATTATTGCCACTGTCACTGTTGCTCAACATGGAGCTGCCCCTGCTCCCCCAGGCTCCCCTGCCCTCAAAACCAGGTGTCCCCGAGGCCCAGGATCTCCCAGGGGCTGGTTTATGAGTCGGCCCGAGGAGCCCAGGGGCCTGGAGTGTATCTCCCAGTGTTGCTCTGAGCCACTGGCTTGCTCAATGGCTCCTCAGGTCACGTTGCCTGGGTCCGAGGCTCTCAGACTCGGGCCTAGAGCCTCAGATGATACCCTGGGTGAATCTTGGGGGTGTGCAAATCTTTTATAAAATGAAAACAAGAGGGATTTTTATTTCAAGATAATCTTTAAAAAAAAGCATATCCTGGGTCATCTGAATCCAGCTACTTGTGACTAGGGTTTAAAGAAGTGGTAAAAATGGTCTACTCTGGATCAGGCTGCTGTGTTCAAATTGTGACTCACTCCACATCCCAGCTGTGTGACCCAGGACAGCACTCACCCGCTGTGCCTGAGTGCCTTTAGCTGTCGAAGGGTGGTAATAATCGGTTCTGCTTCTGCGCTGGGGTCCCTGTGAGAGCTAAATGAGATTATGCTTGCAAAACACTTAGCCTGGGGCTTAATGGGCATCTGCACTCAATCACGACTCCAATTGTGTGTATTATCAGATGGCCCCACTATTGTCAATGGCTCATGAGAGAAAACAAACAAAGGTGGCCTTAATAGGGAAGTTATATGTTGGAGTCCAGGGACAGCCCAGTGATTTTGCAGCATGCTGAATAAATGAAGTTTTCACAGAAGTTTAAATAAAGAAAAAGCAGTGTGGGCCAGGCGCGGTGGCTCAAGCCTGTAATCCCAGCACTTTGGGAGGCCGAGACGGGTGGATCATGAGGTCAGGAGATCGAGACCATCCTGGCTAACACGGTGAAACCCCGTCTCTACTAAAAATACAAGAAAATTAGCCGGGCGAGGTGGCGGGCGCCTATAGTCCCAGCTACTCGGGAGGCTGAGGCAGGAGAATGGCGTGAACCCGGGAGGCGGAGCTTGCAGTGAGCCGAGATCGCGCCACTGCACTCCAGCCTGGGGCACAGAGCAAGACTCCGTCTCAAAAAAAAAAAAAAAAAAAAAAAAAAAAGAAAAAGCAGTGTGATAATTGAGTCATCACACCAGGCTGGCTGAAGTCACAGGAACATGCCTGGCAGCAGTCAGGGCTGTGCTCATGTGGTGAGCTGCCACTTATTTTTCAGCAAAACCTCATCTATCCCATTTTATCCATGTTGTTAACATGATTTTTATTGGCTTTTCTATTTTGTTTGGATTTTATATGAATGCCCTAAGCCTGAGTTTATATCTAGTTGGAGCACATTTCATAATTTAAGTCAACACAGTTTGAAAGGGTGTCCATATGTCTCTCTCTCTCTCGCTTTCTACTTTTTTTCGACAGGGTCTCACTCTGTTGCTCAAGCTGGAGTGTAGTGGTGCAATCAGAGCTCACTGCAGCCTTCAGTAACTTTCTTTATAAAAATAATTTAACTCAACACTAAAAAGGTGTCCACATGTCTCTTCTCTTCTTCTTTCTTTCTTTCTTTCATTATTTTTCTTTCTTCTTTCTCTTTTTTCTTTCTCTTTTCCTTCCTTCCTTCCTTCCTTCCTTCTTTGCCTTCTTCTTTCTTTCTTTCTTTCTTTCTTTCTTTCTTTCTTTCTTTCTTTCTTTCTTTCTTTCTTTTTCTTTCTTTCTTTTTTTCTTTCTTTCTTTCTTTCTCTTTTCTTTCTTTCTTTTTCTTCTTTCTTCTTTCTCTCTCTCCCTCTCTCTTCCACCCTTCCTCCCTCCCTCCGTCCCTCCCTCCCTCCCTCCCTTCCTTCCTTTCTTCCTTCCTTCCTTCCTCCCTCCCTCCCTCCCTCCCTCCCTCTCTCCCTCCCCTCCTATATCTCTTCATTCTCTCTTTCTTTCTTTTTTTTCTTTACTTCCTTGTTTCTTATGACCTGGTCTCACTTTGTGGCCCAGGCTGCAGTGCAGGGGCACAATCATAACTTACTGCAACCTTGAACTCCTGGGTTCAAGCAATCTTCTCACCTCTGCCTCCCAAGTAGCTAGGACTATGGGCATGCCACCAAGCCCAGATAATTACATTTTTTTTTTTTTGTAGAGACAGCGTCTCACTGTGTTCCCATGCTGGTCTTGAACTCCTGGCCTCAAGCAATCCTCTCTCCTGGGCCTCCAGAAGTGCTGGGATTGCAGGTGTGAGCCACCATGCCTGGCCCTCTCTATTTTTTTTTTTTTTTTCATGTTTGAGAAACACTGTTTTGAGTCTTTTCCATTGGAATTCAGTTGGAGGGAAATCAGATGTATCTTCTCTTCACACAAAAACCCTAACTTCACAATAGTGCCAGACTTCTCCAGTTACAGACATGGTGGACTAGGGTAGCCAAAACCAGCCACGACCTTGGAGAACAAAGATGGCCAAGCTAATGGCTCTTCAACACTGCCAGAGCCTCCAGGCTGGCAGCTTCTCCGATATCATGTCATTCCTAAAGCTTTGAGTGTGGAGATTGTTTTGCCATCCAGTTGACCATTTTATTGCTGGTCTTATTTTCTAGTATTTCTACTGTTGTATTCAGGATCTTTGAGATTTATGGCTCTATGGGATGACATATTTCCTGTTGCTTATGTAACTTAGATGGAAGTAAGGGTGACTATGCCCTGTGAGATCTAGATGTGATTAATCCTAACTTTCTAGTGCTCCCATACTTGGCTCTGGAGAAGACCAGTGCCTCTCCTATGCTTCTGTGAATTTTGGGAGAGCTTATGGGCTCATGGTCGCCTCTTGCTCCGAATTCCCACTTATGCAAATAGCATATATATAATATATGAAATATATCATATATCATATATTATATATAACATATTATATACATAACATATATAACATATATAATATACATTATATACAACATACATATATACAACATATGTCATATGTCATATATGTTGTATATATGTATACTCTGTTGCCCAAGCTGGAGTGCCGTGGTATGATCCTGGCTCACTATAACCTCCATCTCCTGGGTTCAAGCAATCCTCCTGCATCAGCCTCCAGAGTAGCTGGGACTACAGGTGCGTGCCACCATGCCCAGCTAATTTTTGTATTTTTGTACAGATGGGGTTTCACCATGTTGGCCAGGTTGGTCTCGTACTTCTGACCTCAAGTGATCCACCCGCCTTGGCCTCCCAAAGTGCTGGGATTATAGGTGAGAGCCACTGCGCTCAGCCAGAGAATGTATTTTTCCCTCTGCATCTTGTGGCTGCTTCTTTTTTTTATCCTTACTCTGGTCTCTACCTAAACATAGAATTCGCTCTTTTCCTTTATTTCCACTAAAACTCACAGAGCTTTTACTCATGTAGTAAATGTAACCAAAGGTTTAGGGACATTTTGCAGGAGGGAGTGAAATAAAGGGAAGAGAGAGGTTTTTACTTCATGCAACACAAATGATTTAAAATCAAATATTCGACATCCCTATTCTTTTTTTTTTTTTTTTCTTTGAGAAGGAATTTTGCTTTTGTTGCCCTGGCTAGAGTGCAATGGCACGATCTCAGCTCACCGCAACCTCCACCTCCCAGGTTTAAGTGGGTCTCCTACCTCAGCCTCCTGCGTAGCTGGGATTACAGGCGTGTGCCACCACACCCGGCCAATTTTTTGTATTTTGAGTAGAGACCGGGTTTCATCATGTTGGCCAGGCTGGTCGCAAACTCCTGACCTCAGGTGATTCACCCGCCTCGGCCTCCCAAAGTGCTGAGATTACAGTTGTGAGCCACTGCACCCGGCTGACATCCCTATTCTTAAAAGCTTTTTAACCACACTGCTCCGTTATTTATCACCCACTCCTCTCTCATTTTTCTCTCCTTCTAACCCCAAATTTCTAGTTCTTTTTCTAACAGAATTGTTCTGCTGTCTCTCTTTTAGCCTTGTCTTTAGAATCTCACCTTGCCCCTAATATAGCATGTCAGGATGTTTTCCCTGATGGCGTTCTTCCTAGATGCAGTCTGTGAGGAGATTAGGCTGTTGGCTGCCCCGCTGTACCTACTAAAGCTGCTCACTTTACATTCCTCCTGTCTGGGAGTAGCACAAATAAAAGCTTAGTGTTTACAAGACACTTTCTCCTACATGAGCCTCTTTGGTGGTCAGAGAATCTCTGAGTGAGGTATCATGTCCATTTTACAGATGAGGGGTCAGAAGCTCAGAGAGGTGGAATCATTCAAAGCCATCCAGCTAGGTAAGTGAAGGTGTAGGAATTTGCAACCAGGCTGATGATTTTCAGATGTAACGCACGTCATCACACACAGACAGGATGCGTGCTGTCTGATTACGCAGCAATCTGAAGTCACATGGATTCCATGGTAAATGATGAACACACAACAACCTAGTTGTCCTTGGTGCAGCCACAGCAGCCCCTGCAGATGTATGCATTCCACAGAATTGGGCTGCTAGTTCTCTCCCTCTCCCCTCCTCTTCTTTCTCTCTTTTGCTGGCTAGGTTTTACTCACTTTCAGGTCTAGGTATAGGATTGGCTACATAATTTGTGGGCTTCTGTATGAAATTAAAGTGCTAAGCCCTGGGCTGGGTATGATGGTTCGTGCCTGTAATGCCAGCACTTTGGGATGCTGAGGTGGGAGGACTGCTTGAGCCCAGGTGATCGGGACCAGTCTGGGCAACATAAATTTTTTTAAAATTTTATTTTTTAGAGAGATCTCATCTCTCTAAACAATAAAAAATTATCCAGGTGTGGTGTTGCATGCCTGTAGTACCAGCTACTCATAGGCTGAGTTGGGAGGATGGCTCAAGCCCGGAGGTCAAGGCTGCAGTGAGCTGTGATCATGCCACTGTACTCCAGCCTGGACAACAGAGTGATAACTTGTCTCAAAAATAAACAAGTAAATAAAAAATAAAAATAAAATTCTAAGCCTTTTCAAAGTTATTTAGAATTTCAAAATAGTTACAGCAGAGCATTAAGCCGAACATGAGGCCCTTTAAAAACTGTATAGGTTGCAAACCCCCAAAACTAGCCCTGTTTGGAGGTTATGTCCCCCAGGATGCATGCCCAGTCTGGAGTAGGTGCTTATCACATGCTATTGTCATTTCTTCATTAAGCATCTGTCTTCCTATTAGCGTGTGAGCTTCTTGAGACCTATATCCTGCTCAGTGTTCACCTGGCACCTAGCACAGGCCTTGGCAAAGATCAGGGGCTCAGTGGATGCCCCATTGAGGGTTTGGGGCTCCTGAAGGTGGGACCTGGAGGAACCAGTGAATTGTCATCTCTGGGCAGGACCCACTCAGGACCACGGACAGGGGAGACCAAGTATGATGGAGTGAGCCCCTGGGGTTTGCCAGGGGTTTCAGATGTGGGGTGGAGGCAGAGGAGGGACCAATTTTCTCTTCCAGAGAGTGTGTTAATCATTTATTGTCCAGTACCTCACAAACCTTGCTCCTCAAGGCTAAGGGATGACAAGCCAAGGAGGTAGGGGACAGGCAGGTGACAAGTGCTGGGCACACAGCTTGGTGCCAGCCCTCTGGCCCTCAGCCTGGCTCCTTGACCCTTCTTTAGCCTCCTGAGGCTTCTTAGCCCCATCTTCCCTTTGGGTATCCTTACCCACCTCCCTGTTCAGCAGCATGTGCGAGGCCAGGGAATATCTCCTCCATGTCGGAATATCTCCTGCATGTCTGAATATCTCCTGGTATCTCCTCAATACCAGGAGATTTTCAGACAACAGTGAACCCCTCGTGGAGCCCCTCTGCATCCCACAGATTTCTTTTGGTTCTAAGTGACAGAAACCCTACTCTATGTAAGCGGAAAAGGGTATCTATTAGTTTAAAACCTAGAAGCTCAAGGATGGATGTATTTTTAGGTATCACTGGTCCTTGAGCCCATATAATGCAATGAGAGCTCAGTCTCTCTTTTTTCATTGCCCTCAACATGGAGGGCAAGATTTCAAACTTCTTAAAAACATCAGGGGAAAGCTTTGATTGGCTGGGCTTGGTTAATGAGCATATCCCTGAACCAATCCTGTGTCCAGCAGTGGAAGCAAGGGCAGCCCTCCAGATTTTCTCCCTTCTGCTTTCCAGTAAAAGTAGGGCAGTGCTTCCAGAAGAGCTGCAGGAAGGCAGAGGTAGTTGCTGGTCAGGCAGAGGTGCTGATGGCTGCCAGTCTGCTTTATGAAGTCTACCCAGCACCACCTCCTCTCCCCAGCACTGGCTTCTAGGTCTGTGGATCCTGATTCTTGTAAAGAAGAAATTGCTGAGCACAGGGAACTGCCTGGAAGGGCAGGCCTTGGCTGGTGCCCCAGGCTTGCTGTTTCCAGAAACCTCTCCCATTCTTCCCTCAGAGCGGATCCCAGTGTTGTCTCCACATCCCAGGGTGAGGAGACCCCCAGACAGAGCTTTCTAAGAGGGCTTCAACTCCAGAAAGCCTTTCTTTGAGGTTGGGAAATACCCTTTTATTTTATTTTTAACTCAGAAATGAGCCAGTCATAACAAAAGGAAGACAGAATGCTTTTGAAGAAGAATGAAGAGCAATGAAGTGCACCATTGCTGTCTGGGCTCTTCCTGCTCATGGCCAAGCAAGGCATCACTTCAGTGATGTGACAAGGAGCATCTTCAACACTTGGGGCATTTCTCTCTTTCAAATGTGTTAAGAGGAGAGACCAAATGTTGTCTTGGCTGACTCCATATTTAGCGAGGCTATATAAAAATTTCTCAGTCTGTGGTAGCTGAGAAATGGCTCTATGGGGGCAGCGTCTCACTGCTGTGGTTGCACTATCTGTGGTAGAATAGGTTGGGAAGTGGACTGAGAAGAGCCGAGTCTCAAAACCAGGACATCTGGGTTCCATGCTGGCCCTCTCGTGACCTTCTGGTTGACCTTGGCTCCAGTTGCTGGGCCTCCGTTTCCCCATCTGTACTAGGAGGGGCTGGGCAAGATGACCGCTGCCATCCTTCTCTGCTCTAATTTCTGTGAGTCAAGGTCAGGTAGAAAAGGAAGACCACCTAAGATTCTGGTTGTTCCTGCCTTTGCCACAGCCTTATTAGGTGACCTTGGGTACGTATTCTTCATGTTGGGCCTGTTTCCCAACCTTGAACAACCCACATCCCGTAGGAAGGCTGCACGAGCAGTGGTGTGGAGCAGCAGGAGCTGAGCAGGGGTCTCTCGGGCCAGGATTCAGACAGCCTGCTCCTTGGGAGGCTCCACGTTGAGGATCCCATGTCCCGGGAAACTCCAGCCTGGGACTGGCCCTCCAGTGGAGTCTGTGAGTCCAGTGCCCTCACTTCTAGGACTGCACCCAGTCATATGAACCTCGGGCCTCCCCAGCCTGCTGTGGCTACCTCTGCTTTTGCTTTGCCTTTAAGGCCCAGCAACCAATGTGGACATGCCTCGGTCAAAATGTTCAATTGTGCAAAGCCTTGTTGAAGCCTGTTCTGAGCCACGGGGAGGAACTGCTGCTCAGTGGAACGTCATGGAAGCAGACATGAGTCCCATCCTCAGGGAGCTCAGGGTCCAGAATGGGGAGGGGACAGCGTGGGCATGTACCCAGTACCATAGAGAGGGGCAATGTCCTCAGTCCAGAGCTAGGAAGAGAAGATCCCATTGAAGGGGATCTAGAGAGATGAGTCAGAGCTGCCAGCTGAGGCCCAGCACCCTGGAGAAATAAAAGTCTTTGGGGTGGTTCCACAGGCTCCAGGGGGATGGGGTGATGAGGCTAGAAAGGAGCATGGGGCCAAATCTCGACAGGCTGGCAAGGCCCCGAAGGGGAGTCGGGGTTGGGGAGGTCGTGGGTTTTCCTTATTAGTTAAGAATCTTGGGATTGCAAGTGATGGGAACCCAGCTTGAACTAACCTAGGCAAAAAGGGCAACGTATCAGAAGAACAGAGAATCCAAGGAACGCCTGAACAACTGAACAGGTGAGGAGGGGCCCAGAGTGCCTTTAACCCTCCCGAAAACAGCTGGCGGAAACCCTGGGAAGTGCTCTGATTGGCTGGTCTTGGATAATGAGCATATTTCTGAACCAATCACTATGTCCGGGGGTGGGAGCAAGGATGGTGGGAGCAAGATTCCGTTCCAATAGGTCCCCTTCCTTACCAAAATCAGGGCTGTGCTTTCAGAGGAGCGTGGGAAGAGACGGCTAACCAGGTACTCTGACACCATCAACTCAGCTGTTGGTCCTGATTGTCTCTCTGTTGGCTCAAAAAAAAATTTTTTTTTTTTTCTGTTTCATGGCAGACTAAATTTCTCTACGTGGAGGAATCCTGAGGAAGTGATTTACCGGCCCAGCCTGGGTCAGGTTCCCACCCTCGAATTAATCAGCTGTGGCCAGAGTTGGGGGTCACCTGGTAACAGGGCGGCTCTGCCGCTGTCAGCAGGAGGCTGGGATGGGCAGTTTATGAAGGCAGGGACAATGCTGAGCAGGCAACCCCAGAATTGTTCCCTGAGTTTCTAAGCGGAGGAATATGGCCCCATCTAACCTGCATTTTGGGATGAGTAGGCATTAAAGACGACAGGTTTTTTCCTTTTATTCATAAAAACAAATTTGCAACAATTTATTAAAAATCGATACCATGCAGTAGGGGTACGAGAAATTCCTCATTTACATTTGATTCTGGCAGTTCCAGTCTAATTTAAAGCGTTTGTGCACTAACATCATTGGAAAATGCCTTCAGGCCGAAGCCTCTTCAGAAATGGACGGTGTGTTTGTTGCATATAAAAGAACAGAACCATTAAATAGCTAGAGTCACTTCTGTGGGTCTTGTTATTTGCGAGGAAATTTAAAAAAAAGGGTGAACCTACAGTATCAGTAAGACAGAGAATGTACTTCGTGAGTTAACCTAGAAGACGGCGCACGCTTAGGAGTCACAAAGGGTTACAGACGCACAGGCTCACCTCCGACAGTCCAATACTTTTGTTTGTTTGTTTTCCTGCTATGCTGGAATAATATTTCTACAGGTATTTTTGTGTGTGTGTGTGTGTGTGTATACATTATGTACAATTAATTGTCTCTTTCCCTTTGAAAAATTAATGTGGTCCTTTAAATTAAATTTGGTTTTGGTGAAATCAAGAAAGCAAGTAAATACTGGTAATACACAGTGAGTGACAACACCGATTTTTAGTGCCTAAACAGAGAATGACTTCAACTTGACCTGTGATGTGTTAACATTTTTTTTTTCCCTAAAAGCCACAGTACCTCCATAACCTCTCTTTGGGGAAGGGGAGCAGAAAGCTATGCTACGTGAAATAGGGTGCTTTGAAATGTTGGCGATGGTAAGATTCCTGTGGGCCCTTTTGTCAAAGCCTGGTGGAGAAAACAGTTTATTCCTGACTGCAGTGGTTCTGGGAAGAGATTATTGCCTGCCTGTTGAAGCTGCCAATAGGTTTCTTTAGGGAGTGAGCGAGCTGCTCAGTTGTGCAGACATCCTGGACGCTGTCATTCGGGCCTTTCTTGAGCAAAGAATGAACCTGTCTAGGAATGTCAGAAAAGTCACTGAGAGCTTCCCTCCAGCCCTGATGTTCTGGGTAGAGGGCTGTGTGGGAAGCTTCTCTGGGCCACAGCCCCGGCTGTAGGGAGGGCTGAAGGTCAGAGTCATACTCATACCTCACGGGTCAGGGCGGCTTCACTGTTTGGTACAAAGCTTTCCTGGACAAGATCAAGTTTCAATCCTCAGAGTGACCTTGTGAGGTAGGCAGGACAGGTGTTATTTCAACCCCAAGTTACAGAGGGGAAACTGAGGCTCAGAGAGACACTAGTGACCTGATCAAGGTCACGCAGGGAGTGGGCAGGGGACTGAGGACTTGAACCCAGGTCTGTCTGACTCCCAGGCCAGTGCTCTTAGGGGCTCAATTAAAAGGGAAGAATGATCTTATGAATGAGAATCAATCTGCTGATGGATCACCCCGGTGATCCCAAGGGGAGAGCTCACTGGCTTGTCTGGATGGAAGGCTGCCTTCTGGAAGCCAAGGGAAGCCCTCAGCCAGCAACTCTCTCCCCTGTGTCTACAGGGATGTCTTTTAGCAGAATGCCTCCGATTCACTTTGGTCAGAAACAAAGTTAGTGGGAAAAAAAAATCCCAGCCAGCCCTTGGGCCCTGATGAGAGAGGTTAAAGTGCACAATCTTTCTTTATCGTGTTTGCTGGGAACGGACATTCCATGATTAGCTCGGGTGGTCCCCTGGTTACTGGGAGCACTCGATAGGAACACAAGGACATGGCCAACGTGGTGGGTGCATGACAGACTGTCGGTGAATGCTGCAGAGCGTGTCTGCAGTGACGTGCCCTAAATCCCCACGGTCCCCGGAATGGGTTTTATTGTGTTAACGTGTGGCATTTACCAGAGTAACAAACATCTCATTGGGTGACACAGGTCCCATCAGGAGCATGTAAGTCAGCCTGCTGCGGTGCCCCAGTGCTCTGCCTGCCTGCCCCAGGGCTGTGCCTGTCTGCGCTCCTGCAGACTCCCTGTTCCAGGAAGGCTGGGGTCGGCTGGCCTGGCAGCTGGGGGCCTGGTGGCCCTTCCCACCTCCTCCCCCAGAGTGGAGAAGGGCTAGCCTGAGGGGTCACAGCCAGTGATGTGTGTGCAGAGTGCAGAGGTGGTTTCTTCAGAAGCCCCTTGCCTCCTCCCAAGGCTGCTTGAGTCACTCCGTGACTTCCAGCTGGAGTTCTAGCGCCTCTCTCCTTGTCTAGATTTTTTTTTTTTTTTTTTTGCAAGTTTGATATCCCAGCTCCTCCTTGCTTGCAGATGTTAAGGAAGAAGCCCCATTTCTGTTCCTCTTCTTTGTGAAGAAATAAGAACTTCACAAATAAGGCTCGAGGTCAGGTGCCAAGTCTCCCCCTGCCCCGTCCTGTCCACCTGAGTGCCATCCGAGTGGTCCTGAGAGGACAGCCATGGTGCCCAGCTTCTCCGCAGCCAGAGCCGACAGTGTTTTTGCAGCAGACGCCTCTGCCCAGTGTGGTTCTGTCACGGGGGAGGCCCCGGGCCCAGGCCTCCCACCCTTACAGGCCCGAGACCATGACTCGGAAGGAGGGTGGCACATGTCTGTGGCGGGGGCTGGCGGTGGGGCTGACACAGGGGCTGACACAGCTGGCGTCCACGCCTCCGATGGATGGGAGGTAGGCGTGGTGGAGGATGGGGAGCTGGAGGGACAGCCGACGCTGGATGCTGGAGAGAAGGAGAGGGAGGAGTGTTAGTGTAGGCTAGCTGGGGGCTCACCAGAAAGTTCCTTGGACTCGCTTTGGCTAAAATATCTGATGACAGGAGTATATTTTTCTCTGAATCCAAGATCTGTCCATTCAATCATCTAACCATTCAGTCATCCAGCAGGTATTTAATGAGGGCTCATATGTACCAGCTACTGTCTTGGGAATAACCAGGGAGACTGGAACAAACAAGGGAGATGAATCTTCTTGAGCTTTGGTCCAGGATTTGGTGATTATTATAAATGTCCTAGCAGAAAAGATGCTCCTTGACTTATGATGGGTTACATTCCCATAAACCCATTGTAAGTTGAAAATATCATAAGTAGAAAAATGCACTTAATCCACCTAACCTACCAAGCATCCTAGCTTAGCCTCGCCTACCTTAAATGTGCTCAGAACACTTACATCAGCTTACAGTTGGGCCATGTCATCTAACACAAAGCCTATTTTATAAAAAAGTGTTAAATATCTCATGCAATTTACTGAATACTGTACTGAATGTGTATCACTTTCACACCATTGTAAAGCTGGAAAATGGTAAGTTGGGGACTGTCTGTATTACTAAGGACAAGGCTTTGCCTTTGTAATAGGGCTTTGCTGCAAACCAGACATTTCTCATTCTCTACTCTTACAAACCTCCACAGGGCTTTCAGTTCCGTCCCTGAAAGACTTCTCGCCTGCTCTATCCTTCCTCTCTCCCCCTCTGCCTCTGCTTTGCCCAGGACCGCATCTCTTCTTGCTGGGCCAATTCCCACAGGCTTTCAGCTTCTTTGGTAACTAATGTTATCGTTCCAACACTAGGAAGCCAAGGAAGGGACAAAAAGGACACTGATGTGATATTTGGGGCTCCCTAAGTTCTGTCTCTGGATCAGAAGTTTCCAGGTGAATCTTCCATTCTCTCCACCTGTAAGCCCTGCCCTCTGGCAGCCAGTTTCCCTGGAAACCCTGCTTCTGGGTGCTCTTCTGCTGTTTCCCTCCTGGAAGACTCTTTCTCTGCTTCCTGACATCATGAACTGTGTTTCCTTCAAGATCCAGTTTAAATATCACCTTGTTTGTGCTCACTATCTGCTAAGAGAACCCTTCCTCTGCTAAGCTTACCTTCCTCTGGTAAATACTCAGAAATGAAGCCAGCAAAAGCTGGAGGCAAGGTGGAGCTGGGCGTGGGTTAGCAAATGATGGAGGAGCAGCAAGGGAAAAGGGAGCTGCCCTCTGACTCCCTTCTCATTGCCACACTCTTCTGGTCTTAATGACTGTCATGTCACTTTGTTGAAAAGGCTGCTTGTGGCAAATGTGCCCAGGTGACTGCTTCTCTGCTTGGCTCAGCCGCCTTCTTGCACAGCTCTCCATGGGTGCAACTTTCATACCGCATTCCTTGAGAGAAGGGACTGAGTTTTTATGGCTTCTTGTGTTCCCAGTCCCTGACCACTCCCGTGCAAAAAACCAAAGCACAAAAACCCCAGATCTTAACAAACACCCAATAGGCAAAAGAAATACTGCTGTTCCCATTATAAAGAAGAGGGGAAGAGTACAGAGTTCAGGGAACTTCCCCATGGAAACAAAACCAGAACCGAGGAAGTTGGAACTCTTGCTGCTTCTGTTCAACCACATTGTTTTGTGGTGGAGGCAAATCAATTCATGGGGGCAGCCTTATGCCAACTGGGTGTGCCCTTGGGGTTCATTTAGGTCACTGGTTGGTTCTGAGATAGATGAGTACAGATGAAGTGCTGCCCACATTTTCCAGAAAGACTCCTCCCAAGAGACACCTCACAGGTATGCATGGAACAACAGTGTTGGAGACCTCATTCTGAAGTTAAAGTTGAACCTGTATAATGTCAGCTGCAGTCTGTGTCTTAAGGTAAGATCATGCTGGCAAGAAGTCCAGGACAAAAAGGGAAGTATAAACTTTGACTTGGGAAAAGGGTACCCTGTCCAAGAAGCCAGGGCAGGGCTGTCTGCCTAGGCAAGGTGGGTGCTGTGGTTGTCAGAGCATTCTTCTGTCTGTGAGGATCCTGTTCACCTTTCCTTCATTCAACAAATGCTTGTCAAGAACCTACTCACTGGCAGAACCTGTGTTTGGTGCAGGGGACCCATGAAGGACTCATACCTTACTCTCAAGGTGCTTACACTCTACTGGAGGCAACTGCTAGGCAAACTGCTGACAAATTCCATGTAACTCTCACTCACTGTCCTGGACTGTAAGCTGGCCAGGCCTTGGAGCTAGTTGGGTTGATAGGCTATTAGCTCTAATACTAAGGAGCCCCAAATGATGCTGCAATTGGTGATTTGGCTGCTTTTGCTGGTTCCTCATTGCTTGTCACTTCCAGAGGCCAAGTTTCAAAGTTTGTATTTCTTTTCTTTTCTCTTTTTTTTTTTTTTTTGAGACAGAGTTTCACTTTTGTTGCCCAGGCTGGAGTGCAATGGCTCGATCTCGGCTCACTGCAACCTCTGCCTCCTGGGTTCAAGTGATTCTCCTGCCTCAGCCTCCTGAGTAGCTGGGATTACAAGTGTAGGCCACCATGCCCGGCTAATTTTTTTGTACTTTTAGTAGAGATGGTGTTTCTCCATGTTGGTCAGGCTGGTCTCGAACTCCTGACCTCAGGTGATCCACCCACCTCGGCCTCCCGAAGTGCTGGGATTACAGGCGTGAGCCACTGCGCCCAGCCCAAAGTTTATATTTCTAACTTCTGCTTCCGATGTGCTATAAGATGGGAAGGTCTAAAATTGCCTGTGGGAACAAAGCTAACAGAGATGTTCAGGTCTTTGCTTAGATGTGACCATCTCATTGAGTCTTCTCTGACCACCCTATTTAAAATGACACTCCCTGACCCCCTTCTCTGCTTTTTCTCCAAAGCTCCTATTGTTTGACATGCCATATTTTGCTTTTTTATTAAGCTATCACCCTTCTAGATAGAATGGAAGCTCCATGAAGATAGGAATTTTAGTCCGTTTTCTTCACTGCTGTAACCCTAGCACCTATGCCTGACATACAGGAGGTCTCAGTAAACCGTCAAGTAAATGCATTGAGCAAGGTTAAATTTTACACATAACAAAGGCAGTGTGCTGCAGTAGAGAACATTGGATTTGATGTTGGACAGATGTGAGTTCAAGTCCTATTTCCTGCATGTAGCAATTGAGTGAGCTTTGGCAAGTCACCTCCTCTTTTTGAATATTAGTTTATTCATCTGTAAAAAGAGCACTGTAATTGGACTTCATCATGGGATGGCTGTGGAAAGCAAATAAAATAATGGATGTGAGAACATGGTGCGAATTGCAAACTCCTATGCGGGAGTGACGTATTTAGTCTTCAAGGAGAAGGTACTTACTGTTCTGGAGAGTTTATATCTTCTATGGGATCTTTGCATGTTCGAGAGGGCTCTGTTGTGTTCCACTGTAGCTGGGGATTTTGATCGAGGTGATTTTTTAAAATGGCCTTTCCTCCATCTGAATGCAAAACAATACCACAACACGTTCTGTTAACTTAGTTTTTAAAAATCAACAATGCAACTTTTTGTAGGATGATACCCCAGGAGAGAGAATGCAAAAGAGCCCATTATCCCCCCGTGTTCTCTAAGCTGAGGTCTGTGTAGCGGCTCTCCCGGGACCCGGGCGGTGAGATGAGAAGCCTCCAGCAGTCAGCAGTCAGGGATGGAAGCAATGTGCTTGGGATGTGTGTGGCATGCCCCGCGCTCTCCTCTCAAAGAACAAAAGGGGCAAAATCAAGTCGACTAATGTAGGAAACATAACTTAGAAACAAGAGGTTCTAACATTCTTTTCCATGGGCACATAGGGATGAAATGACAAAGAAAAAACCTCCAAGGTGTATTTTTCATAGAGCAGCAAAGATTGCAAAGAGAAAGAAGTCAGTAAACTGCTGGTGGGAGAATAAATGGACATAATCTTACTGGTGGGCACTGTTGAGCTGTGTCAAACACCATAAAAGGACCTATTTTTTACCCGGAATTTCTACTTCTTGAAATTATCCTAAGGAAATAATTAAGGATCTATGCAAAGATATATACAAGATGTTCAACCTTGGCATCTTTTTTTTTTTTTTTTAGATGGAGTCTCACTCTGTCACTCAGAATCGTGCCACCAGTGGCATTATCTTGGCTCACTGCAAACTCCACCTCCCAGGATTAAGCAATTCTCCTGTCTCAGCCCTGAGCAGCTAGGACTACAGGTGCATGCCACCATGCCCAGCTAATTTTTTGTATTTTTAGTAGGGACGGGGTTTCACCATATTGGTTAGGGTGGTCTTGAACTCCTGACCTCAGGTGATCCACCTGCCTCAGCCTCCCAAAGTGCTAGGATTATAGGTGTGAACCACTGTGCCCAGCCTCAAACTGAGTATCATTTATAATATTAAAATGTTGGAACTAATCTGAATTTGTCTGGTAATAATGGATTAGTTACATAAGTTATAGGATCTCCATTCAAAATAATATTGTGTAGCCACAAAACATGGTGATTTAAATTCTCTCAACCCTCTTTGTGCTTCAGGACCATACAAGGAGATTTAAAGAAATATAAAAATCAGGTTCCCACCCGAGATTTGGATTCATGTGATCTGGAAGGGAGCACTGGTGTCTTTGTTTTTGCTTCAGTGGGCAACCTTATATGTATGTCATTTTGCATCTATGTGAGTACAGCTGCTCCTCATTATTCATGAATTTTGTATTTGTGACCTCCTCTTCTCACTTAAATTTATCTGTAATCCCCAAATCAATATTTTAATGCTTTTGTGGTCATTTGCTGACATGCACAGTGTGGGAAAATGTGAGTTGCCTGATACACGCGTTCCCAGCTGAGGTTGAACAAGGTGATGCACTGCCTTAGCGCTTAGCTCTTATATTGTAAATAAGTATCTTCCTGGAGGTTTATTTAGTGACATGTTTTTCACATTTTGTGCTGTGTGTTGGTGAGTTTGCTGTTGAAAATGGCCCCCAAGCACAGCGCCGAAGTGCTGGCTAGTGTCCCTAAGCACAAGAGGGCTATGATGTGCCTTATGGAGAGAAAATACATGCGTTAGATAAGCTTCCATCAGGCATGAGCTATAGTGCTGTTGGCCATGAGTGCAATGCTAATTAACTCATATATATTTAAAAAGATGTCTTTTTTTTTTTGAGACGGAATCTCACTCTGTCTCCAGGTGGAGTGCCGTGGTACGATCTCGGCTCACTGCAACCTCCACCTCCCGGGTTCATGCGATTCTCCTGCCTCAGCCTCCCGAGTAGCTGGGACTACAGGCACGTGCTATCGTGCCCAGTTAATTTTTGTATTTTTAGTCGAGACGGGGTTTCACCATGTTGGCCAGGATGGTCTCAATCTCTTGACCTCGTGATCCGCCCACCTCGGCCTCCCAAAATGCTGGGATTACAGGCTTGAGTCACTGCGCCCAGCCTAAATAAGATGTCTTTAAACAGAAATACGCATACAACAGAATTATATATTGATTGGTGGACAAAAATGTCAGCTTGTGATGTCAGCCTGTGAGAGACTCCCAGGGACCTAATCCTGTATGGGAGCAATGGTTCAGTATTCACAATCCACTGTTGATGGAGGCTTTACAGAAAGAACACAACTACCGCTACTGTAAATCAGCAGAATCGACTGTATATCATACTGCTATGGTCTGAACGTGTCCCCCCAAATTCATGTGTTGAAACTGAATGAAGAATGTGATAGTGTTAAGAAGTGGGGCCTTTAGGAGGTAATTAAGTTGTGAAGGCGGAGCCCGCATGGATGAGGTTAGGGCCTTTATAAAAGGGCTTGAGAAAGTGGGTTTGCCCCTTCCTCCGCTCCTTCTGCCATGTGAAGATGCAGAGTTCCTCCCCTCCAGAGGATGCAGCAATTCAGGTGCCATCTCAGAAGTGGAGGCCGGACCCTCCCCAGACACTGAACCTACTGGCACCTAGATTTAGGACTCCCCAGCCTCCAGAACTGTAAGAAATACATTTCTGTTATTTATAAATTACCAAGTCTGCAGTATTGCGTTATAGCAGCACAAACAGACTAAGGCATGGAGAATAAATCCCAAAAGGGGGATTGCTGGGTCTGAATGATTTCTGTTTCAACCAGCAACATTTGAGACTGCCTCTCTCATAACCTGTTTCCTGGCACTCTGAGCAGCTTTTTGATCTCTGATCTGTGCCAGTCTTTGAGGCAAAAATGGTATCTCATTGCAGATTTAATTTGCATTCCTTTAATAAAGAATGAGATTGATCATCTTTTCATAAGTGTAAGAACGATTTCCAGTTCCTTTTATGAGAACTCTCTTTTGCTCATTTTTCTTTTGAGATGTTGGTCTTTTTCTTACTAATTGGTATATAATGATACATACTTTTTGTATTACTGCATATCATTTCTCTTTATATATAAGGGCATAAGCTTGTTATCTGAGTTAATTTTTGGCTTTGTTTGATTTTTTGGCTATACTTATCATGGCTTTTGCATTAAAGAAATGCTTTTTGTACCTAAATTTATCAACCTTTCCTTTTGTGATTTCTGTTTTGCATCAAACTGAGACAGGTCCTCCTCTCTCTGAGAGTTTTTTTAAATTTTACTTTGGTTTCTTCTATTACTTTCATGTTTTCACTTTTTATATTTAAATCTTTTATTCATCGGAATTAATTTTTGTGTAGGTGTGAGTTTAGGATCTACCTTATTCTCCTCCAGATGCCTACCCATTTATCCCAATGAAATTTATCGAATAATTCCTTTTCTCCCACAAATTTAAAATTCCCACTTTTACCAGATACTAAAGTTATTAGAAGTAATTTTTATGCTTGTAATTTCTTTATTATCTCAATTTAAACATTTTTGTAATAACCATGTTACATAATATTAATTACAGAATATTGCTACTGTAATAAGACCACTTATTACTTATATAATAAGAATAAAAGGCCGGGCATGGTGGTTCATGCCTGTAATCCCAGCACTTTGGGAGGCTGAGGTGGGTGGATCACCTGAGGTCAGGAGTTTGAGACCAGCCTGGCCAACATGGTGAAACCCCATCTCTACTAAAAGTACAAAAAAATTAGCTGGGTGCAGTGGCAGGCACCTGTAATCCCAGCTACTTGGGAGGCTGAGGCAGGAGAATCGCTTGAACTTGGGAGGCAGAGGTTGCAGTGAGCCGAGATCGTGCCATTGCCCTTCAGCCTGGGCAACAAGAGCGAAACTCCGTCTCAATAAATAAATAAATAAATAAATAAATAAATAAATAAATAAATTAAAAGAAACAAAGATTTTTCATTGATTTAAACTAATGTTATAACAAATTGATGAATACGTGCTAATGGAAAAAACCAAGCCATAGAGAAACATAAAAAAGGTAATGTGGCCGGGTGTTGTGGCTAATGCCTGTAATCCCAGCACTTTGGGAGGCTGAGGCGGGCAAATCACTTGAGGTCAGGAGTTTGAGACCAGCCTGGCCAACATGGTGAAACCCTGTCTCTATAAAAAAAAAAAAAAGTACAAACATTAGCTGGGTGTGGTGGTGGGCACCTGTCATCCCAGCTACTCAGGAGGCTGATGCAGGAGAATTGCTTGAACCTGGGAGGCAGAGGTTGCAGTGAGCTGAGATCATGCCACTGCACTCCAGCCTGGGCGACAGAGTGAGACTCCATCTTAAAAAAGTAAAAAAAACATAAAAATAAAAAAAAAAGGGTAATGTAAAATAGTCCCTTCTCACTCACTTTCCACAATACCATTTCTTTTCACACGAGTCAATACTGTTAGCAATTTGGTGTTTGTTTTTCTAAACCTTTTAAAAAATGCATTCACACACACGTATATGCATTTGTGTGTCCCATAATCATAATGTTGGCTTTCATCTTGCTTTTTTCACCTGGAGATGTTTCCATATCGGCACAAATAGACTCACCTCACTTTTTAATAGCTATAAAATGTACCCTGTTTGGCTATATCTTAATTAATGAAACCACCCCCAAATAATGAACATTTAAGTTAATTCCAGTTTTTCTCACCTACAGACAGCATTGTGAGGAACATCTCTGTGTTCTTCTCTGCACACCTGGGAGTATTTGCGAGGGGCAGGTTCCTGCTAGTAGAACTGCTAGGTCAAGAGGTTTAACATGGAGCATTTAGACAGTGCCAGGCTGACTTCTAATGCATCGCAGGAGAATGCTCATTTCCAAATACTCTTACCCATTCTGGTAACCTTTTAAATTTTTTCCAAAAGGTAGGCAAAAATTTTTTTTTGTGTGTGTGTTTTTTAAAATTTATTTTTGTAGAGATGGGGTCTTGCTATGTTGTCCAGGCTGATCTAAAATTCCTGGACTCAAGCGATTCTCTAGCCTTGGCCTCCCAATATGCCGGGATTACAGGTGTGAGCCATTGCGCCTGGCAGGTTTGTGTTATTGTAGCTTGCAATTCCCAAGTGGGTGGTGAGATTGAGCATCCTATCCTAACTAACTGACCATTCTTTTCTTGCACATTGATGAGGTATATTTGAAACCGTGAAATATTGTTCAGGGAAGAAAGGGTAAACTATTCACTAAGAACAAAAGGGAAAACAAAATGTGTCTGCCCCCAGTCAGGACACTGGGAATGTTGGCCCCAGTGTGTAGGTGTGGAGCTGGAAGCCGAGGGATGGGAAATCGAAGCCCCAGGCCTAGGCAGGGTGGGGCTCAAAGCAGACAGTGAACTGTGGTCAGCAGACAGAGGTTCCAGGTGTGCCAGCTCTGCGTGTCTGAGTCCCGTGCCCTGTTTGAACCTCAGTTTCTTCCCCTAAAAAATGGAAGATGAACAGCTGGTGTTTGAAACCAAGGTCCCTACCACATTCTGGGGCCTTGGCTCTCTTACCTGTGCTCTCAGTGAAGTTTCCCAGGTTGAGGATGTCATTGAGCTCTTGGTAGTGGTTCTGTTTAATGTAGGTGGTCTTTTCTGGTGTGTCCTGCAGCTGCATGGTGACCTCTTCCAAATCTTTATCCAGCTAGAAGACAAAGGTTCCAGTTGAGTCAGGGTCCCTGGCCCAGCCCTGGTAGCTAGGCCACTAGGGCTAAAAGGTAGGTCACAGGGCTGGGCCTTTACCTGTATTCAGGAGTGCCCTGAGAATCAGAGGGGTTATAGCATCTTGGTATGGAGAGGCAGAAGGACCCTGACAGCTCTTTGTTCAAGGAGAAGCTATGATGACAGGGACCTGGGCTTTGCAATTATGTGTTCAGTGTAGGCTTGGGCCTTGATGAAGCAGACAAGCAAGCCCAGGGAGGTAGGGCAGGGAAAGCATAAGAGCTCAGGCTCTGGGCAGGCCTCATGCAAACCCAAGGCTGCCCCTTACTTACAGTGAGGTTCTCCCGGCTTGTGAGAACCCAGTCTCTATTTCTTTTTCTGTAGAATGGGGTAATAATAGTACCTACTTCAGGGGGAGGTTGTGAAGATTAAACGAGATAATACATGGAAAGTTTAGCCCAGTGCCTGACACATAATAAGGGCAACCTGCTACTATAATAATATTACTATTATTACAGGGTCTCACTCTGTCACACAGATCAGAGTGCAGTGGTGCAATTACAGTTTACTGTAGCCTTGACCTCCTAGGCTCAAGCCATCCTCCCACCTCACCCTCCCGAGTAGCTGGGACTACAGGTGCAGGCCGCCACGCCTGGTTATTTTTTTTTTTTTTGGTAGAGATGGGGTCTCTCTATGTTCCTCAGGCCAGTCTTGAACTCCTGAGCTCAAGCAATCCTCCCACTTTGGCCTCCCAAAGTGCTGGGTTTACAGGCATGAGCTACTGTGCCTGGACTTATAATTACTATTATCGATACTTAATAGGACCCACAGTGGGGAGGACAGACATGCAGGGCTCGCAAGCTCTGAGCCTCACGCTATCACGGAGACCCTGACTTGCAGGGACTCACTCAGAGGAGTTAATCAGGATGGGTCCCAGTCATCCCCATGTTTTTATTTTTAGAGACAAGGTTTCTCTATGTTGCCCAGGCCGGTCTTGAACTCCTGGGCTCAAGCGATCCTCCCACTTTGGCTTCCCAAAGCATTGGGATTACAGGTGTGAGCCACGGCACCTGGCCCATTCCCAGGTTATATAAAAATCAGGTGCAAGTCCTGGGGCAATTCAGCCCCAGAGAAACCTGGGCAATATGAGTGTTGGTAGTTGTGGGGGGTGGTAGTCGGGGTGGGTGGTGAACATCTGTGATATTACCATATCTGTATACATATAATGGCTTTCATCCATGATTCCTGGCTCCTGTATCTCTTGTAACAGTCTTTTGTTGTAATGTTGGGGCATTTTAGGCCTCAGGAGCAGGCCTCATGAAGCAGAATCATGCTCTCTGACCTTCTCCTGTCCTTTCTCACCTGCTCAAGGCAGGACTCTAATCTGATTGTAGGTCAAAAGACCTTTATCACAGAGAGAGTCCTGCCCATACCCTGGAGGAAAGAATGCTACAGAGAGGCCAAGAAAAGTCTGAACAGACAGACCTTGCTGGGTTTAGATCATGCGTTTTTGTCCAATCACATTTCTACACAGTTGTCAATCATGCCTCGTGTAATGAAGCCTGCATAAAAACTCAAAAGAACAGGGTATGAAGAGCTGAACACGTGAAGATTCCTGGAGCGTGGGGCCCAGGGAGGCAGGGAAGCTCCACACCCTTTCACCCATCCCTTGCTCTGTGCATCTTTTCATTCGTGTCCTTGGTAATAAGCTGGTAAATGTGTTTCCCTGGGTTCCGGGAGCCCCTCTAGCAAAGTAATTCAACCCAAAGTGGGATCCTGGGAGTCCCAACTTGAAGCTGGTTGGTCAGAAGTTCCAGAGGTCTGACTTGTGGCTGGTATCTGAGGGTGGGGTGGGGGTCAGGGGGAGCCTTGGGGACTGAGCCCTCAACCTGTGGGATCTGAAGCTATCTCTAGATCCGTAGTATTGGAATTGAACCGGAGGCGCCCAGCGGGTGCATTTGGTCACAGAAGTCTTCTGTGTTGACTGTTGTATTGGTGCAAGAGCACAGGAAAAACATGGTTAGAGGATTTTTCCAAACAGCATCCTGCTGTAGTATAAGGGAGGAGATCTGATAAATTACCGGATGCTGTTCTGATGTCAGGAATACAGCCATGAAATTGTTTAATACGTTTTCATGTGGAGGAGGAGGGAGAGAGATACTCTTTTCTATGTGACTTAAATGGCAGGAGTAGGATCAAAGGGTGGGGACAACAGGAGGCCAGATTGTGATTCATTTCCAGGAAAAATAACGCAACAATTTAGAGTTTTAAACAGTGGCTTGGGTTTCCTAACGTGAGTGAACTCTTCCATGCTGAAGTGTGCAAGTAGAAGCAAAATGCGCAGTGACGTGGTAGTGCTCATCATGAGAGGCCTGATAGGGAAACAGCCCGTAATAGGCTTTGGGGGACAGAAACCCTTCTTAGTTTGCTCTGGCAGCTGCTGGTGGGTTGCCCCATCCTAAAGCAGTCATCTTTAGGTGCGCAGACAACTGTGTGGTGGCTCTCTGTGCAGAATTCTGTGAGCCCCCCAAAGGGCTGCCAGATCTAGCAAATAAAAACCTAGAATGTCCAGTCAAATTTGAGTTTCGGATAACGAGTTCTTTTTCAGTATAATTATATCCCAGTATTATTCGGGCTATACTTTTACTGAAAATATGACTGGTTGTTGAACTGACGTTTGAATTTAACTGGGCATCCTGTATCTAATCTGGCAACCGTATGTCTCACTTCTTCCTTGCAGCTGTCCAGCTGGAGATGATGTTTCCCAGCCTCCTCTGTCACTGGGTGTGCTCTTGTCAGTTTTTGCTGATGTGACTAGGGCAGAACCAAAATGTGCACAATTTTTGGTGTTACTGCTTAAGAGGCAGTCCTTCATGTGGACTTTCTATCTCTTCCCCTCCTGACACTGTGAACCAGACATGCCATCCACCCAGCTCTCCCACTATGAATGAGGAGAACAGCCTAGAGAGTTGGGGAAACCAGAGGGCAGGAACCAAGCCCAGCAATGACCTTGGGGAGCAGAGCTGCCCCACCTGGGACCTCTCTCTTCATGGCCATTTGGTAAAAGGGAAATAAACATATTTTCTTTGGGCCACTTTATTTTGGGGCCTTGTTTAGCCAGCATCATAACCAATGTACTTTCCTTGGTCCCTTTCCTGTCCCCCTCCCTAATCAGAATTCCTCTATTAAAGCAATACACAGCCTACAGAGCATGGGTCCAGGCATACCTCCAACCCAAAGGGAGGGGTAGAGGAGGGGAGGTAATTTGTTTTCCCTTCCCTGGTCTACAAGGCTTGGGCACAAGGCAATCTGGCTATGGTCTCTCTGGAATATTCAAGAACCAGTTGAGAACCCTTAGGACAAAGGCGAGGTCTGCGGCACTCTGTCTTGAAAAGTTTCTTTTCACTTTCTCTTCTCTTGTACATCATATAGATGTGGTGGTTGCTGGGTTGTGCTGGGAGAGTGAAAAACTGAGAGGGAGAGAGACACAAAGAGAGACACCAAAGAGACACTAACGTAGGAAGCTACAATAATCCGGAAGCTCACAAATCTCTCTGAGTTCCTTTCTGTCTGGGGATGGCTTGAATCAGGTGGTGCTGGCCTCCAAGAGCCTGGGCGAGGTGGCCAATGAGCTCATGTCGGATTCTGACAAACGCCTCTGTGCGGCTTATGTCACCCCTGGCTCTCGCAGCTGTAACTGCAGCTGATGACACTGCCCGGTCATGCTGCAGGGATGGTCTAGAGGAGCCTGAGAGTCCCTGCACGGGGTCAGAGGGGCTTCAGTGGCAGACGGGGCCCAGCTACTAGATGTGGAGGGAGGTACCTCTGTGATCTTCATTCGCAGGCGATGGTTTTCTGACTGTAGGCCCTCCAGGCGGGATGTGCTGGCTTGGTTCACACTGGTGACCGAGGTGGATGTTTTAGAATCTTCTTTTTTCTGATTCTGAGTGAACTGGAATCGCCTGTTCTGCGTTGCTGCATCTGGGTTTGTTCGCAGGGTGATGAGCTGAAAGGACAAAGGTGGGGGCAGGGTTGAAGAGAGAGCCCTGGGTCCTTCCTCCCATCCCACATGGCAGACTCTCCCAGCAAATCCTGCTCTGGAGGCGACAAGAGGCCCCAGGAAGGCCACAGGCTGGAAGTCAGGAGACCTAGGCTCAGGCCAGACTCTGCCACTTGCTTGTATGTGACGTTGGGCAGGCCCCTTCCCCTCACCATGCCTCTGTGTCCTTCCTGGTCACTAAGAGTCTAGTCTCCTGACCCTGATGCCACCTGCGTCCCAACCAGGGCCCCTGAGGCCTCGCTCCAGCTGCCTAGCAAGTTGCCTTAGGCCTTGCTCCTTGTGGAAAAAATAAGCCCCAAGGGCAACAGCTGTGACAACAAAGAGATAGAGGAGAGCAAAGGCCTCTGTTTGTTAAACCATTGATGAGTTCTAGAAGCAGGCTGGTAACAAGCTGTGTCATTGACAAAAGCTTGTTTTTCAGCAGCTTAAAACAACACATGGTTATTATCTCAGTTTCCGTGAGTTAGGAGTCTGGGCATCACTTAGCTGCATCCAAAGACATTTTATATAGAAAACAAAAGTTGCCACTTGACCCTGATCTTACCAGCTTATTCTAGAAACATCTCTGATCGAGGCAGGCTCTGGGCTCAGCTCTGGAAAGCAGGAGTGGAGTGACCCATGGCCCCTGCTCACTGGGACCTCATGGTCCAGAGGCGTGGGCTGGGGATGAAGGAAGGACTCAATCTTCACTAGGCCAGCGGGTATCAGGGAGAGCCCACCACAGTGCCATGGCCTGCTGGGCTCTGAGGACAGTCTGGAGGGATGGTGGGGGGAAGGGAACTCCAAGGGAAGAACTGGCGTCTGCCAATGCAGGGAAGCCTGGGGGAAACGGCAGGGGAAGGGCAGGTTGGGTGGTGGACAGGGTTATCTGGGGAGACTAGAGGAGACCCGAGGGTACTGAGAGCCAGCCCAACATCAGAAACTTGATCCTAGAGCCAGGAGGACAATGAGGAGCTATTGAGTGTGACGGAGCAGAGTGCCACAACTGAAGCTTGGCTTAGAGATCATTGGGCCTCTTTTACAGGATGGAAAGAATGTCAGAGTGCCGGCAGGGAAGTCATGGCGTTGCCCTGGAGTCTGGGCGGGTGTGAACGACTAATGCGTGTACACCAGAGGTGTTCCAGTGCAGAGCTCACAGTGCCTGGGGGCTGACTGCATGCCCAGGAGGATGGAGGCACCATGGGTAGCCTGTTTGCTGAAATGGACCCAGGTGATCTTTCCTCTCCCCTGTTCTGAGGCAGATGCCTCCCACTTGGGTCAGTAACCCCCGCCCAGCTTTGTAACTCTGTGTCCTGTTCTTTCCTTTTTGGGGGGGGGGTGGTAAAGGGTCTCACTCTGTCACCAAGGCTAGAGTGCAGTGGCACAATCTCAGCTCACCACAACCTCTGCTCCTCCAGGCTCAAGTGATCTTCCTACTTCAGCCTCCTGAGTAGCCGGGACTACAGGTGCGCACCACCACACCTGGCTATTTTGTTTTGTATTTTTAGTAGAGAGGGGGTGTCACCATGTTGCTCAGGCTGGTCTTGAACTCCTGGCCTCAAGTGATCCTCCTGCCTTGGTTTCCCAAAGTGCTGGGATTACAGGCACGAGCCACTACACCCAGCCACCTTCCTTTACTTTTGAGACCCACTGAGGTCAGGCTTCCCTCGACACAGATCACCCTACTGCAGGGGCTCCTGAGAAGAAAGGCCTCTGGCTCACCCACCCACTGCGAGGTAGGATGATATTTGAAAAATCTCTCTGTTGGGTGCTGTGGCTCATGCATGTAATCCCAGCACTTTGGGAGGCCGAGGAGGGTGGATCACCTGAGGTCAGGAGTTCCAGACCAGCCTGGCCAACATGGTGAAACCCTGTCTCTACTAAAAATACAAATTTAGCTGAGTGTGGTGGCGTGCACCTGTAATCCCAGCTACTCAGGAGGCTGAGGCAGGAGAATTGCTTGAACCTGGAAGGTGGAGGTTGCAATGAGTCAAGAATGTGCCATTACAATCCAGCCTCAGCAACAAGAGTGAAACTGTGTCTCAAAATAAATAAATAAATAAATAAAAAAGAAGAAGAAGAAGAAGAAGAAGAAGAAAAATCTCTCTTCAAGGTGGTCCTGAAGGTCAGCCCTTCAAATAAATGGAACACGTAAGTGACTACTAAAAACGGTGATTTTTTTTGGCGAGGTGGCTTATGCCTGTAATCTCAGCACTTTGGGAGGCCAAGGCCAGAGGATTGCTTGAGCCCAGGAGTCCAAGACCAGCTTGGGCAACACAGGGAGACCCCGTCTCTACAAAAAAATTAAAAAATTAGCTAAGCGTGGTGGTGATGCCTGTGGTCCCAGCTACTTGGAAGGCTGAGGCAAGAGAATCATTTGATCCCGCGAGGTTGAGGTTGCAGTAGGCCGAGACTGCATCACTGCACTCCAGCCTGGGTGGCAGAGTGAGAAAACAAACAAAAAAACAAACAAAAAAAGCATTATCTCCTAGCTATTAAGAAAAAGGCTGGAAGGAAACACATCAAAAACATTAACAGTAAAGAACACCCCAACAAAACATGACCAGTGATTAAATAATCACTGGGTGAATCATTGGGTGGTGGGACAAAGGGAGATTTCTGAGAAACCTGGCCTTTATTCCTCTGCATTTTCTGAACTTTCTATAATGTGAATTGTCTTCATCATAAAAAAGGAATGGGTAAACCTTTTAGAGAATGGAGAAAAGCCAGCAATGCCCCTGTGCTGGAGTCGGAGGGCAGAGGCCAGGTGGTGGGGCCAGCACCCGTACCTTCGGCACAAACACCAGGCAGAGGGTGATGGTGCTGCAGAAGATGATGACCAGAGCCACGATGCAGAACTGCACGTTGGGCTGGTCCCGGGTCAGGAAGGAGACAGCAGCCCCGATGATGCACATGATCCCCACGTTGTAGACGCTCATCCCAATGTACTTGCTGTCGTTGAGTGCAGGGATGCTGACGTTGCGGGTCTCCCAAGCTAAGAAACAACCGAACAACTGAAATGGTGAACAGAAAGGGGAGATGATCATTACCAAGGGGCGGCACACACCCGCTGCTCTGAGAAGCTGTGGAGTGGAGGGTTACTCAGGAGGTGGGCTGCAGGGAGGGAGGGTGGGGGGCCTTGCTGTCAGCCAGGTCTTCTGGATGTCACCATCTGTCTCCACTTGTGACCCTGCTGAGTTGAGTCCCGCCAAGCAAATGCAGATTGGGGATGTGACAGCTGTCCAGTTCTCCTGCACACCTATGACTGGTTCATGCACAGACCTGCCCGAGGCCACTGTGGAAGGGGACTTCAGATAAGATCTCAACCTTCTTCCTCACTCTCTAGGGAATACTAAGGCCCAGAAGGGGTGAAGAGGTCTGCCCAAGGTCACACAGCAATATGGTAGCAAAAATGGGCTGTGTTTTTAGAAATTCACTCCAGTCTTTTTTCTATTAAACTAAGCAGATCCCTTGTGTCTGAGACTTCTATTGTCCTCAAGTGCACATGGACGCCCAGAATAGAGACTACATTTTCCAGCTGCCCTAGAGGCTAGGCGTGGTGTGTTACTAGCTTCTGACAATGCCTGTAAATAGCAGTGGTGTGCACATGTTCTGGGAAGTGTCTTTAAAGGGAAGAGGTGTTGCTTTTCCTCCTTCCTAACAGCTGGAGTGGAGTGTGATGGGTGGAGCTTCAGCATCTGTCTTAGATCACAAGGCTATGATGTGGAACCTGTGTAATGATGATGTGGGGGCTGCAAGATACAAAGAGCTGAGATTCTGGGAGCCTTACCCCAGCCCTAGATTGCTTACTTCTGGACTAGGTTTACCTGAGAGGAACATTTCCTGTCTCTTCAACCATTATTATTTTGGGTTTTTCTGTGACTTGTAGCTCTACTCGTAACCAATAGATGTCTCGACAGAAATGGACAGAGTAGAGGCCAGCTATGATCTGAAGCAGGGTGTCGAGGGTTTAACCCTTATGGGTGGTCTAAGGGGAGGGTGGGCTGCAGGGACAGTGCAGGTGGGTGTAGGGCAGAATGGTGGTGTGGCGGGCAGGAGGAAGAGCCAAGATAGTTGACTGGTACAGGAACCTCTGCTTTAGTGCGGCCCTCCAAGGGGCCTTCTCACAAAGGCACCTCTTCCGTGTGGCTTCAGCAGGACAGCTTCAGGCGTCTGACAGCTACATGAATCATTTAATGTCACACCGAGGACCTGTGTTTAGAGATTTGATGGCCGCATAGTGCTGTGTGGTAGAAGCGGGGCTGGACACAAGGCCGGGGGATATGGAAACTACTCTGCCATCCGTTGGCTGGGTGACCTGGGCAAGTCACTTCACCTCTCAGGACCTCACTTTCAACGTCTGTGGACTGGGGGGAATAATAATAATAATAATACCAATGTCACAGGGTTTCTGTGTGGATGAAATGGGAGGATGGATGTCAAAGCACTCTGTAGACTGAAATGTTCTGCACCAAGGTAAGTTCAAAGCTATTTGTAATTGATCTTATTTTATACAACCATGATTATTTTCCTCTCCCTTGTCCTTTATCCTTTCTCTAAATGTGTTATCTCACAGCCCGATTTATTCCTTTTTAAAAATTCCTTTTAAAATGGGGAACCAGGCCAGGCACGGTGGCTCACACCTATAATCCCAGTACTTTGAGAGGCCAAGATAGGTGGATTACCTGAGGTCACGAGTTTGAGACCAACCTGGGCAATGTGGTGAAACTCCAATACTACTAAAAATATAAAAACTAGCTGAGCGTGGTGGTGCATGCCTGTAATTTCAGCTACTTGGGAGGCTGAGGCAGGAGAATTGCTTGAACCCGGGAGGCAGAGGTTGCAGTGAGCAGAGATTGTGCCACTGCACTCAATCTAGCCTGGGTGACAGAGTGAGTGAGACTCTGTCTCAAAAAAATAAAATAAAATAAAATAGGGAACCAGGAGCCCAGGAACCAGATACTGAGTGAGAGAAGAAAACCAACAGCCATTGAAAGCCTGTTCTGTATTGGTTCCTTTACCCACGACCCACTGTGATCCCATGGTAGCTGTGCCATCTTGCAAAGGAAGAAGCAGAGGCTTGGCCAGGAGAGGTGACCTGCTTGGGGTCCCACAGCGTGAATATCAGGGCTGGATGGGCGCCAGGACTTGGTCTCTCTGACCAAGAGTCAGTGTGCCCTCCTATCAGCCATGCTACCGATGGGCCACCAAGCCACTGTGAGGGTCCCCACAATAAATGTGGGCTACCCTGGGGACCTAGTGGTTGGCTGTAAATCTCTAAAGAGTGTCAGGAGGAAACACAAAGTAACTTGTTCTTAGGCCCTCAAATAGTAGATTGAGGGTTCATGGGTATAAGTTACACTGAGGAAGATTTCTGCTGAGGATTAGGAAAAACTTTCTAGAAAAGCACTCCATCTGTGGGTTGAATGATGGCCCTAAAAGATGGCCCATATCTTAATTCCTGAAAACCATGAATGTGACCTTATTTGGAAAAAGGGTATTTGCAGATATAATGAAGGATCTTGAGATGAGATCATCCTGGATTATCTGGAAGGGCCCCAAATCCAATGACAAGTGTCCTTATAAGGGACACATAAAGGAGACCATTGGGGAGAAGAAGAGAAGGCCACGTGGAGACGGAGGTGGAAACTAGAGTCATGCAGTCACAAGCCAAGGCATGCCTGGAACCATCAGGTGCCGGAAGAGGCAAGGAAGGATGCTCCCCTGCAGCCTTCAGAGGGAACACAACTGTCTGGATTTTGGACCTCTGGCCTCCACAAGTAGGAAAGAATACATTTGTTTGTTTTGTAAACCACTGTTTTGTGGTAATTTGTTATGACAGCCAAAGGAAACTAACACATTATCCATGAATGGCACAGGCTCCTTTGAAGAGGGTGAGCACTCCATCACTAGAGGTATAGAAGCAGTTAGTGAATGAATGCTTTGGGGGAAGCTCAGGGTGGGCTGGGGCTTGGGGCCAAAACATTTGACAGTGGGGTGGACCTAAAGGGCTGTGTGTGCTTCTCCCAGCCTTGAGATTCTGTGGCTCTAAAATAGAAGGAGTAGGGGGGTGGCAGTGGGATTTTAGTCATAAACCTTCAGGGCCAGGAGCCTGGGGACCGTTCCTTGCATATTCTAAATGGTAAAGCATTTGCGCTATCAAATATAGCTTTTGTTGACATGAGTTGGCTGAAGCTGTTAGCTTCATGTGAAGACATACAGTCATCTCTCATCTCCAACCACTTTGGAAGTAGGTGGGAGAAGATAATGAATGATCAAAACATTACAAATAAGTCCAGTTTAAAGATGTCAATATGATTCACCATAATCTAATTTCACAGAATGAGTCTCAGAATCAAGGAACATCAAGGCTGGAAGGATCATGGAGAGTGTCTAGATTCACTCTTTGTTCAACCAGGGCCGGGGGAAGTGCAGGTCACTGACACGACATGCTTTCCCATGACAGGGAGCTTGTCCTTCTTAGGGGCTCCATGGCATCTGTGGACAGTGCTCCCTGTTATAAGAATCCATCTTTACATGGAGATGGAGTCTGCCTTCCAGCAACTTTGCTTGGGGCTGACGGTTCTGCCCTCAGGTCTGTGCCACCTATTGCTGACAGCTCTTCCAAGCTTCTGGTGACTATGAATGTGTCCTTGTCCAAACCCAGGAACTTTGGCCAGTCCTCAAGTTCCTATTTCTATATTGGGTACTTCCTGTGGACACCCCCAGGGTCATTACCTTGTGCTCAGATTGCAACCCAGTGGTCCTGTTGCTTGCATGGGAGCTCAAAAAACTTCTATGGAAAACCATAAAAGGGTGTCAACTGGTATGAAGTGGGGACCAATCTTCGCCTAGGGTCCTCATACATGCCCTTCTGGCATGGCCTCTCAAAGGACACGGGATCAATCACTAACACTTCTCTGATGCGGCAACAGGTAAGAATGCATTTGAGCAGCACGAGAGGTTCCAGTTTATTTGACTTTTGGAGAAGGCTTCATTTTTGGCCTCTAAGTGGGGTCACACAGGGGTGAAGGGTGGCTTAACCTCCCTGTGGAAAGATCTGAGGATGGTGCAGTGACCAGCTTCATGTCACTGGAGGGCTTTAAGTGGAAGCATGGTTTATATAGGATATAGGAGAGAAGATTCAAGGATCAACCTGGGCTGAAACACGGTGGGGCTGACCTTTCAAGTTCTCCCTCATGTTGGCATATCACAACGTGGCTCCGTATGTGATCTTTGATTTTTTTTTTTTTTTTTTTTTTTTTTTTGAGATGGAGTTTCACTCTTGTTGCCTAGGCTGGAGTGCAAATGGCCTGATCTCGGCTCACTGCAACCTCTGCCTCCCGGGTTCAAGTGATTCTCCTGCCTCAGCCTCCGGAGTAACTGAGATTACAGGCGCCCGCAACCACACCCAGCTAATTTTGTATTTTTAGTAGAGATGGGGTTTCACCATGCTGGCCAGGCTGGTCTCGAACTCCTGACCTCAGGTGACCCACCCACCTCGGCCTCTCAAAGTGCTGGGATTGCAAGCATGAGCCATAGCACCTAGCATGATCTTTGATTTTAAAAGATGAGTCAAGTGGAAAGAGTGCTGGGTTTGGAGTTTAGAGGTTACTAGGTAGCTTTTGGCAAATCATTCAGCCTCTCCGAGGCTTACCCTCCTCATCTATTAAATGGGGATGATCCCGCCCACCTCCCATGGGCTTAAGAGAGGATCCGCTGAAATGCTGGAAATGAACATGCACTGGATGTCAGCAGACTGCTCTTCCCGGGAGCGGTGCAGTGACAGCTGTGAGGCACAGCCATAAGTTTTTGGGTTACTCTCTGGTTAAGATCTTGACTCTGCCGCTTACCAGCTGGGTGACCTTGGGCAAGACACCAAGCCTCAGTGTCATCAGTGAAATAAGGATGTTACTTGTACCTATCTCATAGGGTTGCTGCAGGAACTGAGATAGCATGCGGCAGGCACTGAGTACACAGAGAGTAACTGCTTAGTCATGGAGGCTCTGTTTATTTTTACATTGATGGAGGCCCCTGGGAGACAGAGGCCCAACAGAGAAGTGTCCCCCCCAACTCCATCTCCTGCTCTGCACCTACCATGAGAAGTCCCTTGTAGGCATAGACGATGCCAAGCCAGATGGTCATGTGGGTGTTCTCACAGTGCTCCAGGAGAGGGCGGATGGAGATATCCCGTCCTGCTGGGTCAGGCTGTGCAAAGAGAAAACAGAGACTGCAGGGATGGCACAGGACACTCTTCCAGCAACAGGGTCCTTATCTGAGAGTCCTTTTCCCTCTTGTGAGCCATAGCCAATGCCCCTGTTCAGTGGGCCATTTGGACTCCCCATCTCTGTGTTCCTAAGGTGTGGAGCCCAGGCCTCAACTAGCATTGACTGCCTTCGGTTTGTTGGTAGCAATTCAACTCTGCACTCCAGTTCTCCGCATAATTCATGCCTCTCCAATTTGAGTCAGAGCTCCTGAGGGTAGGAACTGGGTCACTTCTGTGCCCGTAGGATCTAACACAAAACCTGGCCCAATGCAGGTACCTCTAATATTTGTTGAAAGACTGAGGGTGAGAATGAGGTATAAAGTTATGTCAGGAGGTCTTCAGGTATCTCTGGGGTTACCTCTGTGCAACTGGAGATACAGGATATACTGGCCTGCCTGAGCCTGAGGCCTGCCAAACCCTTCTGAGGAGACCCTCTTGCCCACAGCCCCATTGCTGAAGCAGTAGTGGCAGCCATGTTATGAACCACATGACTCATCCTTGGCCAAGGCTGACTGAACAAAGAACGGGCACCTGACCCCAGGCAGCTAATCCAGAGGCTTGTCAGATACCTATGAAGTTTCCTCCTACAAAGTGCTCTGCCTAATGAGGGTTGATGGAGAGGATCCTTCCTGAGCACATTCTCTCTGGCAGGAACTTGAATTGGGAAACTCTGGGAGATAATTGGCCAGATGGTGGCAACAAGACAAAAAGACACCCAGGGAATGAAACAATATCTACGGTACATTAATTTTTTTCTGAACCATTCGAGAGTAAATTGCAGATATCCTGACCCTTCATCCCTGAATATCCTAGCATATATTTCCTAAGAACAAGGGATTCTCTTGCACAATCACATACACTTACTAAATTCAGAAAATTTAACACTGATACAGTATATTATCTCATATACTATCCATTTTCACATTTTGCCAATTGGCTTAATAATGTCCTTTAAAGCAACTGTGGTTTTTCCAATGCAGGATCCAATCCAGGATCATTATTGCACTTATGTGTCTTTGGTTTCCTTTAATCTCAAACAATTCTTCAGACTACTTTGGTCTTTCCTGTCATTGTTTCTGAAAAATCTACTTCAGTTATTTTGTAGAAGTCCCTCAATTTGGGTTAGCCTGAATGTTTTATATCCAGGTTTTATGCATTCTTGGCAGGAATCCTACATAAGTAAGAGTCACATCAGGGGGACGCGTTGGCACTTTGTGATGTTATCTGTGATCACTTGGTTGACATGATGCCTGTCAGATATCCATTTCAAAGGTACCATTTCCCCCTTTGTAATTAATAAATAATCTGTGGGAGCTACTTTGAGACTGTGTAAGTATCCCGTTCTCCCACAGACGTTCACTTGGTGGTTTCAGCAACCATTGATAATTCTTACCTGAGTCATTTATTACTTTGGTAGCTGCAAAATGGTGATTTTCCAATTCTACCATTCTATTTAAACATTTGGCATTCTCCTGCAAAGAAGAGGTTTCCTTTCCTCCCATTTATTTATGTATATCAGTATGTTCCTTTTTTTTGAGACAGAGTCTCTGTCACCCAGGCTGGAGTGCAATGTCGTGATCTCCACTCACCGCAACCTCTGCTTCCTGGTTTCAAGCAATTCTCAAGCCTCAGCCTCCTGAGTAGCTGGGATTACAGGCGCCTGCTACCATGCCTGGCTAATTTTTGTATTTTTATTAGAGATGGGGTTTCCCAGGCTGTTCTTGAGCTGCCGACCTCAGGTGATCCGCCTGTCTTGGCCTCCCAAACTGCTGGGATTACAAGTGTAAGCCACTGTGCCTGGCCTAATACGTTCCTTTTTAATTCAATGTCTTATAATCCTTTGCTGTCTTATTCATGTTGATGCTTAAATTTTTCCAGATTTGGCCAGTGGAAAACAACTTCATGCTACCTTCTATGTTTTTTCCACATATCACCATAATTTTTTGAGCACTTTCTTACTTCTTGGCGTAATGATTCCAGCACTACTTGAACTTTTCTTGCTCCCAGCCTTGCAATCAACCATTTCTCCAAGGAGTCCTTGTTCTTTTTAGTGGAGAATGTTGTTTAGAAACCAAGATGTAGGCACTTGATGGTCTCACTGTTCCTAAGTTGTCACTACTTCTAAGCTCTTTTTAAAATAATGTATGTATGTATGTATGTATGTATGTATCTATCTACCTACCTACCTACCTACTTGTCTGTCTGTCTGTCTGTCTAGATAAGATCCAACACTGCCGAGTTCTTGCTTGCCTTCCTCATTCCATATTTTCATCACTCTTCTCCCACAGTGGAATCCCTGCCTTCGAACAACATCAAATATTTACTCATTTGTTCAGTCCTACATAGGACACTAAATAGTTGCAGAATTGATACATCCATACAACTGTCAAGCACAAACTTACTAAATTGAAGATTCCTTTGCCATCTGTTTGCCACTGAGAGTATATCACCAAATAACTGTGTTCAGGATGTTATATTCTGATGGAGTGGTGCTGTTGAGGCCCAGGGTAAAGCCACACTCCTGAGGGTAAGGCATGGGCATCCCCAGGGTCCATCACTAGGAAGAAGGGTTACTTTGATGGGACCCAGGGGTAGAAGGCAGATCTTAGGTGTGGTTTGGAAACTATTTTTTTTGGTCTTGCTCTCCAGGCATGGCCTTTGAAGCAGGCAGTGACCTGGGCTTCTGTGAGCTGGGGGAAAGATGGTGCTCCCACGTGGAAGCAGGAGGAGCTAGGAGGGGTGGGACCTGCAGCTTCAGGCCATTTTTTGACCAGATCATCCTGCTGTGTGTTCTCTCAGACTTGATTTGCCTTTTGCTGTCCCAAGCCACAGAAAGCCTTAGCTCAACCTCTTTGGGTCCATGTGCATTGAGTCCACACTTGGGCTGGAGTGCTAGAGGGGATAACATGGTTTCCTGAAGGCTCTGCAGTGAGAAACACCCCAGGGGAGGTGATCTCCATAAACTAAAGTCAGAGTGGCCAGGGGTAGAGATTTCCCCCCCACTGCTACCCACTTAGGAGCTGGGCTGCATTTTATTAAGGGCAATGGGGATTTCCTGACATCCTTTCATTGTTTACTTAAGGTGACAGAACCGGCTTGGTCCAAGGTCAACTGACTTAGCAGCAGAATCTGAGTTTCTCCAATGTGTGACAATCAAACCAACATCAGAATGCAGTAGCACGGACCCATTCCAGTTATGCATGAACGGCAAACCCATTAACAGTGATCATGTCTTTTCTTCTACAACGAACAGCAGTAATTTATGATGGAGTCTTAGATTCTCCGTGTGGAGAAAATCAGTTGTGTCATACAGCATTGCTCAATGGGATGAAGTGCTCGTCACAGGAAACTGACAAGGCTTGTCTGGCTTACACACTGCAGTGGCAGGGAGCCCGTCCCTCCTGCTCCTGGTGAGGTGGTGCACAGTGCTTTCACTGAGCCACAGCCTTCTCCTCCCGGACCTGCACTCACTGGGGCTCATCTCTCCCCTGGGGTTCCCCAGAATAATTCCAAGCTCTCTCTTTGAGTCTGCACACCTTCCACAGGAGGGAAGATCTATGGAGAGGGGACACCACTGTGCCGTCCTCCACAAGGCCTCCTTGCCGGTCAACCTGCTGGAGTTTACCACTGCTCTACAGACTTACCACTCCTACACGCTGAGAATGGAGCTCAGCACTCCAGGCGGTGCTGAGCAAGTCAGCCTGACCTCTTGCTCTGGATCTCCTTGGCTTTCTATGTAATCTGCCACCAGTGATTCATATGTTCCTTCAGGTTGACCAAGACCCATCAGGTAGTTTTCAAAGAACTGCTGCTAGCCCAGTCTTTCCTCTTGTGCTGCTGGCATTCCAGTCTGGCTACCTTTGCCTTTCTCTTCGCTGCTCCCCTTCCCCCGAGCCCCACCTTCACTGCTCTGACCTCTCTGAATCCTGAAATCTGAATTCTTATCTTTGGCCTTTCAGGTCTGCACCCATCTCAGCAACTTCAAGCACAGTCCTGGCAGGAGGGTAGCAAGCACGGGCCCACTGAGAGTTCAGAGAAGTCAGTGGTCCTGGGGTGGCAGAGCTGCTCCCACACCCACCTTCCCCATACTCAGGCACTGATCCAGAAATAAACTGCAAAAATCTTCTGGTCACTAGTGTTGTCCTTATGCAGCCCCATCTCCCTGTCACAGGTCACAGGTCACAGTGGCAGGGGTTGGGGTAGTTTTGGGGGTGATGAGGTTCCTGTTCCTGTGAGGCTGGGGATGGGCATCTGGAAGAAAATCAAGTGACTCCCGTACTGAACCACAAAGCAGACTGTACAAGCTGTGCGTGTTGTCTAGTCCATCCCGATTCTGCCTGGGCCTGGAGTTCGCAGTGGTCTGTGCAGTCACACATGGGGAAAGATGCACCTGAGCATGCAACCTGCAGGGCCAGGTGGGCTACCCACCCCCCAACCCCCAGTGCTTGTCATTGTCGTGCACCAAAGCACCACTAGAGGGCACTGAAGAGCCATGTGAAGGGTCCAGCCTGGTGGTGGTGGATTACCCTCTGCTGGGGACACAGAACTACTATAGCTCGGTGGGGCTGGAAACGGTGGAGCCGTCAGCAGCATCTTGGGCTCCTCTGGAAGGCACCCACTGGCCTTATACGAGGCCAGATTTCCAAGCACCATGGAGGACTCCCCCACTTTTGGAGCAGCTGCTGGGGGCTGCTGGGGAAGGACTCAGGCCATACTTGGGCACTGCTCTCGGTCCGTTCCCAGTGTGGACTGTCCATGCAGGCCAGGGCCAGCGAGCACAGGGTGCTGACCCTGCAGACATCAGGGGCAGGGCCTAAGCCCAGGCTTTGGCTTCTTCTCTGCAGGACAACATTTGCACTGCCCTAAGAACGTTTGTCTTGCTCTGGATAACTGGCCTGCAAATATTTTCAATTGTTTTTTTTTTGAGACGGAGTCTCACTCTTGTTCCCTAGGCTGGAGTGCAATGGTGCCATCTCGGCCCACTGCAACCTCCACCTCCTGGGTTCAAGCGATTCTCCTGCCTCAGCCTCCCAAACAGCTGGGATTATAGGCGCGCACCACCATGCCCAGCTAATTTTTGTTTTAGTAGAGATTGGGTTTCTCCATGTTGGTCAGACTGGTCTTGAACTTCTGTCCTCAGATGATCCGCCCGCCTCAGCCTCCCAAAGTGCTGGGATTATGGGCGTGAGCCACCGTGCCTGGCTGCTTTTTTTCTTTATTTTTCTTTCTTACTTGTTGCTCTCTTTGGCAATTGCCTAAGAAATCATTCATTCATTCATTCAGTGAATAACTGTTAAGCACTAGCATTTGCCAGATACTGTTCTGGGCATGGGGCATGCAGCTATAACCTGGATAGACAAGAGCCTTGTCCTCATGGCTCTCCCATTCCAGTAAGACCAGGACAGTTCTCATGAGAGGCAGCCTCAGAGAGAGGGGGCTGACTTCACCTGATAATATCAGCCATAAGGACACCAAGAGCTGCCTTCTCATGAGTGACAATAATGTGCTCATTGCTGGGTTGGGAACTCTATACCCATCATCTTGTTTCAGTCATAAAAATCCAACAAGGTGTTATACTTATTTCACAGATGAGGAAACAGAGGCACAGAGAGATGAAGTAACTTGCCCAAGATCTCCAGCTAGTAAGTCTCGGGGCTGAGATTCAACCCAGGGGTGTGTGACTCTCAAAGCAGCACTCCTTCCTCCTTCACCATGAGCCTTCCCTGATGTGCCCTCCTCTCACACGCATCATTGTGTCAAATCGGAGGAGACAGTGGGTGTAACCAGTTCTACAAACTGCAAAGTGCTTCTTTGAGGGAGGAAGAACTTCATCGTTAAACATTCAATAGTAGCTTCCCCTGAAGCCCCCAGAGCTTTAGGGTGAAGGCTGTGCTTTGGTGCTGCGAGCTGAAATCAGGCTGATAACATGCTCTTTCCTGCCTGGCAGGGCACCGTGTCCAGCAGTGAGGCCACACCGGTTTGGGACGGCCAGAAGATGGAAGTGCTCACACCTGACTTCTGGTCAGGCTGCTGCTCAGCAGGAGGCACGCAGAAGCTGCCTGGGAAAGCCTCTCCCATCTGTGCGGCAAAAGGAGAGCAGCTGGCCCGAAAGTCCCTCTGCATAATGCAATTACTCACAATGTAGGTCAGTGCCCCCTGCAAATATCCCGCTTTGTCCGGCTGCGCAAACTGACAGGCAGGGACTTGGAGCATGAGTGGAGGTGTTGAGGCCGGAAAGGTCAAAAGCCTTGGTCCTGCTACAGACTTGCTGGGTGATCTTGGGCTAATCCCTGCCCTTTTCTAGACCTCAGTTTCCCATTTGTGAAGGGAGCCCATGGGTTAATTTACAGTGTAGTTAATGGGAGTCTGAGTCATTGGGGGATGACTCTATCTGTCCTACATTTCATGACTGTATTTGTCCTACATTCATTCGTTTGAAATCAACTCCATGAGGATTTGTCACATGCCTGCTGTGTGTCATGCTCCATGTTGGTGCGGGGGTACAGGGTGAATGAGACTGACATGGCGCTTGCCTTCTTGGAGGGTACATTCCAGTGGAATGGGGGCTGTTCAACACAGGCATTCAACAAACCACACAGTACCGCTCTGAATACAAGCGGTGATAAATATTCCTAAAGGAAACTACGGGTCCTTGGAGGGGTGCTAATGGGGGAAGTTGTTTCAGATAAGGTAGCCTGGGATGGCTACTCTGCAGTGGCGACATTTAGTCTGAGACCTGGTGGATGAGAAATGCCAGCCATGTGAAAAGCTAGGGGAAGAACACACATGGTAGAGGGCATGGCAAGGGAAAAGAACCTGAAATGCAAAGACATCGGTATATTTTAGGAACCCTCATGTGGCCAGAGAGGCTGAAGTGTGATAAGTGAGAGGACAGCGTGGTTTCTCACTCGATAACGTGAGCACGAACTGCCTGGGGAGCTTGTTAAAATGCAGATTCAGGTGCGCAGTCCCGGGTGGGGCCTGGGATGCTGCATTTCTAAGCAGTTCCAGGTGAGGAGCTGATCCAGGGGTCACCCTTTGGGCAGCAAGGCCTTAAAGGATTTTAAACAATAGAGTAACATTTGGTTCTCAACTTAGAAGCAGCCTGGTTAAGAACGCAGATTCTCTTTGTCACCTGCACGCCTCTGACACAGACAGAGTGATGACTTAGCACAAGGCCAGACTTGACAGGGCTCCTCTGTATGTTTCTGACCCTGGACCAGACCTTGACAATCAAGTCTTCTCTGCGTCCTGTGCAGGGCTGGCCACGGCGGTCAGGGCCGGGCGCGGAGACAGCCTGGGCAGGGAGGGTGGAGTCCAGTGGGTGCATGTGAAGAGGGCCAAGCGATTCGCCTCTCATCACGGGGATCTCGGCCGGGGTCGATTGGACCTTTTATTCCTGCCACCGCTGTGGCTGGAATGGGCTCCTAGGCCCGGCCTGGCCAGTGCTCCTTTGAGGGAGGGGGTGCTTTCCACCTTCTGCCCAGCTCCCAGAAGCTGGCATGTAGAACTTTCTCCCTGGGCCATCCCTGCCTCTTTTCTTTTTTTAAACATTTCCAATGTTGATTTTTTAAGTATGTGGAAAAATTGGCAGGTTTTTTTTTTTGAGACGGAGTCTCGCTCTGTCGCCCAGGCTGGAGTGCAGTGGCGCGATCTCGGCTCACTGCAAGCTCCGCCTCCCGGGTTCACGCCATTCTCCTGCCTCAGCCTCCCGAGTAGCTGGGACTACAGGCGCCCGCCACCTTGCCCAGCTAAATTTTTGGATTTTTAGTAGAGACGGGGTTTCACCACGTTAGCCAGGATGGTCTCCATCTCCTGACCTCGTGATCCACTCACCTCGGCCTCCCAAAGTGCTGGAATTACAGGCGTGAGCCACCGCGCCCGGCCTAAAACTTTTTCCTAAAAGGTTTTTCTGCTGGGGGTGAGTGTAGGTGTGCATGTAAATGTGAGTTTGTGTGACTGTGTGTGGGGGGGCGTATGTATGTGTTGGGTATGTGTGGGGTGTGGGGGGGGTGTGTGTGTGTGGGGTATGTGTGGGGGGTGTGTGTGTGTGTGGGGTATGTGTGGGGTGTGTGGGGGGTGTGTGTGTGTGTTGGGTATGTGTGGGGTGTGTGGGGTGTGTGTGTGTGTGTGTGGGGTATGTGTGGGGTGTGGGGGGTGTGTGTGTGTTGGGTATGTGTGGGGTGTGTGGGGGGTGTGTGTGTGTGTGTGTGTGGGGTATGTGTGGGGTGTGTGTGGGGTGTGTGTGTGTGTGGGGGGTATGTGTGGGGTGTGGGGGGTGTGTGTGTGTGTGTTGGGTATGTGTGCGGTGTGTGTGTGTGTGTGTGTTGGGTATGTGTAGGGTGTGGGGGGTGTGTGTGTGTGTTGGGTATGTGTGGGGTGTGTGGGGTGTGTGTGTGTGTGTGTGTGTTGGGTATGTGTAGGGTGTGGGGGGTGTGTGTGTGTTGGGTATGTGTGGGGTGTGGGGGGGGTGTGTGTGTGTGTTGGGTATGTGTGGGGTGTGAGGGGTGTGTGTGTTGGGTATGTGTAGGGTGTAGGGTGTGGGGGGGTGTGTGTGTGTGTGTGTGTGTGCGTGTGTTAGGGGGTATGTTTGGCCTTTCCAGGCTATATTTCAGAGTCTTGAGATGGTTCTCCTTTCCTGGGAAGGCAGGTGAGTCAACATGGCCTCTTTTGGGGGACATGGAGGATGCCAACAAGGATGCCTAGGCAGGGAGGGGAAAGGGCCTTGGGTTCAGATCCCAAGTCCACCTCTTGCCAGCTGTGTGACTTTGAACATGTCTCCCAGCCTCTCCGAGCCATAACTTCCTCATCTACAACCTCCCAGGGCTGGCAAGATGATCAAAGGAGGTGCGGTGTGACTCGCAGGCTGGAGGGACGGGAAAGCCTGCTCCCGATGTGGAAAGCATCGTTATTATCTCCTGCTGCAGAGAGCCACAGAGCGCTGGAGCTGGGAGGAACCTTCTAGATCCCTCAGGGGCTGGACTGCTTATCTCCACAGCAGCAGCCTCGCACCTCTGAGGCAGCAAAGCTAGAAGCTGTCATTTCAAGGTAAGATTTTTTTTTTTTTTTTTTTTTGTAGAATGTTATGATTACAAGTTTGGGTGATTTTTTTTTTTTTTTTTTTTCTCAGTATCAGAGATCTGGAAGGGACATGTTAGATCACTCACCAGGGTTTCTCAGTATGGGCACTTCCAGCCACTTTTCTTTGGGGAGGCAGAGAGTGATTCTTTGCTGTGAGGGACGATTCTGTGCTGGGCAGGGTGCGCAGAATCCCTGGACCCTGGGTACCAAAGGCCATGAATGTCCTCTAGTCACTGTGACAGCCCTGATCTCCCTCCTGTCTCCCCATTTCCAAACACGAAGGGGCTTCTGAACTGATCCGGTTTCTCTTCTTACAGATGGAGAAATGCAGGCCCAGAAGAGAACCTGGAACTAGCAGCTGTTTTGGCAGCCGGATGAGACGTCCCCAGGGAGAGCCATGCCTCTTGTGGAAAGTGCCTGCTCCTCACCTTCAGGAAGTTCTTCTAAAATTCAGGAACTGCTTGAGGGGTAAGGGGACCACTGTGCATCTGTGACCCAGGAACAGGACCTGGAGCCTACAGGAAAGGCCTGGGAAAGGGCAGGAGTCTCCAGCAGGCTCAGGACCTCCCCAGGACTTGGCCCTGGGGGTCTGAGACAATCCTTCCTGGATCTCAACACCCAGGAGGTCCCAGCTGATGTGGGACAAGAAACTATTCACATGGTCACCCGATTTTTCTCGAAGTCACATTACTGAGTGGACAGTTCTGCTTGCTGACCTCAGGCAAGCAAATCCCTTCCCCTCAGAGGTCCCCTCCATGCCCACATTCAGTGATTCCGTGGTAGCAACACCAGACAGGAGCAGACAGCCCCAGGCCTGGTTGCTGGGCTCTTGCCTGTACCCCACCCTCAGCAGGATGGGGCAGCCTGGACCCCTTGTGCCCCAACCTGGCAGAAATCAGCAGGATGGTGTTGCCTGGGGGTGCACGTGGGTACAACCAGTGGCTGAACCGCCTCTGTCGTGAGAGTGGAGCCCTGCTTTCCTCCTGTGGTCCAGGGACAAGCCTGACCGGCCAGCAGCAGGCAGAGCCAAGGTGGGGGGTGGGGGCCACCAAGGACCCTGACCCAGCAGGCAGACGATGGGGAGAATGATGACGGGAGACAGACAAAGACAAAAGGAGCTGAAGAGGAGCCTGGTCCCTCAGACACAGTATGGTACAGTAAGATCCTGAGAGCTGTCAATTAAACCTGGAGAAGTTGTGTGGCTTATACCTAGTACTAAATGACTGGGAGAGAAAAGCACCTCGCCCTTACTTGCTTCCTCGATCACCTTCTCTCTCGTGTGCTTTTGCCCCCTTCCCCTGCCCGGGGCCGTAGCCCAGCGCTGGCCTGAAACTCCTCCTTCCCTGCTTTCTGCTTCTCAGCCTCTTGGTTCCCTCTTTCTTCCCCTTCAGCGAGCTTCTTGAAAAAGGAGACCACACTCCCATCCATCATCTTCCCCTCCCACCGCTCTCCAGCCTAGTTCTGCTGAATTGCTCCCCCATCATTTCCAGGGAACTCCTGGCGGCCAGATGCAGGGGACCCGATTTGGTCCTCTGCTTCCAGGCCCTCCGGGCTGGCCCTCTACCCGCTCCCTGCCTCCAGCCACCAGGGGCATCCTCTACTCCTGCCCAGCCTCTCCCAGTCTGAACTCATCACCTTCTTCCTTAAACCTGCTGTTCCTCCAGGTTGGCTAGCTCAGAAAGCAGCCCAGTGTCTGCCCAGGTAAGACCGGAACCTGGTGTCTCTCCAGCCCTTCTCAGTCTTCGATGCTCACCCTGGCTCCAACATCCAACCGCTTGTCACATACAGGTGAGTGCACCTGTGTGAAGTTCTCTCCCCTCTGCCCTCCCTCCTGCCCCAGGCTCTTGCTCTCGGTCAGGACCTGGTCTCCTCTCTTGTCTCTCCCCATCCCATTCCTCCTCTATGTTGCCTCCAAGTGATCATCCGCACTGTGCTAATCCCATGCTCCAAGACCTTCAGTGACTCCCCAGACTGCAGTAAAGACGTCCAGGCCCCATGATCCCGGACCCCCAATGCTGTGATCTGACCCTCCATACCTGTCCAGACTTGTCCCCATTCCCCAGTCTCAGCCATGACTCAGTCCATCGTCTCCCCTCCTGGTGCCCTTATTGTGGGGTTTCCTTGCCCTGGGATACCCTTCTTCATAGCACGGTGAAGTTTGCATCCATTCTTCCAGGCCTCTGGGGCTCCTCCACATCCACCGTCCCAAACATCTGCCTTCCTGTCTTTTTGAGGAGGACTTACCCTGTGTTGGAGGTATCTGTGTCGGATTCTTTCCGGTTCCGCTGTCACTCCCACCCCTGTCATCTGTACCTCCTCTGACCCCCTCACATTCACTAACTGCTCACCGTGGGCCAGATTCTCTGCTAAGTGTGTTATACACACTGCCTCATTTCACCCACTCAATCACCGCAGGCAATGAGTGCTAGCACCACCCCATTTTAGGGGACATTAAACGAGGCTCCGTAAGGCTGAGTGACCCACTCCAGGTTACACAGGAGTGAAGGAGAGCGGAGCTGTGACTTGAACCCAGGTCTGCCTAACACCTCTTCAAACCTTTAAACCACAAATCTAGATCTTCCAACAGTGTGCCCTGGTCATGTGGCGGGACTGGGTATAAGGGCCCTAAGACAGTGCTCTCCTCTGCCTTGGGGCACATGGGTGGGCCAGGCACCACCAGCCACAAGCAGGCTCTGTGGTCACCGGGTGCTGTGCTAATATTGGGTGCTGTGATGTGAAAGAGGATGGGAAGCCCTGCCCTGAATTAGACTTGATTGTGGCCCTGAGCCAGCAAGGGCAGCCCTCTTCCCCATACTTCCTGCCTGGCCCAGGAGTGCCTGCTCAAGTGCCCCACCCAGCTGCATCTTACCCCTGGCCAGACTTCTCTGGCCAAGGATCCTCTTTTTGGGGGAGAAGGTGGTAACTGGCCTTGGGCTTGGGGTCAGATCTGTGGCCCCCAAAGTGAGTAGAGCTCCCAGAGGGCCCTGCCCAAGCTGTCCAGCTCCAATCCTTGGCCAGGCTGGCATCCCTCCCACCCAGCCTTTGGACCTCCCAGTCCAGACCTTGAAGCAGCTGAGCTGTTCCCGCTCAGCCCTGGTGTGGCCATGCAGAGGCTGTGTCTCTCATCACCTTCTCACAGGGCTCTGCTGAGAACTCAGTGCACAACCTGGTTGGCTGTTCGTCATGACTCCCTGCTGTCAAGTCCAGGCCCAGTTTGGCGTGAATGGAGAGGTGACAGAACTAGAGTGTGAAGATTCTCTAAATCAAGACTCTGTAGCATGCGGGATCCTGGACAGAGCTATTCCACTCTACTAGAGCTGAGTGTGTGCATTCAATGTCAAGGTTTTCAGTTTCATTAGATCTGCCCAACCACCCTAGGAGGTTAGTAGGGCCATCAGCCTCACTTCCATTTTGCATGGGAGAATACTGAGCCCAGGAGCAGGCTGGAACTTACCCAAGGTCACATATCAAGAACTCAGGGCAACTGAAACTCAAGCATCTTGACTCCAGGCTCAGGGCCCTGTCTGTTGTTCATGCTCCTCCCTGGGACTCTGGCTGATTCTGGGACTCCCAGCTCACACGGAGGAAGGCAGGCTGCTGCCTAGATGAACTTCAAGTGTTCCTTCTCCTGTTCCCTGCTACATCTTAGATTTTACAGTGTGTCCTTGGCTAAAGGCAGCCTGGGCACACTACAGCGCCCTGGTGTAACGGATGGCCACGGGCCTTGCACTTGAACCAGGGTCTGGCTCCAGGACTGTGACATGCTCACCCTGAGCCCCAGGTTCTCCTCTGAGAAATGCTGGGGTCACCTGCTTTGAGGGCTGTTCTTAGTATGAAGCAAGAGCACAGTAAGACAAAAGACTACAGAGCCGACACACACACACGCACACCCCACAGTGGTGCATTCCAGAACAATACACTCATTTCATTTCCCTGTTGTCATTCAGAGAGGCAAGCGTACTGGGAGCCACAAAAGTGCAATGTTGCAAAGACTCTTCCAAAATAGGATGCTGTAATGGCTGCTGTGGCCATGCTGGCAGTGTGTGGGGATCTCTGGGTAGCAGCAGGCCATGGGAGAGTGTGCATCCTCCCTTCTGTGCTCTGCAGTGGCGCTCATTTTTCTGGGCCAGGTTCTTGCCTGCCTGCAATCCTACTCTGATGACGGAGTTACCAGTGATGCTCAGGATGCTCCAATTTCATTCTAACTATAAACCTGTTCTCAACTCATCTCTCATATACCCTTTGGCAACAAATATATAGAAATGAACCTATAAACTTAATACACACACATACACACACACGCTCACACACATATAAGTCTTCTGAGGTCACATTCTTCTAGTTTATAGGGTCACACAACTTTTGGGCTTGAAGAGACTCAAGTGTCTTCTCATGTCTCTTTGTTAGGGTACAGTCTCTGCCAAGGGCCTACTGTCCAGCCTCTTTGCCTACCTCTGGTGATGAGACACTCACTACCTTCTAAGGAAGCCCAGTTCATTTATGGTTAGATTCGACTTAAATGTGAACATTCTTCCTTATTTTGAGCTGAGCTGAAATCCATACTTCAGGGACCTTTGCCACTGGCCCAGGCTCTGTCCTCTGGGGCTCCTCCCTTGGCTCTAGGACAGCAATTCCCTTTTTTTTTTTTTTTTTTTTTTTTTTTTACAGAGTCTCGCTCTGTCACCCAGGCTGGAGTGTAGTGGTGTGATCTGGGCTCACTGCAACCTCTGCCTCCTGGGTTTCAGCAATTCTCCTGCCTCAGCCTCCTGAGTAGCTGGGATTACAGGTGCCTGCCACAACACCTGGCTGATTTTTATATTTTTAGTAGAGATGGGGTTTCCCCATGTTGGTCAGGCTGGTCTTGAACTCCTGACCTCAGGTGATCCACCCACCTCGGTCTCCCAAAGTGCTGGGATTACAGGCGTGAACCACCGCGCCAGGCCTAGGACAGCAATTCTGAGGTTAAAGACAGCAGTTGTGCCCTCTGAGCCAACTATAGGTTTCCAAGGGGATCTGAGTAGGGCAAGACAGTTACCCCCTTCCCATGCATAGTAGCCTGTTCACCCGGGGCTGTTCTTGAACTTGCCTTAGTTAGCTGGCAGCCAGACCACAGCACGGAGCTCAGCAGACTACACGGTTAATGCTCACGTTTGTGGAATTTTGGGGCTTCAAATAGTCACACACACATGCATGTGATGTTCTCACACATACACGTACATGCACAAGCACACACACACACCTCTTTGGTGTTCTTCAAAGATCTAAGGGCCCATGCATCCTATGATTCAGAAGTGCCAATATTTTCCTCTGCTGCCCGGAAGAAATATGCTTGTGACCTCCTTGTCATGTCATATCCCTCATGACCTTTTAGGATATGCAGCCTAGTGCGAAATTCCAAAAATAGGCTACCAAAGGCTACTGATAGCGACCTTAATGATCTCACAACAAGTAATCATTGGGAAGAGCCAAATGAGAGAAGGGAGTGGGCAATCCAGAGGAAAGATGGGGCCAGGGGAATAAGAACAGGAATGTAGATTTAAGGAAAGTTGAAGTTGTTCATTTTTTTCTGTGAACCAAAGAAAGTGACGTAGCTCTGGCACAGCAAAGCAGTGAGCATATAACTGCCTCTAACTACAACTTAGCATTTGTCCCATATATAATCTCATGTGCTCCTGTAACAATCCCATGCAAGGTAGGACAGGAAGTATTAGCCCTAATTTACAGAGGAGGAACCTGAGGCTCAAGGAACTGACCAAAGAAAAGGTAGAAGCTGATGCCCACCAACATCCCATCTGCTCATGCATATTCTCAGCCTTTTTATAATTAGGTGGTGGGGGTGGGAGATCATGTGAGTAAGTCTGGCCAGTGGGCTGTGGGTGGAAGTGACATTTGACTCTTGTGGGCTGAAGCACTGAAGACCTGTTGCAAGACTGGCCTGCTGCCTTGTGTTGTGGTCTAGACCAGAGTTGCCTCATGGAAGACGGCTGCCCTGGAGACCACCTGGCTTCACAGCTGGACTTTGTGTGAGCGAGAAGTAAACCCTTGTTGCATGGAGCTGCTGAGATTTAGAGGTTCCTTATTGGACCTGGCCAATACAAAAGGGCAATTACATTTGTTTTTATGTCAGCACGAGTCAGGCACTTTGCTAAGCACTTTGTGTATGTCACCTCATTCAATTTTTGAAACTATTTTGTGAGAAAAGTATTATTTCCTCTTTGTACTATACGGGGAAGCTGAGGCACAGAGCAGCAAAGCCTACTCGCTCAGGGTCATAGAACTACAAAGGTGTGGGCCGGGCCCTGAATCCGGGTCTGTGTGATTGGAAAGCCTCGATAAACTCTGGGGATTTGCAGAAACAGATGGCTATTGTGTTTCAACACCCTGTTGGGCTAAACGCTTCTTTTGAAGATGGAAGACTGTGCAGATTGCTTTCTCATTCAGATTTTATGCCTGAGTAAAATCCTTGTGCTATGATTTATTATAGCAACACTGATTTTCCAATTTTAAGACAACAATGCAGCTTGAAATAAAATGGAAAGAAAACAGGGAAACATTTGAAACCTGTGGTTTAAATCCTCATTATGTCTTGCGGGAACTTTTTGGGGCCTCCTCGTTTTCTCCTCTGCCTCCAGTCTCCCCTTATCCTCTCGACTGCTGGTGTCACTTTCTAAAACAGAACCTAAGCCTGCCCCCACCTGCTCAAAACCCATAGCGGCTCCTTGGCCCTTCCAGCAGCATTTCCTGAATTCAATATCTTAGAATAGGGAAGTATAAATATGCTACATATTTTAATTTTATGCTAAAATTTTAAATTGGCCATTTCTAAAACTTCTTTGGCTAATGGTCTCATGGCCAAAGAAGTTTTGGAAGTGCTAATTTAAACATTAACAATTAAAATTAAATTTATTAAGTAAAAAATACAAGGCTGGGCGCGGTAGCTGATGCCTATAATCCCAGCACTTTGGGAGGCCGAGGTGGGCAGATCACTTGCGGTCAGGAGTTTGAGACCAGCCTGGTCAACATGGTGAAACCTTGTCTCTACTAAAAGTACAAACATTAGCCAGGCGTGATGGTGTGCACCTGTAATTCCAGCTACTTGGGAGGCTGAGGCATGAGAATTGCTTGAACCCGGGAGGTGGAAGTTGCAGTGAGTCAAGATCGCGCTACTACACTCCAGCCTGGGTGACAGAGTGAGACTGTCTCAAAATAAATAAATAAATAAATAAATAAATAATAAAATTGCAGAACTTTCCAGAGCCTTTAACACGCTAAAAGTATATTACACATTTCCAAGAGGCAGATACATAGTTTTGAGGATTTCTTAAACTTCAGACCCTATGGTCTTCTATTCCCTTTTATTTTGGGACAGCTCATGGGATCAATATTGTAAACCACATACTTTGGGTGGATATTGGCTTTTAGGATAAAGTCCGTACTTCTCAAGGTCACATTTAAAGCCTCCCAGGACCTGGTCCAAGGCCACCCTCTAGCCTCATCTCACAAACCCCTGTCTCCATCTGCCCCAGGGTTCAATTCCCCTGTTTCCTCCCCCTAGACTTCTTACTGTCTAGCATCTCACTCCGTGCTAGGGTATGGGGTTCTTTGAGCTGTGACGTGGAGAGAAAACAAGGATTGAGGAACAATGTCAGAAACTTAACAATACAGAGCCTCTATTTGGGAGAATGTTAAAAACACTCTATTAGTGACGTGGCTGATTTGAAAATGGGAAATGATGATTGCGCGACTAATTGAAAGCCATGTGTTTACCGAGGCTCAAAGAATCCCTTTTAGAAATGGGAACTGGGCCCGCATATGCCAATGAACAAGGCAAAATGGGTGCACGTTGCAAACAAAAAGTACCAAGAAATGCTGGGCAGAACCAAAGATATCAATGTAATTAATAAAGTAATTAACATGCACAGGAAGTGCAAAAGCTGCCAGGAGGCTGATAAGAGAGAGTTATTAAAAAAGAATGAGCAGTGTAGCAGGGAAGTGAAATTAAGTTTTGCATTTTTTCTTTATCATGGACCCCCAAAATACTCTATGAGTAATAAATAGGCCTTGACTTACTGCGGATATACCAATGAGGCTGGGGCCACAATTACCTGGTGATCCTCTCCCTGGACAATAAACACATCATTCATCAGTCAGTCACTGAGAATGTGGGGAAGTCCAATCGACTAGGAGATAGGGGGTATTGTGGGTGGCAAGGTGGTTAAAGGTGCCAGCTTTGGAGCCAGGCTGCCTGAGCTCTAATCTCAATTCTGTCACTCACAAATGATGTGACCTTGTGGCCACCATGTAACCTTATCATTACCATCTGTAAAATGGGGCGAGACATAGCATCTCTCTCATAGGATTGAGGATTAAATGGCCCGATATGTATAAAGCCCCTAGACCAGCGAGTGCCTGGCCCGAGCGAAATCCCCCTGTGGCAGCCCACCCAAGCAGCAGCTGCCTGATGACACATGCACTCAGAAAAGGTTTCAAAGATTCACCAAGGAAGGGCAGAGCAAACTGGTGTCTCCTCAGGTCACTTCTGCTGTGGACAGTCACCAGGATGTTTGTAGGAACGGTTTAAACTGGTAGCTTACCATTAGTCACCTATCTGACCCTGGAAGTCCAGGTAAATCTATGCCTTGGTTTCCCCATCAGGAAAATGAGAGATTTGTTTAGATTTCTTGGGTCATTTCCGGCTCTGAAATTCTATGACTCAACACCTAGTCACACAGGCAATCGTTAATTATGGAGGAAGCAAAACCAGCCCTGCCTGGGGGCTCCTTCTCCTCCTCTGCTGCCTTCAAGCTCTATTCTAGGCACCAGGGTCCTCTTGGACCCTTGGGCTGGAAGCTACAGAGTCATTGGGCTACTGTGCCTGTACATGTCCCTAGCCACGTTCACCCACCCTGAGCCCTGTGGCTTGGGCCTCTGAGGCATCTCACCAATGGGGTATCTTGGCCCTGCCCTTCAGGGCTCACTCTGTCTTGCCCCCTCACTGTACCACCTCCTGAGCTTGTCCCTCTCTCAGAGTGGTCTGTCTCTCCCACTCTCATTTTTTTTTTTTCTTTTTCTCATAGAGAAAAGTTGAACAGTGCAACGAACCCTTATGTATTCTCCTCCAGGAATCAATGATGGCTAACATTTTGCCATATCTGCTCCTCTCTCCCTTCCCTCCCCCATCTCTCCTCTCCTTTCTTCTCCTCTCCTTTTCTTCTCTTCTCTCTCTCACACACACACACATGCACACTTTCCCCCATAAACTGTTTGAAAATCAATTGCAGACTCCATGACACTTCAGCATGAATGTACATAACCACGATATTATCATATCTATTAAAATTAAAAATTTCCTAATATTATCTGAAAACTAGAGTAGGCATTATCAAGAGCTCATCACATTCTCCACTGCTGAGTTTCCTATATGGCTCTCTAGTGCCTCCAGGTTAAAGTTCAAGCTCCCTCCAGCCCTGCATCTACTTTCTACCTGTAAGCTGCCAGATCCAATCAATTCTTGAACTCTTCTCCAGATACACCCTTCATTTTCCTGCTCAAGGGGTTTCATCTACCTGGAATATCGACTCCTTGAGGTTTTACCCATCTTTTGAAGACCTGGCAAAACTTCTATGTTGTCCAATAAACCTTCTAAAGTCACTTTAGATACTACAGTGACTGATACCAAGATACAAATGATTGTCAAGATACAGATACTACAGGTATTGGACCTGACAATCATTTAGCCTTCTAAAGCTGTGAAGCCACAGAAGAAAAATACAGTGCATCATGCTCCAGTATTGGACGCTTGCTGTTCTCCAAGAGCATGTCCCCTCTCTCTACCTTTGCTTTCACGGTTTCTTTACCTGGAATGTCCTTATGTATCTTTTCCTGTCTTTTTCTTTTTGAAAGTGAGGTAAGATTCACATAGCACAAAATTCACAATTTAAACCATTTTAGGTGTATAATTCAGTAGTTTTTAATATAGTCTGAATGCTGTGCAACTAGCACTACTATCTCATAGTTTTCATCACCCCCAAAAGAAACCCATATCCATTAGCAATCAGTCTCCATCTCTCCTTCCCTAGCCCTAAGCAACCACTAATCTAGTTTCTGTCTCTATGGATTTGCCTGTTTGGGACATTTCACACCAACAGAATCATACAATATGTGGCCTTTTGCGTCTGGCTTCTTTCACTGAACATAATGTTTTCAAGGTTCATCCACGTTGTAGCATGCGTCAGTACTTCATTCTTTTTGCAGCTGAGTAATATTTCTCTGTGTGGATAGACCACATTTTGTTAATCCATTCATCAGCAGATGAACATTTGGGTTGTTTCCACTTTTTGGCATTCTAAATAACGCTCCTATAAACATTCGTGTCTATGTTTTTGAGCAGATGTTTTCATTTTTCTTGTGTGTATACCTAGGAGTGAACTTGCTGGGTCTTAATAGTAACTCTGTTTACCGTTTTCAGGAAAGGATGAACTATTTTGTACAGCTTCTGTTTTCTTTATCCAAATCCTATTTGTTCTTTGAAGACTTGGGGGGAAAAGTCCCTCTTCTCCTCTTTTTTTTTTTTTTGTGAAACATTTCTTGAGGCAGGATGAGCAGCCACCTCCTCTGCGTTCCCACAGGGCCCCAGGCAGAGCTATTCTAGCACTTACCACCTACACTGCCATTGTCAATTAACTTGTCCCCCTGGACTGGGGGAGTCCTGAGAGCAGGGGCTGCACCTAACCCCTCATTGTGGCTCCAGCATCTGGCACATATTGGGTGCCCAGTAAATGTGGGTTTGGCAGATGAATGAATGACATAGGTCTCTCTAGTGGCTCTATGGTGCACCTGAGCTCCACGAAGCCTTCTTCAAAACAGAGGATAGGCTGTGCTGAGTGCCACCTGGATGTGCGAGCCAGCGAGTGTGGGTGGGGCAGAGAGCGTGGAGCGTGAGAAGCCACACGGGAAATGGGAGTGGGAGCATGCATGCATTTTAACCACACATGCGGCAAGTTCACAGACTGCCTTGGAATGAGCCTAATGAGACTGATCCAACCAGCTCATGCCTAGAAGGGGGAAGTGAGGACAATACACATGGACAAAAAGGTAGCAAAGAGCCTTGATCACAGACAGGTGCTGGAGATAACAACAGTCCAGCCCTCAGGCTGGGATAGAGCTCTGTTGCTTAAGGAGCAATTTCCCATCCATCAGCTCATTTGAGAGTCAGCATGGGGTATGAAGGAGCCTAGCTTTGGGGATTAGCAGGCCTGGCTTCTCACCTCTGAGCCCCACTTACCACCTGTGTGATTCAGAGCCCTCCAGGTGCTCCCCTGCACAATGGAAACCGAACGCTTTCTGCAGCAGTCTGCAGGATTAAATGAGTGATGGCCGTGGAAGTGCACTGGAAGGTGTACATCTATCCGGCACGTTTGCTCTTGGCAGCAGTGCACCTCAGGACCTGGGAGGCTGGCAGGGTAGTTATGTCAGTTTTCTTATGGAATCAGGAAATTCTGGGGCAGGGGGTGGAAACAGAAATCACACTGATTGACCTCCTTCTATGTGCCAGGCTCAGAACTAGGTACTTGAACATGTTATCTCAGTTAATAACGCTCGCAGTAAACCTGTGAGGGAGGAATGAACTTCCCTTATGGGCACTGGGGCTCAGAGAGGGTAAGTCACTCACCCAAGGTCACACAGCTGGGAGGTGGCAGAATCTGGTCCAAAACCTTGTATCATTGTGTTTACAGCTGCCGCATTGTTCCTCCAAAGCCCACAGTGCAGGGGCCTGGGCTGGTGAGTGCATTCTATTTCCTTGGCACGTGAATGTATTTCCAGAAGCCTGCCATATATTTTTAATAATTGGTATGGACATGCAATCTCTTGTCAGCCAGCTTCCTGTCTGCTGTAAGACGCAGATAAGAAAGAAAGAGCCTGAACAGACACAGGAAAATCCTCCACGCCCATCGGCAGAAATCATGCAGGCCCTGAGTACCTTTCTCACTCTAATTCTTCAAGTTTTCTGTGTCTGAATCATGGAAGAAAATGACTTCTTGGGCGAAATATTAAAAGGCCATGCGTGGATGTTCACAGTCTCGCTCTGGCAGCCCTGGTAATAATGGCTCAGAGAGGGCTCTGCAGCCTGCGTCTGGGAGTCAGATTTGATTCCTCTGAGACTCCTGAGCCAGGAATGCTCTGGGCTAGGCTCTGGGGGCCCAGTGGCAATGAGTCAGACACAAGAAGATGGCAACGTGAAGGGCTGGCTTCCGTGGGCTCTGCAAGGGTTCAGGGCAGGGCAGCCAAAGGCCAGGTAATAAATGATGCTCTGTATGAGGGCTAACCTTCATCAAGTGCTCTCCAGGCACCGGGTGTGGACAAGTGTTACAGGCATCCCTTCTAGTCCTCCCCAAAGCTCCATAAGGTGGATGCTTTTCCTATCTATGCCCATTTTAAGGATGAAGCCCTCAGAAATGATATTCATTTTCTAGAGCTGCTGTAACAAACTACCATAAATTGGGTGGCTTAAAACAATAGACAATTAATCCTTGCACAGTTCTGGAGGCCAGAAGTCCAAAGTCAAGATGTCTGTTGGGCCGTGCTCCCTCTGAAGGCTCAAGAATCCTGCCATGTCTTCAGCTCCCAGTGGCTCCAGGCATTCCAGGCTGTGGCTGCATCACTCTGCCTCCATCTCCACATGGCCTTCTCCCGTGTCTGTGTCCCTCTGTGTGTGTTTTTTATAAGGACACCTGTCACTGAGTTTAGGGCCCACCCGGGTAATCCAAAATGATTTCTTCTGAAGATGCTTAACATAATGACATCTGCAAAGACACTTTTACCAAATAAGGCCACATTTCACAGGTCCAGGGGTAAGGATGCAGATATCTTTTAGGAGGAATGACAATTCAACCCACTCCACTAACCTAACTTCACACAGTAAGTGGCTGAACTGGGATCTGGAGTTAAGCCTAACTCCAGAGTCCACCTGCTTAACCACTAAGGGCTACATGCTGTATATTTACCTGCTGTGTGACCATGGGCATGTTACTTAACCCCTCTGTGCCTCAGTTTCCTCATCTGTAGACCGGGGATAATAATGGTAATTCCCACATGGGGTTGTTGTGAAGATTGAATGACCACTTGGAACAGTGCTTAGCACGTAGCATGCACTCAAGAAAAGCTGTTGCTATGATTATTTTTGCTATTGTTACTCCTAAGACAATGCAGCTTTGTTGAAATCCTAGAAGAAGGCTGAGTAGATCTAGTACTAAGGATGAAGCTGGACTGGAAGGTGATGCTCTCAGATCTAAACTTGCTGGATTTGAATATCTGTTCACTCTCATGAACCATCAACCAGATAATCACAGATGTGAAAGAGATTTAAGCATTTATAAGAGAACATTATGTGCAATTGGATGCTAATAATTTTGAAAGCATCAATGAAGAAAAAGAAAACAAAGGGACTGATGCAAAAAGAAGCAGGAAGTGTGAATGGATCAACCCCAGTGGAAGGGATACTGACTCATCCAATACCACAAGGCTTGGGCCGGGTTCCAGTTCTCATGCGTAGCAAGCAAGGTTATCTCAGGCCAGTCAGGTCACCTACTCAGCTTCAGTTTCCTCTGATGAGTCTCTAAAATGGGGATGTCAAGGTGCTTTGTGAACTTTGCCATGCTGTTGAAATGTGAGACACTGTTATTATTATAGTATGTGTTTGCTTACTATTGAGTGCTTGTATGTGAGTGGGGTAGGCCTGGAGTTGGGGTACCAGTCCAGAGAAGGGCAAGAGTGTGGGTGGGTGGGCTGGGAAAGGAGATTTGGGCAGGACCAGCAATGATTGTGTTTCTTCTGGCTGCTGTCCCCTGAACTTTTGGGGGTGGTTCACAGGTTGTCTCAGCCTCCTGTGACATGAACTGAGCATCTTTGGGGCACATTAAATGTTTCATCCTTTGTCAAGGACAAAATGACTTAATATTTGAAGCTTAATCCACTATTGCTTTAGGGAGAAACTTCAAGCTAAACGAGGGCAGAAAAGAATGAACATCCCACCGCAGGTCTGGCAGTTCCTTTCCGAGCCACCGTGAGTGCTGAGGTGCCCGGACACTGTGGTTCCCTTGTCCTTTTGCTTCCCTGTTGGTTTCTGTGGCCGGTGGTTTCCTTGCGATTGTAGAGTACTTACAAACAAAACTGCCTAAAGTTCTGGTGTGGAACTTGCTCACCCTCTGTCTTCCCATTGCAATGAACAATGCTGCAGAAATAGAAACCTCATAGCTTTTCCTTCTTTCCTCTTCCTTGCTCTCTCTCTTCCACTGGGGAAACCATTGTTCAAATGCTAACACAAGGATTTTCAGAAAAATATGATACCAGAGGGTCCGCGTAGCTCTTTGGGGTCTGCACACACGAACTCCCCAGGTGGGCCTCTCTCTGAGTCTGCGATTCTTTTGTCATCATCACCTTCTCTGGCTGGCAGGGACCATCTGGACTTCAGATTTTCTGGATTCAGCCTTTTCTTCTCTTACTTTCTAGTCTTAAAAATTTATTGTCCTGAGTCTATTTATCACCCTGGTATCCCAGGTACAGTCTTGGACCCTTCCTAGAGATTTGTGAGAGTCTGGACCAGAGTCTCAACTCCAGCTGCACACCAGAACCCACGGCAACTTAAAAAAGTTCCTGATGCACAGGGTCCTTTCTAAGCCAGTTAAATCAGATATTTTGAGGCATGTGACCTGGGCCAGTATTTTCAAAAAGATCTTTTCTGGGTGATGTAGCCAGGATTGAGAACCACGAGTCTAGCTTCTCTTTGAAATCATTAAACAACAACAACAACAACACTTCCTCTTCACCTTTGAAACATTACTTATGTTTCTTTTTAGTATCAACATATTCATCCAATATTCAATCCAGCTACTGAGCAACTGCATTACCTGGTCAGCTGTTGTCAAGGCTGACAAGAATCACGCCAGGGAAGCTTGTCCATCCATCCATTCATGCATGCATGCCTTCCTTTGTTCTTTCATTGACTCATCCATTCAACCACATATTGAGCTATGTGCCTGTGTGGCCCTGTGGGAGGCCATGGAGAAAGAGCTCTGAGTAAGATAGTTAAGGGCCCTGTTTCATGGAGCTCACATTCTAGTGGATGATAGAAAATAGATGAGAGAATGAGGAATAAGCAATGTGATGGAGAAATAGGGGAGGTGAGAAAGAATTTTGGGGGACATTTAAGGATTTGGTGATCAGGGAGGTGGCATTTAAGCTGAGATTTGAATGACAGGAAAGAGTCAGACATGAAAAGGTTTGGAGGAAGAGCGTTCCAGGCAGAAGAATCATGAATGAGGCCGGGCGCGGTGGCTCACGCCTGTAATCCCAGCACTTTGGGAGGCCGAGGCGGGCGGATCACAAGGTCAGGAGATCGAGACCACGGTGAAACCCCGTCTCTACTAAAAATACAAAAAATTAGCCGGGCACGGTGGCGGGCGCCTGTAGTCCCAGCTACTTAGGAGGCTGAGGCAGGAGAATGGCATGAACCCGGGAGGCGGAGCTTGCAGTGAGCCCAGATTGCGCCACTGCACTCCAGCCTGGGCGACAGAGCGAGACTCCGTCTCAAAAAAAAAAAAAAAAAAAAAAGAATCATGAATGCAAAGGCACAAAGTTGGGAATAAAGTGGGAGTGTTAGAGCTCCAGACAGAAGGCCCACATGGCTAAAGTGGGGTGAGCACAGGGAGAGGAACTAGATGAAGTCAGATATAGAGCGGAGACTGGATTGTATAGGACCTGTAGCAAGGTAAGAAATTTGGGTTTTATTTTAAATTGGAGAATTTTAAGTGCAAAATAGTAAGATATGTTGTGCATTTAAAAAATATATCTGGCTGGGCACGGTGGCTCATGCCTGTAATCCCAGCACTTTGGGAGGCCAAGGTGGGTGGATCGCAAGGTCAGGAGTTCGAGACCAGCCTGGCCAATATGGTGAAACCCCATCTCTACTAAAAAATACAAAAATTAACCAGGCATGGTGGCACATGCCTGTAGTCCCAGCAACTCGGGAGGCTGAGGCAGGAGAATCGCTTGAACCCAGGAGGCAGAGGTTGCAGTGAGCCGAGATCATGCCACTGACTCCAGCCTGAGCAACAGAGTGAGACTCTGCCTCAAAAAAAAAGGATCTTCCAGAATGGCAGATGTAAATCCTGCCTTTCTAGTAATTACATAAAATGGATTAAACACTCCAATTGAAATGCGGAGATTGGTAGAATGAATTAAAAAAAAACATGATTTGATTATATTTGTTGGATATGTGACTCACTTTTGATTCAAAGATATAAGTAGGTTGAAAATCTATTCGACAATTTTTTGGCTATTCAGGAAAATGGAATATGAGGCATACAAATTGGAATGAAAGAAGTAAAACTCTCTATTTACAAATTACATAATCTTATGGGTAGAAAATTCTAAAGAATCCACCAAGAAGGCTGGGTGCGGTGGCTCATGCCTGTAATCACAGCCCTTTGGGAGGCCAAGGCAGGTGGATTTCCTGAGGTCAGGAGTTCAAGACCAGCCTGGACAACATGGTGAAACCCTGTCTCTACCAAAAATACAAAAATTAGTCAGGCATGGTGGTGGACACCTGTAACCTCAGCTACTTGGGAGGCCGAAGCATGAGAACTGCTTGAACTCAGGAGGTGGAGGTTGCAGTGAGCACCATTGCACTCCCGCCTGGGCAGCAGAGTGAGACTCCGTCTCAAAAAAAAAAAAAAAAAAAGAAATTGCTGAAAGAAATTAAAGAAGACCTAAATAAATGAAAAGATAGCCCATGTTCATGAATTGGAAGACAATATTCTTAAGATGGCAATACTCCCCATATTATCTACGAACTCAAATCAACCCTTATGAAAATCCCAACAGCCTTTTTTACAGACATGAAAAAACTGATCCTATAAATCATACGGAATCTCAAGGGACCCTGAATAGCTAAAACAATCCTGCAAGAGAAGAAAAAAGTCGGAAGACTCACACTTCCAATTTTAATTGCCACGAAGCTATAGTAATCAAGTCAGCATGGTGTTGGCATAAGGATAGACATATAGATTGGTGGAATAGAATTGAGAATCCAGAAATACAACTACACATCTATGGTCAGTTGATTTTCAACATGGGTTACAAGACTATTCAATGGGGAAAGGATATTCTTTTCAACAAGTGGTGTCCAGCGGCAGTGGCTCACCCCTGTAATGCCAGCACTTTGGAAGGCTGAGGCAGGCAGATCACCTGAGGTCAGAAGTTTGAGACCAGCCTGGCCAAGAGCCTGTTTTTTTAGTCTCTACTAAAAAAACAAAAATTAGCCAGGCGTGGTGGCAGGCGCCTGTAATCCCAGTTACTTAGGAGGCTGAGGCAGGAGAATTGCTTGAACCTGGGAGGAGGAGTTTTCAGTGAGCCGAGATTGTACCACTGTACTCCCACCTGGGCGACCGAGTGAGACTCCGTCTCAAAAAAACCAAAACAAACAAACAGAAAAACAAACAAGTGGTGCTTGCACAACTATATATCCACATGCAAAATAATTAATTTCCATCACTGCCTCATACCATGTACAAAAACTAACTCAGAATGGATCAAACACCTAAATGTAAGAACAAATAGTATAAAATTCTTAGAAGAAAACGTAAGTGTAAATCTTCATGACCTTGGATCAGACAATAGTTTCTTAGCTATGACACCTAAAGCAGAAATAATAAAAGAAAAAATACATAAATTGCACTTCATCAAAATTAAAATTTTTCATGTGTCAGAGGACACTATTGAGAAAATGCGAAGACAACTCACAGAATGAGAGAAAATATTTGTAAATTATATATCTGACAAGGGCCTAGTATCTAGAATATATAAAGAACTCTTACAACTCCATAACAAACAGATAAATAATTCCATTAAAAATGGGCAAAGTCTCTGAATAGACATTTCTCCAACAAAGATACACAAATGGCCAATAAGCACGTAAAAAGACACTCAGCACCATTAGTCATTAGTCATTTGATAGTCATTCTCATCAAAACCACCAGAAACCACTTTATATTCACTAAGATGGCTATAATCAAAAAGGCAGATACATAACAAGGATTGGCAGCAATGTGGAGAAACTGGAACCCTCATATATTGCTGGTGGGAATGTAAAGTGATGTAGCTACTGTGAAAAATTGGCCATTCCTAAAAATGTTAAACACAGAGTTACCATGTAGCCCAGCAATTCCACTCCTAGGTATATATCCAAGAGAACTAAAAACATATGTTCACACAAAAACTTGTGCATGAATGCTCATATTAAGCATTATTCGTAATAGTCAAAAGTGGAAACAACCAAAATATCTATTAAATGTTGAATGAAAAAACAAAATGCAATACATTAAAATAAGGGGATATTACTTAACCATAAAAAGAAATAAAGTGCAGATACATGAAGGAACCTTGAGAACATTACGCTAAGTGAAAGAAGCCAGGCACAAAAGGCCAAAGATTGTTTGATTCCATTGACATGAAATGTCCAGAATAGACAAATCCATAAAGGCTGACAATAGATGAGTGGTTGCTAGGGGCTGGAAGGAAGGGAAAAGAAGGGGTGATGGGCCAGGCGCGGTGGCTCACGCTTGTAATCCCAGCACTTTGGGAGGCCGAGGAGGGCGGATTATGAGGTCAGGAGGTCGAGACCATCCTGGCTAACACAGTGAAACTCCATCTCTACTAAAGAATACAAAAAATTAGCCAGGCGTAGTGGCGAGCACCTGTAGTCCCCACTACTCCGGAGGCTGAGGCAGGAGAATGGCGTGAAACCGGGAGGCGGAGCTTGCAGTGAGCCGAGATTGTGCCACTGCACTCCAGCCTGGGCAACAGAGTGAGACTCTGTCTCAAAAAAAAAAAAAAAAAAAAAGAAAAAGAAGGGGTGATGGATAAAAGAAAGAAGGTTTCTTTTTGGGGTGACAAAATTTTTTTTCAAATAAGATAGTGGTGATAGTTGCACAACTTTATGACTATGCTAAACACTACTAGGGTATACGTTTAAAGACTGAATTTTATAACATGTGAATTATATCTCAAAAATAAAAAGAAACAAAAAGAAAAAGATCCCTCCATCTGCCAGTCGGCCATGCAGAGAATGACTTGGAAGGAGCAATGAACTAGAGTCTGCCTTGGAAAGCTATGGTTACATCCACCACCACCAAACAACTCAGTGGCTTCAACAATAAAGGCTCTTTATTCACCACACCACTTGTTCATCTTGTACCACCTGTAGGCTTGCCTCATCGTACCCTAACTCTGGAATGGCAGATGATAAGAGATGATGGTGGTATGGACCCCAGTCACAGCAGTGGAGACAGACAGAAGTGATGGATTAGGATGTGATTTGGCAGTAGAGTCTGCAGAACAGGTACAAAATTTCTCAGAGAATAGCCCATAGATCTAACAAAATTGCTCTAAGGTGTGTTTCCTCAATTATTCAACTAATATTATTTATTGAGTATGTACTATGTGCCAAGTACTTTTTCAGGTGCTGAGGATATAGCAGTGAATAAAACACAACCCTCCCTCCCCCTGTATTCTCATGGACCTCACGTTCTAGTGAATGGGATGGTATTTGTACAGCCAGGGGAATATGCTATTGTAGCCATCATGACTGAACAGCAATACCTGGTTCTCCCTTTCCTTCTGGGCACACAGTAGGATTGCTCTTCCCTGACTCACTGAACTTGGGCATGGACATATATGATGCATTCTGGCAGTTAGATATGAGTAGAAGTGACATGTGATACTCTGGGGTGGAAGCTCAAAGCCAGTGCACACCTTGCCACACACTCTTTCCTTTTGCCACCAGTTGTGTCCCGGGGGAGGATACCATGGATGGGGGAAGCTGCAGCTGGTCCTCAGTGGACAAGTGTTGCGATGAGAAAATAACATTTATTGCTTTAATCCAGTGAGGGTTTGTTGTTGTTGTTTTTGTTGTTACTACAGCAAAACCTAGCAGACCGTGACTAATGCATATTCTCTCTCACTTCTTTGCCCTCTGAGAGACATTAACCCAGATTCAATCTTAGTTCATACTTTAGAAAATTAAGCCCAGTGTCTCAGCACAGTAACTCAAACTTAAAACCAAGTGTTTGGAGGCAAATGCCATCAAGAGGGTGCTGTTGCTGTTTTTTACAACCTATTCTGTGTGTGTTTCTCTCTCTTTTGTTTTTTTTTGAGACGGGGTCTCGTCATGTTGCCCAGGCTAGTCTTGAACTCCTGGACTCAAGTGATCCTCCTGCCTTGGCTTCCCAAAGTGTTGAAATTACAGGCATAAGCCACCATGCCTGGCTCACGCCTGTGTGTTTCTCTGACAGCACCAATCACAGACCTACCAGCAGCAAGCTGGTAACACCACCCTTTATGGACATGTCTAATCTTGCCCATCAGACATGCAGTACGTAAGGGAGCGTGGCAGACAATGGGTATCCCATAAATGCTGAAGGAGCACCCTGATGATGAACCACCTACCAAGAGGTAGGTTGGTTGGAGTTTACCCACAGAAAAGAGGGAACGTCTTCATGGGGACTGCAGCCTGTATTTCTGCCAACACGGATGTGTGGCATTGGGTTAAAAACAATAAAAATTTAAAGGCTCTTTTTGCTCAGGAACAAAAATGGCTTTAACAAGACAAATACAGTGGTCAGAAGAAGCCAGGATGTCACACAAGTTTCTAATCATTCTGTTCACGACACTTGAGAATTTCTAGCAAACAGCCCATGCCCTGAAGAGTTCCTGGACAGGTAGAGATGGAGAAATTCCAGCTTCAGGGCTGGCCCTGGTGCTCTGTCTTTTGTGATTTGTGTCCTAATGGGCCTCTGGCTGGCCCCACGTGCCGCCCACAGACACAAGGGAAGCCAACAAGGAAGATGAAATCAACTGCAATCTCTCACAAATCCAGCACGCCTTTCCACACAAGATGTTCCAGAATTGCGGCTGTGGCTGGCAGAGCCACTCTGTCCGTACACTGGACCCAAACACATCTGTGCCCACGATGCTGACTGCAGAGCCGAGCCGGGGCTGGGCCAGGATCCATGCCAGAAGGCGCGTGGCTGTGGACACCCTTAAAATGTCTCTCTGGCATATCATTCCAATTAAATCTCGCCTGAAGTTCTTGTTTTAATAACTTAATCTAGAATTTACACCTTGTCTCCTCTCCCAGAGGGCTCAAGACAGCACACAACAAAAGCCTAAATACAACAGGACAGTTAAAAATAAAGATGAATGATCAGAAGGTGAGATAATCCTCGAGATAAGATGGTTATTGCAGCTGAGTGTTGAATTTGGCTCCAACTTTCTGGCAGTCAAGGTTAAAAAGAAAACAGAGGGGCTTATCCAGTTACGATTGCCTGATGGAAGGAAGGAAGTAGATACAAGTTCAGGGAGAGAGCACAGCCCATTTCCTGGCACTCAGTTCCATGAGGACCTATCCTGTGGATCTTTATCTCAGGGACACAAACTGAACAACATCCTTCGTAGTAGATGCTGAATCATACTTCACTTGGCAGCCTCAGCCCCAGAAGCGGGCTCTTGACAAAAGGTGAGGGTGTAATATTAAATTAAATTGCAACTCGGCAAAGATATTTCTTCGAGAAGCCGGCTTAATGGGCCCAGACAGATGGGTTGAAATTGGACATATGGAGGCATGGGGAGAACTCCAGGTGGAGGGAATAATTTAGTCAATAAATATTTACTGAATACTTACTTTGAGCCAGGCCCTCGTGGTGGGTGCTGGGGACACACAGATGGCCATGGCCGTTGAGGAGGTCACAGACAAGAGGGGACCGGCACACAGACAGACAATGACCAGTTCTGTGACCAGAATGAGGGTGAACAGTGTGAGGCGGAAGCACAGGACACAGGCGTCCGTCCAGGCAGCCCATGTGGTCCACAGGCCACTGGAGGAGATGCTTCTAAGCTGCCTCTCAAAGGTCAAGCAGGGATTTCACATATGAAGATGGCATATTGGGGGTGGAAAGGGGGGTGTTCTGGGTAGAAGGTGAGCGGGCACAGAGGAAGAGTGGGATGCTTCGGAGAGGTAACAATAGCTCAGGGTAGCTGAGCACAAGGAACGAGGAAGGGGGCTGTGAGAAATAAGGCTAGGGAGACAAGCAGGCCAGATCATCAAAGGCCTCCTGAGCTGAGCTAAGGAGTACAGACTTTATCCTTTAGCTGCTGGGGAAAATTTTAAACAGGAGAATGACGTGGTCAGAACTTCAGACGGGTTGCGGCCCTCCCTAGGAGGAGTTGGCCAGGCTAACGGAGGCAGCCCATGGGTAATGGACCAACCAACGGCCCTTGTGGAGTTCCACTGCCCTGCCTGGACCATGGTCTGCATCTTCCTGGGGCCCCAGCCTGGCCATCCAGGGCACCATGGATAACTACGTGTGACAAGACCAGCCTGACTCACTGTTCAGGGCTGATGGCTCCAGCAGTGAGGACCCATCACTTGGAGTGTGACCCTTAGCATCCAAAGCCTTTGGCTACTAGGCCACCTGTGAGCAGCCTACCGGGCAGGGTAGACCCGGATCTCCAGCACTCCCCCCAACCCAGGCCATTACGACGTCTCTTTATTTTCAAATGAGTAGCGTGAAGTGGAGCTTGGACAGGCTTTATGAAGATACCAGTTGTTTCCTGAAAGTGCCTGCTTTAGGATTGACTCTTTTTTCCCCAGAGCAGCTGTAGAGGGAGATAGAAGGTAAGAGTTGAAATTATTTAAAACTCTATGTGTTTGCCTCTTCCAATATCTGTTTCCATAGAAACATCACTGGTATAACCACCAGGCTCAAAGCCAAGTGTAGTTCCATGATTCCAAATCCCCTGTGTGCTTCCACAGAAGAATGCTAAGACCACAGAAGCTGGAGGAAAGTTCTGAAATATCCCTTTGTCCCAAATGGCCCTTAACTTGATTACTGCCCAAATGGCCAGAAAGCCACAGAAGCTAGAGTGTAGGGAATTCCTGACACAGGTTGCTTGGCATCCTGTGGGGACTAGGATGAGAGAAGACTTCAGGGTGTGCAGACAGCCTCAGGATCCTGCCACAGTGGCTGCCCTGTGGTTCTGTGGCTCACCTGGGTGTTCAATATTCAGTGACCTTGAGTGCTGTCTGCCATGTCAGACCATTTCAGAATGGTCAGGTGGAGGCGTAAATGGTGGCCTGCTCTGGAAGGAAGGCTTGGAAAAAATGAACAACCCTCCATCTAGGATCACACCATCTGTATGTACTGAGTTTGCTTTTGGGGAAAATTATCTCAAATTATTTTCCTTAAAAGAAAAAATCCTGGCTGGGTGCGGTGGCTCACACCTGTAATCCCAGCACTTTGGGAGGCAGAGGCGGGCAGATCACGAGGTCAGGAGTTTGAGACCAGCCTGATCAACATGGTGAAACCCTGTCTCTATTAAAAATACAAAAAATAGCCAGGCATGGTGGCATGCACCTGTAATCTCAACTACTCAGGAGGCTGACGCAGGAGAATCGCTTGAACCCGGGAGGCAGAGGTTGCAGTGAGCTGAGATCGTGCCATTGCACTCCAGCTTGGGTGACAGAGCGAGACTCTCTCAAAAAAAAAAAAAAGAAAAAAAAAGAAAAAATCCCATATGGAGGTGTGTGCATACACTCACACATACATACTGTCAATTCGTGGTCCTAATCTTACTTGATCTAAAAGCAGCATTTGACGCAGTCATCAAAACTTCCTCCTTGCAACACTTTCTTCATTTGGTTTCCAAGACACCAAACTCATCTGATTTTCTTCCTATCGCTAAGCTTCTGCTAGGTCTTCTTTGTCACTTTCCCCCACCTTTCCAGCCTCCAAACATGGGCAGGATCCAGGGTGAGCCCTTGGTCCCCTTCTCTTCTCCATCGCTCCAACTGCTCTTGGTGTCCTCATCCAAGATTGTCATTGCCATCCATAAGCTGACCCCAGCTGGGTTCCCATCTCCAGCCCACACCTCTCCCTGAACTTCAGATCCGTATGTCCAACACCTACTCACCGTCACCACAAGTAGAGTAGGTGCTCAAAAAAGAGCTATTTTCCTTTTTTCCAAGAATACAAATCATATTTTTAAAACCTTTTTAACATACTTGGCAGGTTTATCTACACCTGCTATATCTGAAATGCAGAAACAGCCAATCTTCCCATTAGACTGTAAAGAAGAGGAAAGGCTGAGATGGGACACAGGAGCGCTGAGCATAGGGCCAGTTCACGGGACACCTGTGAGTCCTTGCCTCAGTCTGGGGCATTTGTCTCTGGAGCCCTCGCTCTCCCTTTTCAAATTCTCCCATGTGTGAATGGCTCTCTCTTGACCATCTGCCTGGGGACAGCTCTCTCTTCTGTCCCCTCAACAGTGATGGTTCTCTCTCCTGGCATCCCACTGCTTAAAATTCTCCTTGCCTAGCTCGTCCTCCTGTGGGCATGGCTGTTTGATCACTCAGTGATTCCCGGGGCTCCCGTAGGGACTTCTTCACTTCTCACTGCACCCACTGTCTCTGGATTACTACACTCATTCTCACAACTCTATTCTCAATGCGCTAACTAGCTCCTTCCCCAAAAATCTCCACTCTCTTGTCCTGTGGGACGCTGCATCCCATCTTCTTAGCCCATTTGCCTAGAAGGCCCTCAGGTGACTCAAACTTATGGCCAGAAATGAATTCCCCACGTTCCCTCCCAAGCCCATTCTCATTCCACACCTGCCTTAATGAAGAGGTTCCCCAGGTACCCCAGGCAGAAATCTGAGCATTGCCCTACCTGCCCCCCATACACTACCCCTTAGAGTCAGTCAGTCACCAAGTCTTGTCATGTCTGCTTCCTATATAGCTCTTAAATCCACACCCTTCTCTGTTCACACTGTGACTGCCCTGGCTTAGGTCGCCATCAGCTCTTGCCTGAATTGCTGCAAAAACATCCAGCTATCACTGGGCCTCCAGCCTCACCCCTCCATCTGTTCTCACCGTGCAGACAGGGCAAAGCTGATCATGTCACTCCCCTGATGAGATATCTTTAATTTTGAAGTTTAAACTCCTCTTCTTAGCACACAAAATCTCTAACAATCTTAGTTCTGCCTGAGTCATCATTTGACCTTCCTCTAATTTCATCAAAGGCATCCTCAATTTTGGCCATCAAAACTATTTCACAGTGGCTTTTTTAACTTTTTAAGAAAAGAAAAGATACATTGACATGCTTAATGGTGAAGAACTAGATGCTTTTCCTCAAGACTGAGAACAAAGCAAGTATGTCCCCTCCCGCCACTCCTATTCAACATTGTACTAGAAGTCCTCGCTAATGCAGTAGGTCAAGAAAGGAAATAAAAAGTATACAGATTGGGAAGGAAGAAATAAAATTGGCTCTGTTTGCAAATGACATGATTGTATAGAAAGTCCCAAAGAATCAACACAGAAACTCTTGGAACTAATAGGTAATTATAGCAAAGTTTTAGGATATTAGGTTAATACTAAAAAGTCAGTTACTTTCCTATACAGGCACACCTCAAAGATATTGCAGGTTAGATTCCAGACCACCGCAATAGAGTAGATATCTCAATACAGTACGCCACACAAATTTTTGGTTTCCCAGTGTACATAAAAGTTATGTTGACACTACACAGCAGTGTATTAAATGTGCAGTAGCATTATGCCTAATAAACGATGTATATACTTTAATTAAAAATAGTTTATTGTTAAAAAATGCTAATGATCATCTGAGCCTTCGGTGGTGGTAATCTTTTCGTTGGTGGAAGATTTTACCTCCTTATTGACGGCAGCTGACTGACTGGTGTGGTGTCTGCTAAAGGCTGGGGTGGCTGTGGCAATTTCTTAAGATAATAATGGAGTTTGCTGCATTGATTGATTCTTCTTTTCATAAACGATTTCTTTGTATCATGCGATGCTGTATGATAGCATTTTACCCACAGTAGAACTTCTTTCAAAATTGGAATCAGTCCTCTCAAACTCTGCTGCTGCTTTATCAATGCTGCAGTTCATGGAATATTCTAAGTTCTTTGCTGTTATTTCAACAATGTTCACAGCATCTTCCCCTGGAGTAGGTTCCATCTCAAGAAACCACTTTCTTTGCTTATCCATAAGAAGCAACTCCTTGTTCATGAGTTATTTTTTCCTTTTATTTTTAGTTGACATGTAATAATTGTACATATTTATGGGATACAGACTGATATTTTGGTGTGTGTATAAAATGTGTAATAATTAAATCAGAGTAATTAGCATCCCTGTCACCTTGAACATTTATCATTTCTTTATATTGTGAACATTCAAAATCCTCTCTTCTAGCTTTGTGAAAATATACAATAAATTATAATTAACCATATTCAACCTACAGTGCTGCAGAACATGGGAATTCATTCCTCAAGTCTAGCTGTAAATTTGTATTTGTTAACCAGCCTCTCTCCATACAGCCCTATCCTCTACCTTCCCAGCATTCAGTACCCAGAATTCTACCCTCTTCTTCCATGAGCTCAGTTTTTTTTTTTTTTTGCTTCCAGATATGAATGAGAACACATGTTATCTGTCTGTGCCTGATTTATTTCACTTAACATAATGTCCTCCAGGCTCATTCACATTGTTGTGAATGGCAGGATTTCTTTCTTTTTTATGGTTAAATAGTATTCCATTGTGTATATATACAGCATGTTTTCTTTATCCATTTGTCTGTTGATGGACATAGAGGTTGATTCCATATCTTAGCAACTGTGAATAATGCAATAAATATAGGGGTGCAAGTATCCTTTTGATATATTGGTTTCCTTTCCTTTGGATAAATACCCAGTAGTGGGATTGCTGAATCATATGGTAGTTCTATTTTTAGTTTTCTGAGAAACCCCCACACTATTTTTCATAATTGTACTAATTTACATTCCCACCAACAGTGTGTAAGAGTTCTCTTTTTTTCTGCATCCTTGCCAACATTTGTTACTTTTTGTCTTTTTGATAATAGCCATTCTAACTGGGGTGAGATGATACCTCACTGTGGTTTCGATTTGCATTTCCTTGATGATTAGTGATGGTGAACACTTTTTCATGTATTTGTTGGCTATTTGAATGTCTTCTTTTGAGAAATATCTATTCTGATCCCTTGTCTTTGTTTTAATCAAATTATTTCATTTTTTTTCCTGTTGAGTTCCTTGTATATTCTGGACATTAGTCCCTTGTTGGATAAATAGTTTACAACTATTTTCTCTCATTTTACAGGTTGTCTCTTCACTCTGTTGTTTGTTTCCTTTGCTATGCAGAGGCCTTTTCGTTTCATATATCAAATTTGTCTATTTTTGTTTTTGTTGTCTGTGCTTTTAAAGTTGTAGCCATAAAATCTTTGCTTAGACCAATGTCTTGAATCATTTCCCCTCTGTTTTATTCTAGTAGTTCTATAGCTTCAGGGCTTACATTTAAGTATTTAATCCATTTTGAGTTGATTTTTGTGTATGGTGAGAAATAGGGGTTGATATGGTTTGGCTCTGTGTCCCCACCCAAATCTCACCTTGAATTGTAATAATCTCCACGTGTCACGGGTGGAGCCAGGTGGAGATAATTGGATCATGGGGGTGGTTTCCCCTGTACTGTTCTTGTGAGAGTAAATAAGTCTCACAAGACCTGATGGTTTCATAAATAGGAGTCCCCCTGCACAAGCTCTCTTGCCTGCCACCATTTAAGATGTGCCTTTGATTCTCCTTTTCCTTCCACCATGATTGTGAAGCCTCTGCAACCATGTGGAACTGTGAGTCTATTAAACCTCTTTCCTTTATAATTTACCCAGTCTCAGGTATATCTTTATTAGCAGTGTGAGAACAGACTAATACAGGGGTCTAGTTTCATTCTTCAGTATATGAATATCCAGTTTTCACAGCATCATTTATTGAAGAAGATGTCCTTTTCCCAATATATGTTCTTGACACCTTTGTCAAAAATCAGTTGGCTGTAAATACGTGGATTTATTTAGGGGCTTTCTATTCTGTTCCATTGGTCTATGGTCTGTTTTCATACAAATATCATCTGTTTTGGTTACAATAGCTTTCTAGTATATTTTGCAGTCAAGTAGTTGAATGCCTCCTGCTTTATTTCTTTTGCTCAGTATTGCCTTGGCTATTCAGGGTCTTTTGTGGTTCCATATGAATTTTCAGATTGTTTTTTCTATTTCTGTGAAGAATGTCATTGACCTTTTGATAGGGATTATGTTGAATCTGTGGACTGCCTGGGGCAGTATGGTCATTTTAACAATATTAATTCTTCTAATCCCTGAACATGAGATGTTTCTGCATTTGTTTGTGTTCTCTTCAATTTCTTTCATTGGTGTTTTGTAGTTTTCATTGTAGAGGTCTTTCACTTCCTTGGTCAAATTTATTCCTAGACATTTTATTTTTTGTAGCTATTATAAATGAAATTGCTTTATTTCTTTTTCAGCTAATTTGTTATTGGTGTATAGAGATACTATTGACTTTTATATCTTGATTTTGTATCTTACAACTTTACTGAATTTATTGATCTGTTCTAGGGTACTTTTGGTGGAGTCTTTAGGTTTTTATAAAATATATAAGATCATATCGTCTGCAAAGAGGAACAATTTGACTTCCCCCTTTCCCTTTTGGATGCTCTTTATTTCTTTCTCTTGCCTAATTGCTCTGGCTAGGACTTCCAGTACTGTGTTAAAGATGACTAGTGAAAGTGAGCATCCTTGTCTTGTTCCAGTTTCTCCATTCAGTATGATATTAGCTGTGGGTTTGTCATAGATGGCCTTTAGTATGTTGAAATATGTTTCTTCTATGCCTAATTTTTTTTTTATCATGAAGGGATGTTGAATTTTATAAAATGCTTTTCTGCATTTATTTAATCATATGGTTTTTGTCTTTCATTCTGTTCATGCAATATATTACATTTATTGATTTGTTTATGTTGAATCATTCTTGCATTCCTAGGATAAATCCCACTTGATCATGGTGTATTATCTTTTTGATGTGTTGTTGGATTTAGTTTGCCAACATTTTGTTGAAGATTTTTTTTTTTTTTTTTTTTTTTTTGAGACAGAGTCTCACTCTGTTGCCCAGGCTGGAGTACAATGGTATGATCTCAGCTCACTGCAACCTCCGCCTCCTGAGTTCAAGCGATTCTCCTGCCTCAGCCTCCCAAGTAGCTGGGATTACAGGCGTGTGCCACCAGGCCCAGCTAATTTTTTTGTATTTTTAGTACAGACGGGGTTTCACCATGTTGGTAAGGCTGGTCTCGAACTCCTGATCTAGTGACCCGCCCGCCTCGGCCTCCCAAAGTGCGGGGATTACAGGTGTGAGCCATGAGCCACCATGCCCAGCAAATATTTTTTCATCTAGATTTAAAAATCTATGTTCATCAGGAATATTGGTCTGTAGTTTTCTTTTTTTATTGTGTCCTTGTCTGGTTTTGGTATCAGGGTAATTCTGGCCTGGCAGAATGAATAAGGAAGAATTTCCTCCTCTTCAAATTTTTGGAATAGTTTGAGAAGAATTATGTTAGTTCTTTAAAAGTTTGGTAAAATTCAGCAATAAAGCCACCCTGTCCTGGGCTTTTCTTTGTTGGGAGACTTCTTATTACGGATTCAATTCTGTTACTCATTATTGGTCTGTGTAGGTTTTCTGTTTCTTTCTGGTTCGGTCTTGGTAGGTTACATGTGTCCAGGAGTTTACCCATTTCCTCTAGGTTTTCCAAATTGTTGGATATAGTTGTTCATAATAGTCTCTAGTGATCCTCTGTATTTCTGTAGTATCAGTTGTTATGCCTCCTTTTTGTTTCTGATTTTCTTTATTTTCATTTTCTTTTATTCCTTGTTTAGTCTAGCTAGTGGTTTATTGATTTTGTTTACCTTCTCAAAAAAAACAAAAAACAAAAAACAAAAAACAAGTTCTCATTTCCTTCATCCTTTGTATTTTTTTAGTCTCTATTTCATTTAATCCTGCTCTGATATTTATATTTCTTTCCTTCTGTTAATTTTGAATTTATTTTGTTCTTGATTTTCCGGTTCCTTGAGGTGCATCATTAGGTTATTTGAAATTTTCCTACTTTTTTGATGTGGGTGTTTATTGCTATATGTTTCCCTCTTTGCACTACTTTTGCAGTATCTCATAGGTTTTAGTATGCTGTGTTTCCATTTTCATTTGTTTTAAGAAATATTCAAATTCCTTTCTTAATTTCTTCATTGACCTAATGGTTGTTTAGGAGTATGTTGTCTAATTTCCATGTTTTTGTACAGTTTCCAATGTTCCCTTTGTTATTGATTTCTAATTTTATTCCATTGTGATTTAAGAGATGCTTGATATGATTTCGATTTAAAAAAATTTGTTGAGACTTGTTTTGTGGCCTAACATATGGTCTGTCCTGGAGAATGTTCCACATGTTGATAAGAAAAAAGTGTACTATGTTGCTGTTGGATGAAACGTTCTATAACTGTCTGTTAGGTCCATTTGGTCTACGGTGTACATTAATTCTGACACTTCTTTGTTGAGTTTCTGTCTAGATTATCGGTCCAATGCTCAAAAGTGTTAATGTCCCAACTATTATTATATTGGAGTTTACACCTCTTTCGTTAGCTTTAATAGTTTTTTTAAATATATCTGGGTGCTCTGGCATGGGGTGCATATATATTCACAATTGTTATATCTGCTTGATGAATTGATCCCTTTATCATTATGTCATGTCCTCCTTTGTCTCTTTTTGTGTTTCTGACTTAAAGTATATTTTGTCTGATATTTGTATAGCTAATTCTGCATGCTTTTGGTTTCTGTTTGTGTGGAATATTTTTATCCATTCCTTCACTTTCAGTCTATTTATATCTTTTTCAGGAAAAGTGAGATTCTTGTAGGCAGTGTATAGTTGGCTTTTTTTTTTTTTAATCCATTCATCCAGTCTATGTCTTTTAATTGAGGTATTTAAACCATTTACATTCAAGGTTGTTATTGATAGGTGCAGATTTACTCCTGTCATTTTGTTAATTGTTTTCTGATTGTGTTGTATATCCACTGTTCCTTTATTCCTCTTTTATTATTTACCTTTGTTTTTTGGTGGTTTTCAATACTGCTAACATTTCATTTATTTCTCTTTCTTATTTGTGTCTCTTCTCTACCAGTGAGTTTTATACTTTCGTGTGTTTTCATGAAGGCAGATACTATCCTTTCACTTCCAGATGTAGGAATCCCTTAAGCATTTCTTGTAGGGATGGTCTAGTGATGATGAATTTCCTGTTTTTGCTTATCTGGGAAATGGCTTTATTCAAATTTAGAAATTCTTTCTTTTGCTTGATCTAGTCTATTTTTGAAGCTCTCAATTGTGTTTTTAAATTTCATTCATTGAATTCTTCAGTTCCAGGATTTCTGTTTGGTTCCTTTCTTAATGATATCTATCTCTGTGCTGAATTTCACATTCAAATCTCAAATTGTTTTCCCAACTTCTTTGTGTTTGTCCATCTGTGTTGCCTTGTATCTCACTGAGTTTCCTTAAGATCATCATTTTGAATTTCTTTTCTGGCATTTCATAGATTTCCTTTCTTTGGAATATGTTATTGGAGAATTACTGTATCCATTTGGAGGTATCATGTTTGTTTTTTCACATTTCTTGTATCCTGACATTGATATCTGTGCATCTGGTATAACGGTTGCTTCTTCCAATTTTATGAATTGGCTTTCATAGGGAAATAATTTTTCCTTACATGTGTCTATAGTGTTGGCTGGATAGGGTACTTTGGCTTTGATTCTGAATGGGCTTAGTAGTGTAGTCTCTGTATGATTTCTTTGGCTGTAATCAACATCAGTGATGGCTGTGAATTTCTCAGTAGCTTAGGCTGCAATTATTATTGGAGGCTATGTTGAGGTTTTATTGGAGATAAGGACACCAGGCAAGCTGGTCCTGGGGCCAGCCCCGGGTGGCATGTAGGGGCACTGGGTGTGCCAGTCCTCAGGTCCCCAGGTATTGTGTGTGCACATCAGTGGTGTCAATGGTGGACCTAGGTAGGATGGTCCTTGGGCCCCTAGGCAGCATGCATAGGCACCTCTGGTGGCAGAAGAGGTGGCTGGCCAGTCCTAAGGCCACCAAGTAGTGATAATGGTAGGTGGTACTGGAAGGCTGGAAAGGCCAGTCCTAGGGCCCCTATGATGTGTTCATGGATGCCAGTCATGGGCAGGGTGGACTAATCCTCAGATTCCTAGATAGCACGTGTGAGTGGTGATGGCAGCAGGCAGGGTGGACCTGTCCTCAGGTCCATGGACGGTGTGCATGGATGCTGGTTATGGTGAGTGGGACAGACTGGTCCTCAAGATCCCTGAAGTTGTCTGCAGGTGTATGGGGGTCCTGCTGCTGGAGGGGGAGGGGTTGTCAGCATCCCTAGGCAGGCAATTCTCAGGCTCTGGGGAGAGCATGCTTTGGGTCCCTTTGTCCTAGGGGTAGCCTTCCTGGTGTGGTACATTGATATTCTCTGGGGTATAGAACACTGTGTGGGCTAGAGTCCTGGGGACCCAGCTGTGCCACAGGTACTGGCTGGTGTCATAATGCTGCAGCCCTCTGGGTGGATGTGGGGGAATGTCGGTTGGGCTTCAGTATGTATAGATGCAGGGGCTTTTAGGCCCTAGAGCAGGATGTATTCTAGTGGGTGCTGGGCTCTCAGAATGGTGTCCTGATGCAGCACCTTGGGTTTCAGGGGGGTGTGTGAATGGGACCCAGAGTGAAATCCTCCTGGAAAATGCAGTTGTATGGACTCCAGGCAGCTCTCTATACTAAGTTAATGGCCTGTGAGTACTGAGGAGCTCTCCTGTGGCTAGTATTTCAGGCATCTGTGATGGAAATGTGGACCACTGAAGATCTCTTTTCCCCACAGTGGAGAGTTCCTCCTGGCTTTCTTAGATGCTCTATTTTATGTATCTTGTTAAAGTTTTATCATGAGATTACAGCAATTCAGGTCACATCTTCAGGCTCCACTTCTAATTCGAATTATCTTGCTATTTCCACCACATCTGCAGTTACTTCCTCCACTAAGGTCTGGAAACCCTGAAAGTCATTCCACGAAAGTTGGAAATGTCTTCCAAACTCCTGTTAATGTTGACATTTTGACCTCCTCCCATGAATCTCAGATGCTCTTGATGGCATCTAGAATGGTGAATCCTTTCCTGAAGGTTTTCAATGTACTTTGCCCAGATCCATCAGAGAAATCACTATCTATGGCACCTATAGTCTTATGAGATGTATTTCTTAAATAGTAAGACTTGAAAGTCAAAATCATTCCTTGATCCATGGACTGCAGAATGGATATTGCGTTAACAGGCATGAAAACAACATTCATCTTCTTTTACATCTCCATCACAGCTCTTGGGTAATCAGGTGATATGGTTTGGCTGTGTCTCCACCCAAATCTCACTTTGAATTGTAATCCCTGTAATCCCCACATGTCAAGGGTGGGACCAGGTGGAGGCAAGTGGATCATGGTTGGGGGTGGCGGAATTCCCCCATGCTGTTCTCATGATAGTAAGTTCTCACCAGATCTAATAATTTTATAAGCATCTGGCATTTCCCCTTCTTGCACTCACTCCATCTTGCCACCCTGTGAAGAAGGTGCCTACTTCTCTTTTGCCTTCTGCTATGATTGAAAGTTTCCTGAGGCCTTCCCAGCAATGCAGAACTGTGAGTCAATTAAACCTCCTTCTTTTACAAATTAGCCAGTCTCGGATATTTCTTCATAGCAGTGTGGGAATGGACTAATACAGCAGGTACATTGTCAATGAGCAATAATATTTTGAAAAGAATATTTTATTTATTTCTGAACAGTAGGTCTCAAAAATAGACTTACAATTATTCAGGAAACCATGCTGTAACAGATGTGCTGTCCTCCAGGTGTTGTTGTTCCATTTATAGAGCACAGGCAGAGTAGATTCAGCACAATTCTTCAGGGCCCTAGGATTTTTGAAATGGGAAATGGGTACTGGCTTCAACTTAAAGTTACTAGCTGCATTAGCTCTTAACAAGAGAGTCAGCCTTTCCTCTGAAACTTTGAAGCCAGGCATTGACTTCTCTTCTGTGGCTATGAAAGACCTAGATGGCATCTTCTTCCAGCATAAGCCTGTTTCATCTCCATTGAAAATGTGTTGTTTAGTGTAGCCACTTTCATCAAGGATCTCAGCTATATCTTCTAGATAACTTTCTGTAGCTTCTGTATTAGCACTTGCTGCTTCATCTTGCACTTTTTATGTTATACAGATGACTTCTTTCCTTTTAAATCTCATGAA